>NC_069502.1:885720424-886082924 GCF_027579735.1 Bombina bombina
TTTAACTTCACTGTTGCCTATCAAGATGTTTTTATCTACATTTGGATATTAAAAATAGTATGCTTACTTTGGAGGATCGCAGTGTATTTCTTTTTGCTTGATTTGAATTAGCCAATAGGAATTCAGTAGCTCAAATCCTATTGGCTTATTCAAATCAAGGGGTTTTACTGTTGGGGGGACTTAGTATTTTTTAGAGGTAAAAGAGCTGTTTAACTTAGGACAATGCCCTACAAAAGGCTCTTTTAAGGGCTATTGGTAGTTTAGATTAGATTAGGGGGTGTTTTTATTTTGGGGGGATTTTTTTTCCATAGGGATTAAGTTTAATTTTTTTTAGTTTTGATAATTTGGTTTATTATTTTTTGTAATTTTAGATTAATTTAAGCTTATTTTTTTTATTTTTAAAGTAATGTTAGGTTTTTTATTTAAATTGTCATTTAGTATTTTTTAATTTTAGGTAATTGTGGTTAATTTAGGGGGTGTTAGGTTAGTGGCCTTAGTAATTTAATTAGTTATTTGCGTTGTGGTGGGTTTGAGGTTTAGGAGTTAATAGATTTATTAGGTTAATTGCGTTGCGGGGGTGGGCGGTTTAGGGGTTATTAGATTTATTAGGTTTATTGCGACGTGGGGGTTTGGCGGATTAGGGGTTAATATGTTTATAAGATACTTTGCGATGTGGGGGTTGGCGGATTAGGGGTTAATACATTTATTATTAGTTCTGATATGGGGGTGATGGTGGATATAGGGGTTTTACGTATCGGGTTTATTTGTGGGAGGCGGTTTAGACTTTTATGGGAGATTTGACATTTTTTTTATTTTCTTAGGCGCCAGCAGTTTCTAAAGTGCCGTAAGTCACTAGCAACTCCAGAAATGTGTATTTACGCACATTTCTGGACATCTCTATTTTATCCAACTTACGGCAGTTTATGAACTGCCGGTGGGGTTTATGTGATTCACCGATGTGCAAGGTGAAATTACGGGCGTCGCGGGTTTCAGCAGTTGCTCTGAAGCCTTTGCCGTATATGTAACCTCGCCCATAGAGTGCTTACACTGAAGACACTCTATGCAGTGGGTAGAATAGATGTTGAGCGCCACAGTTACCTACTGAGTTATAGTTAAAGCAGTTTAATGAGAAAAAAAAAGACTTCTTCGGATTGTGTGGGGTACAGGGAGTACAACCTGAGATATATATATATATATATATGTGTGTGTATGTGTGTGTGTGTGTATATATATATATATATATATATATATATATATATAAACAAAATGTCATTATTATGTATGCAGGATGTATACCAGCCTTAGGGGCCAATTTACAAGCTGTTGGACGGACATGATCCGCTGTAGCGATCATGCCCGCCGACATCGCTGAATGCCGCCAGCCAACATCGCTGAATGCTTCTTAGCTCCTGTTTCCAGCGAGCCTGAAGGTTTGCTCGGAAACAGAGGCATTGGGGCCGATACGGGGCTTGGAAAATCAGCCCCTTAGGGTGAGGTAAAGTACAAGAAAAGCAGACAAAATAAATAATGTAAATTTCACTTTTCTTTGCTTAATTAATCATTTTGAGACAATTCATTTTGAGTTTAATGTCCCTTAAGTAATTATGTTTAATATTTCTTATTCAGCACCAAAGGATTTGCAAAAAGAGAGTTAGGAGAATTTACGGTCATTCATGCTCTTACTGGATGGTTACCTGAAGTTCTACCACTTGAGTAAGTAAGACTTTTATTTATATTACTTTATAATTGTTGTTAAACTGCTTGAGTTTTTTTTTTTTTATCTCTCAATATTTGACTAAGGTTGTAAGCTATATAGTGTAATCTAACATATAACGAGTACAGGTAGAAAGAAGTGGAAGCATAATATACATTTCTCTTGCAAGGTGTATCCAGTCCACGGATTCATCCTTTACTTGTGGGATAATCTCATTCCCTACAGGAAGTAGCAAAGAGAGCACACAGCAAAGCTGTCCATATAGCTCTCCCTCTAGCTCCACCCCCCAGTCATTCTCTTTGCTGGCTCTAAGCACTAGGGTCTCTCTCGGGAGTGTAAAGTGAATGTGGTGTTAGAATTGTAGTTTTATTATCTTCAATCAAAAGTTTGTTATTTTAAATGGTACCGGTTTGTACTATTTACTCTCTAGCAGAAAAGTGATGAAGATTTCTGCTGAGAGGAAAATGATTTTAGCATGTTGTAACTAAAATCCACTGCTGTTCCCACACAGGACTGAGGAGTACCAGAAAACTTCAGTTGGGGGGAACAGTTTGCAGGGTGATCTGCAATAAGGTATGTTCAGTCATTTATTTCTAGACAAGACTGAGATAATGCTAGAAGGACTGACAATATCCCCATGAGGGGAGGGTAAGCTATGTTCACAGACTTAGTAAGGAATTGAATGCTTACATAATAGGGCTAATATACTGGTTGACACTTATTCAGGGCAATCGATTGTTTGGCTAAGGAAAAATCGTTTTGCAAGACACTTTGAAAGCCCTTTTGGTTTTTTTCTGGGGTTATTACCACATGGCTGTTTTTTAGTCACTTAGGAGTGATTTACTAGGCCTCACAGCTCCGGAGTAGAGTGAGAGGGGCCTAATTGCATCAGATGCACAGTTAGAATTGCAGAGAAGTTCATGCTGTTTCACATGGAGGGTCCTGCTGATGTTTGAGGGCCTAAAAGAAGCTATATTCCCCCAAATCTGATCCCTAAGGGAAGGTAGGGCCACAGCAAGGCTGTGGCAAGTTGCTGTAGTGATTTAACCAGGTGTTGGCTTTAGGCTGCTCCGGTTTGGGCATTAAGGGGTTAATCATTTTGAAACTTGGGGTGCAATCTTATTAAGGCTTTAGCTACATACTGTGAAAATTTCAGAAAGATTGCTGCATTTTTCACCGTTTTTTAAAATTGTGTGCTCTTTTTATCTCTTAAAGGCACAATAACGTTTTTTTTCAAATTGTGTTTTTTATTTGATTAAAGTGATTCCAAGCCTGTTTGTGTACTCTACTAGTCTGTTAAACATGTCTGACACTAAGGAAAATCCTTGTTCAATGTGTTTAGAAGCCATGGTGGAACCCTCTCTCAGAATGTGTCCCACTTGTACTGATATGTCTATACACTTTAAAGATCATATTGTTGCACTTAAGAATGTGGCCCAAGATGATTCTCAGACTGAAGGTAACGAGGGTAGCCCGTCTGCCTCTCTCCAAGTGTCACAACCAGTTACGCCCGCGCAAGCGACGCCTAGTACCTCTAGTGCGTCTAACCCTTTTACATTACAAGACTTAGCGGCAGTCATGGATAATTCTCTTACAGCCTTCTTATCTAAACTGCCCGTGTTACCTGCAAAGCGTGATAGCTCCGTTTTAAGAACAGATTATGAGCATTCTTACTCTTTGGTAGCCGTATCCGATATACCCTCACAACGCTCTGAAGTGGGAGCGAGGGATTTGATGTCTGAGGGAGAAGTCTCTGATTCAGGAAGGGTTCCTCCCCAGACAGATTCAGATACATTGGCTTTTAAATTTAAACTAGAACACCTCCGTGTTTTACTTAGGGAGGTATTAGCTACTCTGGATGACTGTGACCCTTTGGTGATCCCAGAGAAATTGTGTAAAATGGACAAGTACCTAGAGGTCCCTGTTTACACGGATGCGTTTCCGGTCCCTAAGAGGATTGCGGATATCGTTACTAGGGAGTGGGATAGGCCAGGTGTCCCTTTTGTCCCCCCTCCTGTTTTTAAGAAAATGTTCCCCATATCTGACCCCATGCGGGACTCGTGGCAGACGGTCCCTAAGGTGGAGGGGGCTGTTTCTACACTAGCTAAACGCACAACCATACCAATTGAAGACAGTTGTGCTTTTAAAGACCCTATGAATAAAAAATTAGAGGGTTTACTTAAGAAAATTTTTGTTCAACAAGGTTTTCTTCTCCAACCTATTCCTGTAACTACTGCAGCTGCTTTCTGGTTTGAGGCGCTGGAAGACTCGCTCCAGACGGAGACCTCATATGAGGAAATTATGGATAGAATTAAGGCTCTAAAGCTAGCTAATTCTTTTATCACTAACGCCGCTTTCCAAATAGCTAAGTTAGCTGCGAAAAATTCAGGTTTCGCCATTTTGGCGCGCAGGGCGCTATGGCTAAAGTCCTGGTCGGCCGATGTGTCGTCTAAATCCAAGCTTTTGAACATTCCTTTCAAAGGGAAGACCCTATTCGGGCCTGAATTGAAAGAGATTATTTCAGATATCACCGGGGGAAAAGGCCATGCTCTCCCTCAGGACAAAGCCTTTAAAACAAAGAACAAAGCTAATTTTCGTTCCTTTTCGCAATTTCAGGAACGGCCCTGCTTCATCCTCTCCGGCTGCAAAGCAAGAGGGTAACGCTTCACAGCCCAAGGCAAACTGGAAACCTTACCAGGGCTGGAATAAGGGTAAACAGGCCAAAAAGCCTGCAGCTGCCACCAACACAGCATGAAGGGGTAGCCCCCAATCTGGGACCGGATCTAGTAGGGGGCAGACTCTCTCTCTTCGCTCAGGCCTGGGCAAGAGATGTACACGATCCTTGGGCATTAGAGATTGTAGCTCAGGTATACCTTCTAGAATTCAAGGACTCTCCTCCAAGGGGAAGGTTCCACATTTCTCGTCTGTCTACAGATCAGACAAAGAAAGAGGTGTTTTTACGCTGTTTAGAAGATCTACATACAATGGGAGTGATCCACCCAGTTCCAATTGCAGAACAAGGACTGGGGTTTTACTCAAACCTGTTTGTGGTTCCCAAAAAAAGAAGGAACTTTCAGACCAATTCTGGATCTCAAAATTCTAAACAAATTCCTCAGAGTCCCATCATTCAAGATGGAGACCATTCGGACAATCTTACCTATGATCCAGGAGGGTTAATATATGACTACCGTGGATCTAAAGGATGCGTATCTGCACATTCCTATCCACAAAGATCATCACCAGTTTCTCAGGTTCGCCTTTCTGGACAAGCATTTTCAGTTTGTGGCTCTTCCTTTCGGGTTGGCCACTGCTCCCAGAATTTTCACAAAGGTGCTAGGGTCCCTCCTGGTGGTTCTAAGACCGCGGGGCATAGCAGTGGCGCCTTACCTAGACGACATCTTAATTCAGGCGTCAACTTTCCAAAGAACCAAGTCTCACACGAAGATTGTATTGGCCATTCTGAGGTCTCACGGGTGGAAGGTGAACATCAAAAAGAGTTCTCTCTCCCCCCTCACAAGAGTTCCATTCCTAGGAACCCTGATAGACTCGGTAGAAATGAAAATATTTCTGGCGGAGGTCAGAAAGCTAAAACTCTTAACTACTTGCCGAGCTCTTTATTCCATTCCTCGGCGATCTGTGGCTCAGTGCATGGAGACAATCGGACTAATGGTTGCGGCAATGGACATAGTCCCTTTTGCTTGGATACACCTCAGACCACTGCAACTATGCATGCTCAAACAGTGGAATGGGGATTATGCAGATTTGTCTCCTCAAATTCAGTTGGACCAGGAGACCAGAGATTCTCTTCTCTGGTGATTGTTTCAGGATCACTTGTCTCAAGGAATATGTTTCCGCAGGCCAGAGTGGATCATCGTAACGACAGACGCCAGTCTGTTAGGCTGGGGTGCGATCTGGGACTCCCTGAAAGCTCAGGACTTATGGTCTTGGGAAGAAACTCTTCTCCCGATAAACATTCTGGAACTGAGGGCGATATTCAACGCTCTTCAGGCATGGCCTCAACTAGCGGCTGCCAAATTCATCAGATTTCAGTCGGACAACATCACGACTGTAGCTTACGTCAATCATCAGGGGGGAACAAAGAGTTCCCTAGCGATGACGGAAGTAACCAAAATAATCAGGTGGGCGGAGGATCACTCCTGCCATCTCTCAGAAATTCACATCCCAGGAGTAGACAACTGGGAGGCGGATTTTCTAAGTCATCAGACTTTTCACCCGGGGGAGTGGCAACTCCACCCGGAGGTATTTGCCCATCTGACTCAGCTATGGGGCACCCCAGAGTTGGATCTGATGGCGTCCCGTCAGAACACCAAACTTCCTCTCTACGGGTCCAGGTCCCGGGATCCCAAGGCGGTATTGATAGATGCTCTAGCAGCGCCTTCGTCGTTCAATCTGGCTTATGTTTTTCCACCGTTTCCTCTCCTCCCGCATCTGGTTGCCAGAATCAAGCAGGAGAAGGCTTTGGTGATTCTGATAGCACCTGCGTGGCCACGCAGGACTTAGTATGCAGACCTAGTGGACATGTCATCTGTCCCACCATGGACACTGCCAATGAGGCAGGATCTTCTAATACAGGGTCCGTTCAAGCATTCAAATTTAGTTTCTCTACGTCTGACTGCTTGGAGATTGAATGCTTAATTCTATCAAAGCGTGGGTTCTCTGAGTCAGTTATAGATACTCTGATTCAGGCTAGAAAGCCTGTCACCAGGAAAATCTACCATAAGTTATGGCGGAAATATCTTTGTTGGTGTGAATCCAAGGGTTACTCATGGAGTAAGATTAGGATTCCCAGGATATTGTCCTTTCTCCAAGAAGGACTGGAGAAAGGATTGTCAGCTAGTTCCTTAAAAGGACAAACATCTGCTTTGTCTATCCTGTTACACAAGCGTCTGGCAGAGGTACCAGACGTTCAAGCGTTTGCTCAGGCTTTAGTCAGAATCAAGCCTGTCTATAAACCTGTGGCTCCGCCATGGAGTTTGAATCTAGTTCTTTCAGTTCTTCAAGGGGTTCCGTTTGAACCTTTACATTCCATAGACATTAAGTTGTTAGCTTGGAAAGTTTTGTTTTTGATAGCTATCTCTTCTGCTCGAAGAGTTTCAGAATGATCTGCCTTACAGTGTGATTCACCTTACCTGGTGTTCCACGCAGATAAGGTAGTTTTGCGTACCAAGCCTGGTTTTCTTCCTAAAGTTGTTTCTAACAAGAATATTAACCAGGAAATAGTTGTTCCTTCTCTGTGTCCTAATCCATCTTCGAAGAAGGAACGTCTATTACACAATCTTGATGTAGTTTGTGCTTTAAAGTTCTATTTACAAGCAACTAAGGATTTCAGACAAACATCTTCCTTGTTTTTTATCTATTCTGGTAAGAGGAGAGGTCAGAAAGCGACTGCTACCTCTCTTTCCTTTTGGCTGAAAAGCATCATCCGTTTGGCCTATGAGACTACTGGCCAGCAGCCTCCTGAAAGAATTACTGCTCATTCTACCAGAGCAGTGGCTTCCACATGGGCTTTCAAAAATGAGGCTTCTGTTGAACAGATTTGTAAGGCAGCGACTTGGTCTTCACTGCATACTTTTGCCAAATTTTACAAATTCGATACTTTTGCTTCAGAGGCTATTTTTGGGAGAAAGGTTTTGCAAGCAGTGGTGCCTTCCATTTAAGGTACCTGTTTTGTTCCCTCCCTTCATCCGTGTCCTAAAGCTTTGGTATTGGTATCCCACAAGTAAAGGATGAATCCGTGGACTGGATACACCTTGCAAGAGAAAACAGAATTTATGCTTACCTGATAAATTACTTTCTCTTGCGGTGTATCCAGTCCACGGCCCGCCCTGGCATTTAAGTCAGGTAAAAAATTTTTTGTTTAAACTACAGTCACCACTGCACCCTATGGTTTCTACTTTTTCTTCCTAACCTTTAGTCGAATGACTGGGGGGTGGAGCTAGAGGGGGAGCTATATGGACAGCTTTGCTGTGTGCTCTCTTTGCTACTTCCTGTAGGGAATGAGAATATCCCACAAGTAAAGGATGAATCCGTGGACTGGATACACCGCAAGAGACAGTAATTTATCAGGTAAGCATAAATTCTGTTTTTTTTTCATCAAATATAGTACATATAAAAAATGAGAGAGAGAAAAAAAAAGGGGGTGTTAAAGGGAAAGGAGAAGAAAGGGGAGCACCACAGGATTTTTTGATTAAGTAGAGAGGACTTAAGTCAGAGTAGCCAGATAATCAGATTACTAGTGCAGTCAAGTATCCCAGGTGGACCAGTAGGTTTCCATTTGACCAGTTTAATTGTAAAAGTATTTTTCCATTGTGGCCATATAATCCACCAAAGGACATATCTCGTCTAGTCATGCGGGATCCGGCCTTTCTTTCCTGTGGCATGGAGGGTCCACAACCTCATTCCAATTACTAGTGGGATATTCAACTCCTGGCCAGCAGGAGGAGGCAAATAGCACCCCAGCAAAGCTGTTAAATGTAACTTACCTTACCCAGTGCTAGCTAATGCATGCTTAATTATTAGTCAGATGCTAGATAGGGATGACCACATTTGAAGGGTTTCTACCCTCATCTGTTATCGAGTTATAATTTAGAGGGGTCTCAGTGATGCACTAAGCTTCAGGGGTTTAGCTTTTGTGTCAGCTCTATTTCCATTTAAAGGGGAGGAGAGACCACTGCTTCATTCATTACTTTTGGGAATATAGAACCTGGCCACCAGGAGGAGGCAAAGACACCCAGCCAAAGACTTAAATAACTCCAACAACTCCCCTCAACCCCCAGTCATTCTTTGTCTTTCGTCACAGGAGGATGGCAGGGAAGTGCCAGAGTTTCGGAGTAGTCTCTTATGGAGGGTAGTACTCTTCGCAGTGGGACTGTAGTTTTATGTAGTCCTGTCAGCCTCTCAGTGAGGGCCTGGGCAAAAGTTATAGTCCGGAGATGCAGGGAGAGTCTTTCTGCGAAACCATCGCAACTCATATTAACAGCTCCACAAGCAATCAGCGTTGACGAGTTTTGCTGCCTGCTTTCTGCACTCAAGTCCATGTCAGGAGCGATGCTTCTACCTGTCACACTTGAAGGGCCGTGTCCCTGTTCCACGGCATAGATTCTGAGAAGATCGTTTAATTTTTTATACATAATGATAACACAGAAGACAGGGTCACAGTGTGATGCATTTTATCTTATGGAATCAAGGGTTAATATTCCTGGTAAGGGGATTATTGAACAGGGGGGGGGGGTTGATACATGATATGTTTATTGTGTTATTGCTGCGTTATAGGCGAGATGAGGCTCTGGCAATGGTGGAACTTCAGGCTGACTTCCGGGAGTATTTGCGCAGCCAGTTTTGGTTAGTTTTCTCCTTAGTGCAGGGGCGGTCCTGCGAGGCATCCCATGTGACTGGGTGCGGCGATCTCCACTTATCTGTTGATCAGCGGCACAGGAGAGGAACGGTTTCTGTAGTTCGGGTCATAGGAGGTGGTGAGTGCCCCGGCCATTGGATAAAGGTGCCTGTTTATTAAACTAATCTAGTCCATAATAAAAGCGCAAGCTATGGAGGACTCTGACACGTTAGAGGGTACTCCCTCCTTATCAAGGTCTCATTCCTGTGTTTATTATGAGGATGTTCTTGTAGATCAGCCTGCTCAACTGTGTTCCACATGCCTTGATAAAGTTGCAACATCTAAAAGTAAAGGGATGTCTAGTACTACTGAGCCAATCACCTCTGAGGGTTCCCCGTCCCGTGAGGTGCGTTCCCTGCTTTCATCTCCGAGTGCACATACAGCCCCCCAGGGTCCAACCATTACTCCTACGGGAGAGATTCGTTGGCCGTCAGATTTTGCGGATCAACTGCAAACAGCGGTATCGAAAGTTATCCTTGCCTTACCACGTTCTGCTAAGTGCAAGCGTAGGGCGTATCATGGTGGCCCAGCCCAGGGGTTGTCTACGCCTATGGAAATATTTGAGTCATTATACAATGACGAGGCCCACTCTGACTCTTCGGAGGAGGCTCCTTCTGGGTCGGAGGCTGTGTCATCTCAACCTCCGGCTGCGGAGGAGCCTGACTTTAGGTTTAGGATAGAGAATTTGTGCTTTTTGCTGAAGCAAGTGCTTGCCACTCTGGAGGTGCCAGAGCCGAAGCTTCCGAAAGGAACCTTCGATTCCTAAGCTTGATAAGGTATACAAGGACAGAGTGGTGCCTCACACCTTCCCGGTTCCTGTTAACATGGCTAATATTATTAAGAATGAATGGGAGTGATTAGGTTCTTCTTTTTCCACTTCTTCTTCCTTTAAGGGACTGTCCCTAAGGTGGATGGTGCTAGTTCCATGCTTGCAAAGCGGACAACTATCCCTTTCGAGGATTGTTCATCATTTAAAGAGCCCATGGATAAAAAGTTGGAAAACATGTTAAGGAAAATGTTTCAGCACCCAGGGTTTGTTTTTCAGCCGGCAGCGGCTGGAGCTGCGGATTCCGGAGCTGCAACATATTGGTGTGAATCCCTGTGTGATATGGTCGAGAGGGAGACTTCCATCGATGAGATACAGGATAAGATTAAGGCGCTGAGGGTCCCCAATTCTTTCATTTGTGATGCCAATATGCAAATGATTAGCCTTAACGCAAAGGTTTCAGGATTCTCCGTTTTAGCTCGCAGGGCTCTGTGGCTAAAGTCTTGGTCTGCAGACATGGCCTCTAAGTCGAGGCTGTTGTCCCTGCCTTTTCAAGGAAAGATTCTGTTCGGTCCAGGATTGGATTCAATCATATCCACGGTTATGGGAGGCAAGGGAACTTTCCTACCGCAGGATAAGAAGGCTAAGCCTAAAGGATCTACTTTTCGTCCCTTTCGTGCGGACAAGGCCCAGTGCCAGCAGCCTGCCACGAAAGCGGATCAGTTCCGCACGATTCTGGACCCAAAGTGTTTAAACAAGTTTCTGGCTGTACCATCATTCAAAATGGAAACGATCAGATCTATTCTGCCCCTAGTTCAAGAGGGGCAGTTCATGACGACTATACATTTGAAAGATGCTTACCTTCATGTTCCAATTCACAGGGACCACTTCAAGTTCCTAAAATTTGTGTTTCTGGACCAACACTTCCAGTTTGTGGCCCTTCCCTTCGGTCTGAAGACTGCCCCGAGAGTCTATACGAAGGTTCTGGGGGCACAACTTGAAGTGGCCAGATCCAGGGGCATTGTTGTGGCACCCTATTTGGACGACATCCTAGTCCAGGCACCGTCGTTCAGCCTCTCAGAGGATCACTCGAGGGCTCTTCTTTTCTTGCTCGAATCTCATGGTTGGAAGATCAACTCAGGAAAGAGTTCCCTGGTTCCCAGCAACAGGGTGGAGTTCCTGGGTATGATAATAGACTCTATGTCCATGAAAATATTTCTCACAGATCAACAACGCAGAAAGATTGCGTCCACCTGTCTTGCCCCTCAGTCCTCCTCCAGCCTTTTGGTGGCTCAGTGTATGGAGATGATTGGGCTCATGGTTTCCAGCATAGACGTCATCTCTTTCGCAAGGTTCCATCTCAGACCTCTGCAATTGTGCATATTGAGACAGTGGAATGGCAATCATTCAGATCTATCACAGCGGATATCCATGGATGCTCGGACCAGGGACTCCCTCTCTTGGTGGATCCGTCCGGAGCATCTGTCCCTGGGGACATCCTTCTTGAGACCGTCCTGGGAGATTGTGACCACAGACTCAATTCTGGCAGGATGGGGAGCTGTTTGGGGTGCTAGGATGGCACAAGGAAAATGGTCCCGGGAGGAGTCTCTCTTTCTGATAAATATTCTGGAACTTCAAACAATCTACAATGCTCTGAAGGCTTGGCCCCCTCTGGGGTCATTCAGCTTCATCAGATTCCAGACCGACAACATTACCTTGGTGGCTTACATCAACCATCAGGGGGGTACGAGGAGCTCCCTAGCAATGAGGGAGGTGTCTCGGATTTTGGAGTGGGCAGAGTCCCACAGCTGCTCGCTCTCAGCAATCCACATTCCAGGTGTGGACAACTGGGAAGCGGACTTTCTCAGCAGGCAATCCTTCCATCCGGGGGAATAGTCTCTTCATCCCGAAGTGTTTGCGGAGATATGTCTCAGATGGGGAACACCGGAGATAGATCTAATGGCGTCCAGACTCAATTGCAAGCTACTCCGCTATGGGTCGAGGTTGAGGGATCCCCAGGCGGAGCTGATAGATGCCTTAGTGGTGCCTTGGGGATTCAGCCTAGCTTACATTTCTTTCTAATGACACAATGAGTCCACGGATCATCATTAATTACTGTTGGGAATATCACTCCTTCCCAGCAGGAGGCGGCAAAGAGCACCACAGCAAAGCTGTTAAATATCACTTCCCTTCTATCCCACCCCAGTCATTCTCTTTGCCTTCATTAGAGCAAGGAAGTGGTAAAGTTAGGTGTTAGTAAAAGATTCTTCAATCAAGAGTTTATTATTTTTGAAGTAGTACAAGATTGTGCTGCTTTGTTCTGGGGTGTAGCCGTAGTCCATATCAGTCTCTTCAGTAGAGCAGTGGTGGCTTTAGAGCAATGGGAACTTGTGGGACATAATTCTCACTGTGCCTCCCATATATTTATGCTGCCCTAATCCTGAAAGCCTGAGTAAGATTACTCAGTCTTTATTTCTTTTTCCACAGGTCCATGTGGGGGAGAAGACCTCTCAGACCTAGTGAGCTGCCTTGCTGCCTGGCAGATTTATGAAGTAAGTGCTGATTTTATTTTTTCTGGGACTAGTAAAGAAAAGGTTTGGGCACTTTATTCATTAGGGAAAAAATATGGCATTTTATTATTTTCCTGGAATGATACAGTAATCTTAATGTACTTAACCCCTTAATGACCGAGGACGTGCAGGGTACGTCCTCAAAAAAAAGGCAGTTAACGCCTGAGGACGTACCCTGCACGTCCTCGGTGTGGAAAGCAGCTGGAAGCGATCCTGCTCGCTTCCAGCTGCTTTCCGGTTATTGCAGTGATGCCTCGATATGGAGGCATCCTGCAATAACCTTAAATGGCCATCCGGTGCAGAGAGAGCCACTCTGTGGCCCTCTCTGCACCGGACATCGATGGCCGGTATCGTTGGTGGGTGGGAGCCGAATTGGGAGGCGGGTGGGCGGCCATCGGTGTGCCGCGTGATGTCACGGGGGGCGGGATCGGGGGCGGGACCGTCGGGGGCGCGCACGGGCGTGCGCGCGTGCACGGAGGGTGGCGGTCGGGCGCGTGCACGGGGCGGGAGCGGGTGGGAACCGCTACACTACGGAAAATCATTTCATAAAACCTGCCTAATCTTGTTTGTGCAAAAGCACAAAAAGCGATCGTGGAGGGGTGGGGGGGTTGGTTTGTGTGTGGGGAAGCTACACTACAGAAAATTTCAACAAATTAAAAAAACAAACCATTTTTTTCTTCTAAACTGGGTACTGGCAGACAGCTGCCAGTACCCAAGATGGCGCCCATTAAGTTAGAGTGGGAGGGGATAGAGCTGTTTGGGGGGGGATCAGTGAGGTTGGGGGCTAAGGGGGGATAGTACACAGCAGCATATGTAAATATGCTTAAAAAAATCATTAAAAAAAAATATATATAGCTTTTATTTTAGTACTGGCAGACTTTCTGCCAGTACTTAAGATGGCGGGGACAATTGTGGGGTGGGGGAGGGAAGAGAGCTGTTTGGGAGGGATCAGGGGGTCTGATGTTTTAGGTGGGAGGCTGAGCTCTACACTAAATCTAATATTAACCCTGCAAGCTCCCTACAAGCTACCTAATTAACCCCTTCACTGCTAGCCATAATACACGTGTGATGCGCAGCGGCATTTAGCGGCCTTCTAAATACCAAAAAGCAACGCCAAAGCCATATATGTCTGCTATTTCTGAATAAAGGGGATCCCAGAGAAGCATTTACAACCATTTGTGCCATAACTGCACAAGCTGTTTGTAAATGATTTCAGTGAGAAACCTAAAATTGTGAAAAATTTTACGTTTTTTTTAATTTGATCGCATTTGGCGGTGAAATGGTGGCATGAAATATACCAAAATTGGCCTAGATCAATACTTTGGGTTGTCTACTAAAAAAAAATATATACATGTCAATGGATATTCAGGGATTCCTGAAAGATATTAGTGTTCTAATGTAACTAGCGCTAATTTTGAAAAAAAAGTGGTTTGCAAATAGCAAAGTGCTACTTGTATTTATGGCCCTATAACTTACAAAAAAAGCAAAGAAGATGTAAACATTGGGTATTTCTAAACTCAGGACAAAATTTAGAAACTATTTAGCATAGGTGTTTTTTGGTGGTTGTAGATGTGTAACAGATTTTGGGGGTCAAAGTTAAAAAAAGTGGTTTTTTTTTCAATTTTTCCTCATATTTTATAATTTTTTTATAGTAAATTATAAGATATGATGAAAATAATGGTATCTTTTGAAAGTCCATTTAATGGCGAGAAAAACGGTATATATGTGTGGGTACAGTAAATGAGTAAGAGGAAAATTACAGCTAAACACAAACACCGCAAAAATGTAAAAATAGCCTTGGTCCCAAACGGACAGAAAATGGAAAAGTGCTGCGGTCATTAAGGGGTTAAAGGGATTATATATGGCAGCATTTGCAGGCACTGGGGACTTGAGGAGATAGGCTCAATGTTGGTGATAATCTGTTAGTTATTTATTACGGAGCTTCACATAAAATGTCTACTGACACGTTCATTTTGACACGCCCACGATGGGCGGGGCTTGTGTGGCGGTAGAATTATCTGTTGCGCACATATTTTCTCTCAATTACGGTATATGAATGAGAGAAATCTTTCTACTTGCCGTTTTTAGTTAAAACGATTAAAGATAGTTTAACATTATTTACAACAGCTCTTTTTTTGGTTCCGGTTTTCATATACATTATCTCCGGTAATCCAACAAGGTTGACAACTCAGCAGAGCTAAGCTGAGGTGTAGAAGCTGTTTGAAGTGTGTTGAATCTTTATTTTGCAGTAAAAAATAAAGCAATTACGTTTTTTCAGTTAGAAAATAAAACAGTTACGTTTTTTTGCAGTTCCTCAAAAATAAAGCAGTTACTGTTTAAAATTTAAAGAGACAGTAACGTTTTTTTCTGTATAAAATTTTAGATGTTTTTATTTTATTTCTGTTAAGAGGGATCCAGACTCTGTTATAGATTACAGATATCCTTTTTGTTTAAATTATTATATAGTCCACTAGTCCTTTTTCTGTTCCTCATGTGTTAAGAGAACACAAAATTTTAGCTTTTTGAGCCAATATTGTTTAGGAGTTTTTTGACAATGTTCAAAATATGCCGCAGTTTTTCTCCTCCTGTGTCCCAAATTGTTTTATTAATAATACAGTGCCATGTTTTTCCTCCCAATTCCCTTGCTACAGGAAAATCGCAAGAGGAAATGTGAAAAAAAATCAGTGTGTATGGTTTCTGTCACGACTGTATCCAATCCGAACTTTCCCTCTCATAAGTTTGAAGAAGAGGATATTTCTGTATCACCTGAGGGTAAGATCTCAGATTCAGACAGTGTAATTCCTTCCTCTGATGCTGAAGTTGTATCCTTCAGATTTAAGCTAGAGCACCTCCGTTTACTACTTAAAGAGGTTTTAGCTACCCTGGACGACTCCGATACTACTGTCGTAGTCAATCCTAAACAAGTATTTTGACGTGCCCTCCATGGTGGA
This sequence comes from Bombina bombina, assembly GCF_027579735.1. Lineage (NCBI taxonomy): Eukaryota > Metazoa > Chordata > Amphibia > Anura > Bombinatoridae > Bombina > Bombina bombina. Next base: position 885,735,840 of record NC_069502.1, read on the forward strand.
AGTATTTCCTGTACCAGATAGGGCTACAGAGATTATTGCTAAGGAATGGGAAGAGACCTTTTTTCTCCATCCCCTATATTTAAAATATGTTTCCTATAGCAGACTCTATCAAGGAGTCTTGGCAGACGGTACACAAGGTGGAAGGGGCAATTTCCACGCTAGCCAAGAAAGCTACTATTCCCATAGAGGATAGTTGTTCCTTTAAGGATCCTATGGATTTACAATGGCTTTTTGCGATTTGTATTGCTACTGTCACTAGTGCGACAGCATACTGGTTTGATGTTTTATCTGATTCTATTCGGACAGACACTCCCCTCGAAGAAATCCAGGATAGGATAAAGGCCTTTAAGTTGGCCAACTCCTTTATTACAGATGATTCCCTTCAGGTTATTAAGCTGGGAGCTAAGATTTCAGGCTTTGCCATATTGGCTCGCAGAGCTTTATGGTTAAAATCTTGGTCTGCGGATGTGTCATCTACGTCTAAACTTTTGGCGATTCCTTACAAGGGAAGGACTTAGTTTGGGCCTGGTTTGACGGAAATAATTTCTGATATTACAGGAGAAAAACTGTCTAAATGCACTAAGATAAGAGGCGGCCTTCAAGAACTTAGAAATTAGCATATGAGCCTACCTATGTTCAGTTTTCAACAAAGAATACGAAGATAACAAAGCAAATTTGATGATGAAGTAAATTGGAAAGCTATTTAAAACTGCATGCTCTATCTGAAACATGAACGTTTCATTTTCACTAGACTGTCTATTTAATATTTAGCTACATTTATCTGATGGTGATTACATGTTTGATGTAATTTGTTTATTTCTTGATAAGACTGGAATAAAAAATATCTGTTTCTGTTTTTCAGGTATAAGATTTCAGGATTTATCTTATGTGTGTTATATTGGGGTGTTGAGCCTTTGGTTGGTGATTTCTATGTGTCTATTTTTATTTTTTATTGATATTTAGTTGATAACTTGTGGTTGGGTGGATTATGATTGCTTAAATCAATGCTATCCATTCATCATATGGGTAAATTTTCCATTGTCCTATCTGAACTATACCGGATCTGATATTTTTGAAAATACGAGAATAGTTTTATCACTTGCATTGTCATTGTTCCAATTTTTAAAATGGTGTAACAAGAGCTGGAAAACAGAATATTGATATCCTTTGTTGAAGAACATACTTAGGCTCAGGAACATGAATATATGTTGGGCTCTATATGGCTGGGTTTGCAACAATGTTATTTATGGTTAATCACAATCTATTGTTTTATAATTATTGTTATGTTAACAGATGCTAATGGCTGGGTTTGCAACAATGTTATTTATGGTTAATCACAATCTATTGTTTTATAATTATTGTTATGTTAACGGCTGCCAATGATCTTGCAGTAGCAATAACCAGCCACTTGTAATGCCTAGTTATTTATGGCATGCCCGTAAATGGGCGAATTTGCCTGTTTACTGGCTTGCGATAAATTAGCGCTCAACTTGTAATCTAGCTCATTGTTGCAAAATCTGCTGCCAGATGGCCAAAAACACTTGCATGCTCATGAACTCATCTATAATTACCCTTTAACAAAGGATGCTAGAGAACTAAGCAAAATGAATAATAGAAGTAAATTGGAAAGTTGTTTGAAATTATATGCTTTATCCAACACATTAATTTTAACTTTAACGTCCCTTTAAATTACATTAGGACACAACGTCAATAAACAGACTCAAATGCCTCTGACTCGATCAATTAAAATAAAAAAATGAATAATAAGCACTTTTACAATTTTAACAAATCTGAACCTAAAAAAGACTCATACCTACTATACCGATAATATACATAAAGAGACGTACACAAATATCCGTATGGTTTTGGATAACAGTCCATGTTGTTTTCAGGATTAAACAATTTTGAGCTTTAGGGTATTAACAGCTTAATCATTTTAAGATTGTGATTACTGGATAAAAACAGACGTTGATGTTCAGAAAGTGTTATGGATTTAAAACAAGCACAAGATTGGGTTCAATGAGATCCCAATCTTGTGCTTGTCTACAGGTTGGTCTACAGAACCAACTCATGAGTTTTAACACTAGTAAAGTTTGTTTTACAGTTGTTAATATTTTATTTTTATTTATTGTAAAAAGTCTGAAGGCAAAATGCAAAGATTTGGAACTATCTTATGTAATTGATTGTCCTAAGCCAATATGCAAATACGTTACCCAGCCATGTGTGACACCCATGTTTGTTTATTAAAATAATCACATAGCAAGAGTCAACATAACAGCATTATGCAAAATAGCAATATTCTCCTAACAATATTAACCCTCCTAGAAAATCTGCTGTGACTGAATTAATGCAGAAATTAACGCTTTTCAGTATTATATATCCTTATGACATTAATACGTTATACACCATCTTTATAGAGAAAGCCAAGACAGCCAATACATTATTCTTCTGCTGGTAATAAATAAAACAGGATGCTAAATACAGAGAGTCTACATTTATCAAAGCGAATTTCAGACTACTCACAACTTCCCTGCCCCAAAAAGCTGACAATAATGAAAGATAATTTGATCTAATATTTATGAAATGGAATTGCTCCAAATAAAAGGTCATGAATTCGACAGAATAATCAAAATCACTGATTCCACACTCCTTCAAAGCAGGAAATAATGGGTTAGATTACATGTGGCACACTAATTGTTGCGCGCAAGCAATAAGGAATCATATTGCGGCTCGTTGCTTGTGTTGGAAGTAGTGCTCATATTACAAGTTGAAAGTAAGAGCGTTTGCTTGAGCACAATTGAATTTAACGCACATCGGGTAAGCGCGACTTCAGAGCTCTGGTTAACTGTTAAGCTCAGCTAAAAAGTTGCACAAAACACATAAAAAATTAATTGTACGGTACAGTTACACTCATAATAACATTGTCTAATAAAATTATTTAAAAAAAAAGATTGCATAAAAAAGGTTATAAGGGCTCAAACACATGAGGTTTCAGAAAAAAAAAAGTTATGGAAAGGGATTTAACATAGAGATACATACATACATACACATGTCGAAATCAGTGTATATGTATGTGTGTGTGTGTGTATATATATATATATATATATATATATATATATATATATATATATATATATGTGTGTTTATATATGTGTACACATGTATTTATGCATTTATATGTGTATATGTATTTACAGACATATATACACAATCACATATAAACACATAAATATATATCTGAAAGGTATGGAACAAGACAGGCGCACAGGGGCACACTTCGTGTAATACGTTCAAACTTCATACATATAAATAACAGTGGGGAAAATCCACGCTCACCTGGTATACCCTCAAGATATGAGGCATTTATAAGGCACTTGTGTTAGTGTAATCTCACTCCTTGCGATCCTCTTGTTTGTCCACGGTTCCTCAGTAGTCCCTGGGAATAGGGGGTGATGAAATGAGCCAGAGAAGAGATCAGAGCAGCCTTTGGGGATCAGGCTGCTCTGATCTCTTCTCTGGCTCATTTCATCACCCCCTATTCCCAGGGACTACTGAGGAACCGTGGACAAACAAGAGGATTGCAAGGAGTGAGATTACACTAACACAAGTGCCTTATAAATACCTCATACCTTGAGGGTATACCAGGTGAGCGTGGATTTTCCCCACTGTTATTTATATGTACGAAGTTTGAACGTATTACACGAAGTGTGCCCCTGTGCGCCTGTCTTGTTCCATACCTTTCAGATACCTAAGAGGAACCTCGCCCTGCGGGGATCACCCTTTTTCACAGATGGGCTGCCAAACACCTACAGCACACGGGAACTAGCATTGTGGACTATAAGGAACATTATATATCCATAGACTGACCACTTTTAAATCAATGAGACTGTTTGTTGCATAATTTGCAATTGTCTTGTGTATATATATATATATATATATTCTGGGTAGTGGATGGGAATATATATTAAGACCAACAGAACACTCATACACTTCCAGCGCTGATTACCTTTCTGTTTCTGACATAAATATATATGTACACATATATAGACATATATACATATATATATATATATAACAATCTATATCAAAATAACACATTGTGTTAGTACTTGTGCTCAAACTTTTTACTTTCAACTTGGATTACGTGCACAACCCAAAGCATATAAAAAGTCCCCGACTTGCGAAGTTAAGCGCTCTACTCATAATCTAGCCCAGTATTGGCTAGCAGACCGAAATAAAATGTGGACAGTGAATTTGCAATTTTGCACGTCATCTATATTTATCATAATGTGTCACAAACCAATAGTAATGTTTCTGTTTCTTTCTAATGGCAGGGAGAGTCCACGAATCCATTCATTACTGTTTGGATTACAACACCTGGCCAATAGGAGGAGGCTAAGACACCCCCAGTCAAAGCATTAAGTATCCCTCCCACTTCCCCTACTTCCCCAGTAATTATTTGCCTTTGTCTACTAAAGGAGGTAGGCATAGAACGTGCTCTGAAGAAATTGTATTTTAAGTTCCTTAATGGATTGTTTCCTGCAAGAAATGACTGGGGATGGTAACCATGTAATTATCTTAGTAAGAGTGATGGTGAGGTTAGCTACTGGATGTTGTAGGGAAGCTTCCCTAGCTGCCTTCCATCTTAACTCGGCTAACTCCCCTCCTGGCAACCAGTGTAAGCTTACACTGCTTTCCTTTGTAGTTTCTTTTGAGCAGCAATCTGATGCAGGGACTTAGCTGTGACCGGCAACCCATCCCGGTAGCATCCCTGGTGCTATTTCTGCTTATTGTCACTTAGGAGTTGGGTCATTTTAGTAAGGGCTCTGAATGTATAGTTTTTTTTTTAGGAAGTCAGATATCCGATTGCGGTCTGAAATCTTTAGTACTTAGTAGCTGCGGCTAGCAGCACTATTTTGTGCGCGTTCTCCAAGCATGGGGCAGAGCCTCATTGGAATGACACGCCACGTGGTTTTGGCACATTTTTTTTTTGTTTTCTACTCCGATCGCGGTCGGAGGTCTGAAGGAGTCTCTATTGTAATCTGGGAGTAGGTAAGCACACCGGTCTCTGCACAGGGCGAATAGAGGTGCAGAGAGCCGTTTTTTTTTCTATCTCTCATTTTTATTATATGTTGCTCTTGAGCTAAGTAGTTTTGGTTTCGGACCACATAAGACTCAGCCCAATCTCTCTCTTCTTAATGCTAAGTCGTTTGGCTTTGCGGTCCTGTCTCAGAGAGCTCTTTGGTTGAAGTCTTGGTCTGCTGACATGATGTCTAAATCTAGACTCCTTTCCTTGGCGTTTAAGGGTAAGACATTATTTGGACCATGCCTGGATTTAATCATTTTCACTGTGACTGGGGGTAAGGGGGCATTCCTTGCCTAAGACAAAAAATCCTGATCTAAGGGTCGTCAATCTGGCAATTTTCTATCCAATAAGGGACAGAGATCGTCAGCCCCTTCCAAATCTGACCAACCCAAGAGTACCTGGAATCAATCTTGGAATAAGACCAAACATTCCAAGAAGCCTTCAAACGACCAACAAGTCTGCATGAAGGGATTTTTTCCAATCCGAGATCGGATTGCGTTAGGGCAGACTTTCTTGGTTTCGAGACGTTCAGGAACTCTGGGTTCTAGACATGATCTCCCAGGGATACAAGATAGGTTTTCAATGTTGCCCTTCAAGAGGCAGATTCATTCTGTAAAGGCTCTTATCCAATCTGGAGAAGAGAACTGCCTTTTTAACTTGCGTAGCAGATCCAGTGTCTATGGGAGTGGTTATTCCTGTACCTCCCTTAGAACGGGGTCAGGGATTTTATTCAAACCTTTTTTAGCTCCCAAGAAGGAGGGAACGGTTTGCCCCATACTAGACTTAAAGTGTCTCAACAAGTTTCTGAGGGTATCGTTCTTCAAGATAGAGACCATCAGTTCTATCCTTCCTATCCTTCCTTTAATCCAGGATGGTCAATTCATGACCACTATAGATCTGAAGGACACGTACCTGCATATTCCGATCCACAGGGACCATGTCCAATTTCTGCAATTCGGTTTTCTAGACAATCATTACCAATTTATTGCTCTTCCTTTCGTTTTCACTACTGCTCCTAGCGGTGGCCAGGGCACAAGGAATCGCTGCAGCTCCTTACCTGGAAGATATCTTGGTTCAAGCTTCATCTTTTCCACTAGCAAGATCTCACATGGACTCTCTTTTGTGTTTCCTTCGGTCCCATGGCTGGAAGTTAAATCTGGCCAAGAGATTGTTGGTTCCCAATTCCAGGGTGTGCTTCCTTGAAATGATTAAAGATTACATTTCCATGAAAATCATTCTGACAGAACAATGTCGAGCAAAGCTTCTTCAATGCTCTTATGGTGTGACCTGAACTCCGTTCAGTCCGCTTTATCAGATATCAGTCAGACATGATTACATCCTTAGGATATATCAATCATCAGAGGGGCACAAGGAGTTCCCTGGCTATGAAGGAGGTGTCTTACATCCTTCAGTTGGCAGAATCCTACAATTGTCTCAGCCATTCATATACAAGGGGTTGACAATTGTGAAGCAGACTTCCTGAGCTGGCAGACCTTTCATCCTGCTTGAGTGGTTCCTGAATCAGGAGGTCTTCTCCAAGATAACTCTCAGGTGGGGAGTTCCTAAAGTAGACCTAATGGCCTCTCTCCTCAATGCAAAACTACCCAGATACAGGTCGAGATTGAGGGAACCTCAATCGGTCTTGGTGGATGCGTTAGTGCTCCATGGAACTTCAACCTCATTTATCTTTTTCCCCCGATTGCTCTCCACCCTCGAGTGATCACACGCATTAGACAGGAGCGTGCCTCAGTGATTCTCATCTCTCCGCACAGGACCTGGTTTGCAGACCTTGTGAAGATGTCTTCTGCTCCACCTTGGAGATTACCTCAGAGGGTGGACTTTCTTCATCAAGGTCAATTCCTTTACCAAAATCTAGATTCTCTGAGGCTGACTGCTTGGAGATTGAATGCCTAGTTCTGTCCAAGAGAGGTTTATCAGACAGGGTTATTAATACTTTGGTTTAGGCCCATATCTGGTTACTAGACGTATCTACCACAAGGTTTGGCATACTTACCTATCTTGGTGGGAGGATCGAAATATTCCCTGGCACAAGACTAGGGATCCTCAAATTCTTTTGTTTTTAAACAACTTTCCAATTCACTTATATTATCAAATTTGCTTAATTCTTTTGTTATCCTTTGCTGAAGGAACAACATTGCTGTACTGGCAACTAGATGAACACATCTAGTTAGCCAACCACAAGAGACAAATGTCTGCAGGCACCAATTAGCAGCTAGCTCCCATTAGTGTAGGATATATGTTTATTCTTTTTAGAGAAGGGATACCAAGAAAAAAGAGCATATTTGAAAATAGAAGTGAATTTAAAAGTGTATTAAAATTGCATTCTCTATCTCACTGGTATTCAAACCTGTCCTCAGGCTTTATTATTATTATCAGGTATTTGTAGATCGCCAACAGATTCCGCAGCGCTACATTTTGAGAATATCTGAACTAGTGCACAGGTGAAATAATCAGCTGAGTAGTAAACATGGTTGTTTTACCTGCTCTCACCCAAGGTAATCCTGAAAACCTGGCATGTTGGGGAGGCCTGAGGCCAGGTTTGAAAACCAGTGCTCTATCTGAATCATGCAAGTTTAATTTGGACTTTCCTATCCCTTCAAAAATGTTTCCAGTTCTTTGTTGACGGAGAATCAAAGCACTACTGGGAGCTAGCTAAACACAATGGATGAGCCGATTACAAAATGCATATGTGTAGCCACCAATCAGCAGCTAGCTTTTTCCTGATGTTTCTCCAACTACACTGAAATTATGAGTAACAAAAGTTTTCTCTGTAAGTAAATAGGAGACAATAGCACTGATACATCTCTCAGTGTGGGATATGAGGGAAATAGCTGCTTACTACAAGATTGTTTGTTTTGGTTTAGCGCTCATATGTATAGATTGGGCAGATTAGATGTGACGTATTGGTTAAGACACACAGGTCGGATGTTTACCAAAGTTTTTGGCCCTACATACACTGAGAACAGCATCCAGCTAGGCATTTTTAATGTTATATGTAAGGACATATGGCTCTCATCATTATTTGTTATCACGTCATTTTACAGGTGAGGTTATTATATTAGTCTCATGAATACCTCATGATTTAGATGCTAATGGGTTAATTTTCTTCTGCTTGTGTGCTAAAGACAGACATTTGTTTTTTCAGAAGAAATTTGTTGCTGTATTTCCCTTTGATAAGCCAGAGCCCTAATAAATAGTTTGTAAGATCCACAAGAGAGAACTTCGAATTGGTCAGTGTATTGCCCAAACATTCAGCACAGGGAATAATAGAACACGGTGCCTCTATCCAAGAACTACACTGAGGTCATTGACAGGACAACAAGCCTTGCAAATAAATATACTTTTATATGTTATAATGCCTCAGAAACATAAAGAATGCAAAATATATTGTGTTTGATATCAAAATACTCCTCACAACATCACTTAGAGATTGCTTATCTGTCTATATGAAATAGATATACATAACAGAATTTATAAGGTGTTCTATAATTTCAGCCAAAGACTTTATGTGTTTATATGTGATTGTGTATATATGTCTGTAAATACATATACACAAAACTTTATTACATGTCGTAAAAGAGAGGGGTCATCTGTAAGACGGTTGGGTAAGAAACAGGTATACAATTTTGTGTCTAACAATACAAGTTGTTCATTCTACATAGAAAGCTGTTAAAGCAGGAGTGACAATCTTTTTTAGCTAATCTCCCTGGCACAGACATCTAAAGCTAGCAAAGTTTGTTATTTATCCGTTTCCTTCCTAAGATAGGGAGAGTCCACGGCTTCATTCCTTACTGTTGGGAAATACAACACCTGGTCTCCAGGAGGAGGCAAAGACACCCCAGCCAAAGGCTTAAATTTCCCTCCCACTTCCGCATTATCCCAGTCATTCTTTGCCTTTTGTCACATTAGCTTACGAGACAGCAGGACATCGTCCTCCTGAGAGGATAACAGCTCATTCCACTAGAGCAGTGGCTTATTTTTGGGCCTTTAAGAACGAGGCCTCTATGGATCAGATTTGTAAGGCGGCTACCTGTTCCTCCTGACATGCTTTTTCAAAATATTACAAGTTTGATGTTTTTGCTTCGGCTGAAGCTGCCTTCGGGAGAAAAGTTTTGCAGGCTGTGGTGCCCTCAGAATAGGGTCCGCCTCTGGAGCTTGGATATAGTTTTCCCAACAGTAAGCCGTGGACTCTCCCTATCTTAGAAAGGAAAACATAATTTATGCTTACCAGATAAATTCCTTTCCTTTCGGATATGGAGAGTCCACGGCCCCCGCACGCTTTTTCTTGTCTATGGGCGGTCCCCTATTATTTATTTTATTCTTCAGGCACCATTTATATACCCTACTGTTCTCCTATTATCTCCTACTTTTCCTTGTTCCCTCGGCAGAATGACTGGGGTAAGGAGGAAGTGGGAGGGATATTTAAGCCTTTGGCTGGGGTGTCTTTGCCTCCTCCTGGTGGCCAGGTGTTCTATTTCCCAACAATAAGGAATGAAACCGTGGACTCTACCTATGAGGAAGGAAAGGAATTTATCTGGTAAGCATAAATTATGTTTTTATTTTTAAAACTGTTTGCTTGTGTATAATTCTATTTGTTAACATCTTTTTATTAATAATGCACTGTGCATATTTTTTTGCATAATAAATCATTCCTTTATTAAAGAGATACTGAACCCAATTTTTTCTTTCATGACTCAGACAGAGCATGACATTTTAAACAACTTACTAATTGGCTCCAATTATCAATTTTTCTTCGTTCTCTTGCTATCTTTATTTTAAAAGCAATAATGTAAATCTTAGCAGCCAGCCCATTTTAGGTTCAGCACCATGGATAACACTTGATTATTGGAGGCTTACATTTACCCACTAATAAGAAAGCATAACCCAGGTTCTCAACCAAAAATGGTCCGGCTCCTATGCATCACATTCCTGCTTTTTAAATAAAGATAGCAAGAGAACGAAGAAAAATGGATAATATGAGTAAATTAGAAAGTTGCTTAAAATTGCATAATCTATCCGAACCATGAAAGAAAAAAAATTGTGTTTAATGTCCCTTTAAGCTTTTGCCTTTGTCTAATATTTGAACAACATTACTGAAAGAGACTGGTAATATTGATATTGTGTTTTTAGATTTTTGTTTTGCTAAATTGTATTCTGGGATTTAATTTGTGAGTCTGTGTTTTCCTTAAGATTTCATAAATAATAAATCTTAAATGGTGGCAGCTTAGAGACAGTTTAGTGTGGGTGGCATTAAAGGGAAGTTTGGGGCATTTTTTTCTAAGTCAAGGACACACTAGAGAGCGTTGTTAACCCTTGCACCCACTGAACTAAGTCACAGGCTTGCCTGGAGTGTCTAGACTGTGACAGATTGGTTAAAGTGGAGAGGGTCTGTTAACCCTTTTCTGTGCCAAACAAGTGACTGGTACAGTGTTGGTTAACACTGGTTGTCACAATTCTTCTGTGTTTTTCCGCACAGTCAGTAGAAGGTGATTTGTGGTTCTTGAATTATGAAGACCGGATCTTTAAAGCTTGTTATATATATAATACATAGTGGTGTTGTTATAGATTAACGCTTCATTTTTATGGGGAACCACAGGATCCGCTTTTAATACAATATGTGACTAGATGTCAATGCATTTAATGACATACTTAAATTGTGGTTTTCATACCACATATCTGAAGGTTCTGATAGCTTGAGATTTGAGATTTAAGACTTCTGGTAAATACAGCTCAATTTGTAAAATGTGATTTATGTAAATCGCAGACACACGAGTCACACCCCCTGGGGAGGAGGGATTACCTCATTTGTGTCTTGACATAGATGCTGATTACTTGTTTAGGAGTGGGCGCATTCCTATATATAGCAAGTGTGTATTTGGATTTGTATAAGCCTGAGGAAGCATCCTAATAGGGCTGAGAAACACGTTGCTATTTCTCTTGTTAAGTGTATCCAGTCCACGGATCATCCATTACTTGTGGGATATATTCCCTTCCCAACAGGAAGTTGCAAGAGGATCACCCACAGGAGAGCTGCTATATAGCTCCTCCCCTCACATGTCATATCCAGTCATTCTCTTGCAACCCTCAACATAGATGGATGTCGTGAGAGGAGTGTGGTGTTTTATACTTAATTAATTCTTCAATCAAAAGTTTGTTATTTTTAAATGGCACCGGAGTGTGCTGTTTTTTCTCAGGCAGTATTTGGAAGAAGAATCTGCCTGCGTTTTTCTATGATCTTAGCAGAAGTAACTAAGATCCACTGGCTGTTCTCGCACATTCTGAGGAGTAGGGTAACTTCAGAAAGGGAATGGCGTGCGGGGTCTCCTGCAACTAAGGTATGTGCAGTAAAATATTTTTCTAAGGAATGGAATTGACTAAGAAAATACTGCTGATACCGAAGTAATGTAAGTAAAGCCTTAAATGCAGTTAAAGTGACTGGTATCAGGCTTATTAATGTATGTGCAGTAAAATAATTTTCTAAGGAATGGAATTTGACTAAGAAAATGCTGCTAATACTGAAGTAATGTAATAAAGCCTTAAATGCAGTAGAAGCGACTGGTATCAGGCTTATCAATAAGAGATACATACTCTTTAAAAAGGATGTTTAAAACGTTTGCTGGCATGTTTAATGGTTTTTTTGAGGTACATTGGTGATAAAACTTATTGGGGCATAATTTTTTTCCACATGGCTGACTTAATTTCTGCATAGAAACAGTTAACTGAGGCTTCCCACTGTTGTAATAAGAGTGGGAGGGGCCTATTTTAGCGTTTTTTTGCTCAGTAAAAATTCAGACTCAGTCTTCCTGCTTCTTCCTGCATGATCCAGGACGTCTCTAGAGAGCTCAAGGGACTTCAAAAGTCATTTTGAGGGAGGTAATCAGTCACAGCAGACCTGTGACAGTGTGTTTGACTGTGTTAAAAACGTTTTTTTCTCTATTTGATTATCCGTTTTGGGTATTAAGGGGTTAATCATCCATTTGCAAGTGGGTGCAATGCTCTGCTAGCTTAATACATTTACTGTGAAAATTTGGTTGCTATAACTGATTTGGTTCATTGTTATTTCAACTTGAGACAGGTTTTGTGCTTCTTAAAGGCGCAGTAGCGTTTTTTATATTGCTTGTAAACTTATTTTAAAGTGTTTTCCAAGCTTGCTAGTCTCATTGCTAGTCTGTTTAAACATGTCTGACACAGATGAATCTGTTTGTTCATTATGTTTGAAGGCCAGTGTGGAGCCCCATAGAAATATGTGTACTAAATGTATTGATTTCACTTTAAATAATAAAGGTCAGTCTTTATCTGTAAAAGAATTATCACTAGACAACGAGGGGGAAGTTATGCCGACTAACTCTCCTCACGTGTCAGTACCTTCGCCTCCCGCTCAGGATGCGCGTGCTAATATGGCGCCAAGTACACCAGAGACGCCCATAGCAATCACTTTACAGGACATGGCTACAATCATGAATAATACTCTGACAGAAGTATTATCTAGGTTGCCAGAATTAAGAGGCAAGCGCGATAGCTCTGGGATTAGGACAGAGCGAGCTGGTGCTGTGAGAGTCATGTCCGATACTGCTTCACAGTTTGCAGAACATGAGGACGGAGAGCTTCATTCTGTGGGTGACGGATCTGATCCAAGGAAACCGGATTCAGAGATCTCTAATTTTAAATTTAAGCTTGAGAACCTCCGTGTATTGCTAGGAGAGGTTTTAGCTGCTCTAAATGACTGCAACACAGTTGCAATTCCAGAGAAATTGTGTAGGCTGGATAGATACTATGCGGTGCCGGTGTGTACTGACGTTTTTCCTATACCTAAAAGGCTTACAGAAATTATTAGCAAGGAGTGGGATAGACCCGGTGTGCCCTTTTCCCCACCTCCTATATTTAGGAAAATGTTTCCAATAGACGCCACTACTCGGGACTTATGGCAGACGGTCCCTAAGGTGGAGGGAGCAGTTTCTACTTTAGCTAAGCGTACCGCTATCCCGGTGGAGGATAGTTGTGCTTTTTCAGATCCAATGGATAAAAAATTAGAAGGTTACCTTAAGAAAATGTTTGTTCAACAAGGTTTTATCTTGCAGCCTCTTGCATGCATTGCGCCTGTCACTGCTGCTGCGGGATTCTGGTTTGAGTCTCTGGAAGAGGCCATTCACACAGCTCCATTGGATGAAATTATGGACAAGCTTAAAGCACTTAAGCTAGCTAATGCATTTGTTTCTGATGCCATTGTACATTTAACTAAACTAACGGCTAAGAACTCTGGATTCGCCATCCAGGCGCGGAGAGCGCTATGGCTTAAATCCTGGTCAGCTGACGTGACTTCTAAATCTAAATTACTTAATATTCCTTTCAAGGGGCAGGCCTTTATTCGGGCCCGGCTTGAAAGAAATTATTGCTGACATTACTGGAGGTAAGGGTCATACCCTTCCTCAGGACAGGGCCAAATCAAAGGCCAAACAGTCTAATTTTCGTGCCTTTCGAAATTCCAAGGCAGGTGCAGCATCAACTTCCTCCGCTCCAAAACAGGAAGGAACTGTTGCTCGTTACAGACAGGCCTGGAAAACTAACCAGTCCTGGAACAAGGGCAAGCAGGCCAGAAAACCTACTTCTGCCCCTAAGACAGCATGAAGGAACGGCCCCCTATCCGGAAATGGATCTAGTGGGGGGCAGACTTTCTCTCTTCGCCCAGGCGTAGGCAAGAGATGTCCAGGATCCCTGGGCGTTGGAGATCATATCTCAGGGATATCTTCTGGACTTCAAGGCTTCTCCTCCTCGAGGGAGATTCCATCTATCAAGGTTATCAGAAAACCAGTTAAAGAAAGAGGCATTCCTACGCTGTGTACAAGACCTCCTAGTAATGGGGGTGATCCACCCTGTTCCGCGGACGGAACAAGGGCAGGGATTTTACTCAAATCTGTTTGTGGTTCCCAAGAAAGAGGGAACCTTCAGACCAATCTTGGACTTAAAGATCTTAAACAAATTCCTAAGAGTTCCATCATTCAAAATGGAAACTATTCGAACCATCTTACCCATGATCCAAGAGGGTCAGTACATGACCACAGTGGACTTAAAGGATGCCTACCTTCACATACCGATTCACAAAGATCATTATCGGTATCTAAGATTTGCCTTTCTAGACAGGCATTACCAGTTTGTGGCTCTTCCCTTCGGGTTAGCTATGGCCCCAAAATCTTTACAAAGGTTCTGGGCTCACTTCTGGCGGTTCTAAGACCGCGAGGCATAGCGGTGGCTCCGTATCTAGATGACATCCTGATACAGGCGTCAAGCTTTCAAATTGCCAAGTCTCATACAGAGATAGTTCTGACATTTCTGAGGTCGCATGGGTGGAAAGTGAACGTGGAAAAGAGTTCTCTATCACCACTCACAAGAGTCTCATTCCTAGGGACTCTTATAGATTCTGTAGAGATGAAAATTTACCTGACGGAGTCCAGGTTATCAAAACTTCTAAATGCTTGCCGTGTCCTTCATTCCATTCCACGCCCATCAGTGGCTCAGTGCATGGAAGTAATCGGCTTAATGGTAGCGGCAATAGACATAGTGCCATTTGGACGCCTGCATCTCAGACCGCTGCAATTATGCATGCTAAGTCAGTGGAATGGGGATTACTCAGAGTTGTCCCCTCTACTAAATTTGGATCGAGAGACCAGAGATTCTCTTCTCTGGTGGCTTTCTCGGGTCCATCTGTCCAAGGGCATGACCTTTCGCAGGCCAGATTGGACGATTGTAACAACAGATGCCAGCCTTCTAGGCGCAGTCTGGAACTCCCTGAAGGCTCAGGGATCGTGGACTCAGGAGGAGAAACTCCTCCCAATAAATATTCTGGAGTTAAGAGCAATATTCAATGCTCTTCTAGCTTGGCCTCAGTTAGCAACACTGAGGTTCATCAGATTTCAGTCGGACAACATCACGACTGTGGCTTACATCAACCATCAAGGGGGAACCAGGAGTTCCCTAGCGATGTTAGAAGTCTCAAAGATAATTCGCTGGGCAGAGTCTCACTCTTGCCACCTGTCAGCGATCCACATCCCAGGCGTGGAGAACTGGGAGGCGGACTTTCTAAGTCGCCAGACTTTTCATCCGGGGGAGTGGGAACTTCATCCGGAGGTGTTCGCTCAACTGATTCATCGTTGGGGCAAACCAGAACTGGATCTCATGGCTTCTCGCCAGAACGCCAATCTTCCTCTTTATGGATCCAGGTCCAGGGACCTGGGAGTGGCGCTGATAGATGCCCTAGCAGCCCCTTGGGTTTTCAACATGGCTTTTGTGTTTCCACCGTTTCCGCTGCTGCCTCGACTGATTGCCAAGATCAAACAGGAGAGAGCGTCGGTGATTCTGATAGCGCCTGCGTGGCCACGCAGGACCTGGTATGCAGACCTAGTGGACATGTCGTCCTGTCCACCATGGTCTCTGCCCCTGAGGCAGGACCTTCTAATACAAGGTCCTTTCAACCATCCAAATCTAATTTCTCTGAAGCTGACTGCATGGAGATTGAACGCTTGATCCTATCAAAGCGTGGCTTCTCAGAGTCAGTTATTGATACCTTAATACAGGCACGGAAGCCTGTTACCAGAACAATCTACCATAAGATATGGCGTAAATACTTATATTGGTGCGAATCCAAGAGTTACTCATGGAGTAAGATTAGGATTCCTAGGATATTGTCCTTTCTACAAGAGGGTTTGGAAAAGGGCTTATCTACTAGTTCGTTAAAGGGACAGATTTCTGCTCTGTCTATTCTTTTGCACAAGCGTCTGGCAGAAGTTCCAGACGTCCAGGCTTTTTGTCAGGCTTTAGCCAGGATTAAGCCTGTGTTTAAAACTGTTGCTCCTCCGTGGAGCTTAAACTTGGTTCTTAAAGTTCTTCAAGGTGTTCCGTTTGAACCCCTTCATTCCATTGATATTAAGCTTTTATCTTGGAAAGTTCTGTTTTTGATGGCTATTTCCTCGGCTCGAAGAGTCTCTGAGTTATCTGCCTTACATTGTGACTCTCCTTATCTGATTTTCCATTCAGACAAGGTAGTTCTGCGTACTAAACCTGGGTTTTTACCTAATGTAGTTTCTAACAGGAATATCAATCAAGAGATTGTTGTCCCATCATTGTGCCCTAATCCTTCTTCAAAGAAGGAACGTCTTTTGCATAATCTGGACGTAGTCCGTGCTCTGAAGTTCTATTTACAGGCAACTAAAGATTTTCGTCAAACTTCTTCCCTGTTTGTCGTTTACTCTGGACAGAGGAGAGGTCAAAAAGCTTCGGCAACCTCTCTCTCCTTTTGGCTTCGTAGCATAATACGCTTAGCCTATGAGACTGCTGGACAGCAGCCCCCTGAAAGAATTACAGCTCATTCTACTAGAGCTGTGGCTTCCACCTGGGCCTTTAAGAATGAGGCCTCTGTTGAACAGATTTGCAAGGCTGCGACTTGGTCTTCGCTTCACACCTTTTCAAAATTTTACAAATTTGACACTTTTGCTTCTTCGGAGGCTGTTTTTGGGAGAAAGGTTCTACAGGCAGTGGTTCCTTCCGTTTAAGTTCCTGCCTTGTCCCTCCCATCATCCGTGTACTTTAGCTTTGGTATTGGTATCCCACAAGTAATGGATGATCCGTGGACTGGATACACTTAACAAGAGAAAACATAATTTATGCTTACCTGATAAATTTATTTCTCTTGTAGTGTATCCAGTCTACGGCCCGCCCTGTCTTTTCAAGGCAGATCTAAATTTTAATTAAAACTCCAGTCACCACTGCACCCTATGGTTTCTCCTTTCTTGTTTGTTTCGGTCGAATGACTGGATATGACATGTGAGGGGAGGAGCTATATAGCAGCTCTGCTGTTGGTGATCCTCTTGCAACTTCCTGTTGGGAAGGGAATATATCCCACAAGTAATGGATGATCCATGGACTGGATACACTACAAGAGAAATACATTTATCAGGTAAGCATAAATTATGTTTTTATTTGATTTTGAATAAATGTTTTTATCTATCACACTTGGTGCTATATATACTTTTAGTTTACTTCAAACCCGAAGAAGATTTGGTGCTTACTTAAAGGGACATAAAACCTAAAATGTTTCTTTCATGATTCAGATAAAACATTCAATTTTAAACAACTTTCCAGTTTAATTATTTTATCTACTTTGCTTAATTTTCTTGGTATCCTTGAAGGAACAATAATGCACTACTGGGAGCTAGCTGAACCGATCAGGAGAGCCAATGACGAGGCATATATGTGTAGCTACCAATCACCAGCCAGCTCTCAATATTGCATTGCTGCTCCTGAGACCAACCTAAGTATGTTTTTAAACAATGGATACCAAAAGAACAAAGAAAATTATATAACAGACGTAACTTGGAAGGTTAATGACATGCTCTATCTGAATCATGAAAGAAAATGTTCGGGTTTCATGTACCTTTCAGTTCTAGCATTTCATGGTTTCAGTCTGGTGGGGGACTGAGAGATTCCAGCCTGTGGTTACGTCACCTAGAGGTGCGCCTGATATGTGAGTGTATCAACTTTAATCTCTTTAGAAATTTGTAAAGACTGCACTAGGCCATTTTGGAACCCTTGTTTCCTTCTGTTACATTATAGGATTTAAGTGTATGATTTAATATATATCCTAGGTGATGGTTTTAATGAGAAAAAACAGCTATTTCCAATACAGAAATATATATGAAGGAACCATTTTCCATACATTTAAAGGGACAGTCTAGTCAAAATTTAACATTTGTGATTCAGATAGGGCATGCAATTTTAAACAACTTTCCAATTCACTTTTATCATCACATTTGCTTTGTTCTTTTGCTATACTTAGTTGAAAGCAAAACCTAGGTAGGCTCATATGCTAATTTTTAAGGCCTTGAAGCCTGCCTCTTATTTCAATGCATTTGACAGTTTTTCACAGCTAGAGGGTGTTAGTTAATGTGTTGGGATTGGGATAAACTGGCACTACACTAATATTAAGTAAGAAAAAGAATCCTTGGATTCCGGTACTACCCCTTAGAAACCGTTAGTTATCAAAGAAAAAGAAAAGAAAGATAGGGTCTATTATAGCACTCATACTTACTTATATGGGTATGAAGTTAGTTAAAAAACTATACTTTAATTAATTATTTAAAAGACATGGGGTAACAACCCCTACCGTTACACACAAACCAATACCAAATATCAAAGAAACTAAACTAAAAACAAGCCAACAGTCACTTCTCTGTTTCCTGGCCGATAGCAGGAAACGTCGGCATCAGGTGGCTGAAGTGACTGACCGGCAAGATTCAAAATATTAAGAGCAAACGCGTTTCGGCTATGACCTAGCCTTTCTCAATGCTATATTTTTACTGACAGTTAGTAAACCCGAGGCTGCCGGGTGCGCGGACTTTTATACCCATTCTCAAACCGAAAATTAGCCAATTGCGTGAGTTTCCGGGAAAACACCTTCTTAGTATCCAATGGTTACGCTGGGTGGAAGACGCCTACTAACCGGATTGGTAGTAACACCAGCACCAGTATCTTGAATATCAAAAACTTTTTATTAGAGGTTACATTAAAAGCAGCAACGTTTCGTGGTGAACCCATGACTAAGTGGGTTCACCACGAAACGTTGCTGCTTTTAATGTAACCTCTAATAAAAAGTTTTTGATATTCAAGATACTGGTGCTGGTGTTACTACGAGTGCATAATTATCACAGAGGCTATTGCAGCTACCTCCCACACCGTACACCACCTTTACACAAAGTGCTGTATTCATCTACCATTGCAAGTACTAACCGGATTGGGCTATGTGGCTGAGAAGTGCATTTGATGTGTCGCGCATGCGCATTAATCCACTCATAGCATGTAGAGAGAATCACTTGTATGACAACTGCTATGTTAAAATATATATCTCTATCAATTGAACGGATAAATATCATATTCAATCGTGAACTCTTCAAAACATGGGTACCATAAAGTTATAAGATATTACACTCAATCGGTTCAAATATAACGATTATCCATATACCAATGCTCCATAGAGTTATACCGTTATGAAACTTTTTACCGCACCAATACTATTTACAGCCATATATTAAACCAAATTATGCTAAACACTGTACACAGGAAGCTGTACTATTGTGATAAAGGATTTTCACATAAGTATCTAGCAAAACTTCATTATGTTTTGTTACGCACTAAATTAATATGGATCCCAAAAAATAATAATAAATGAATGAATAAAAACCTTTTTAAATGGTGCTAGAATATAGGACAAATCCTGTCGATTACATTACTACTTTAAATAGTACCTATGTGTGATATGTCCCAATCATATAAGCGTAATATTAAGTCTGAATCTTAATCAGATTGAATTCGTTATTAAACATATATTAAATAATAATGGGCATGATTATACGTACACATACATACATGCTGGTAAAAATCAATAAGGCACCATGTCCCCAACTCTAGGATAAAAAGTTAAAGAAATCCCCATAAACTTATAAAAAATATATGCTAGAAGTTTGTTAATGCACAATGGACAAAAAAATGTCCTATCACTGCAAAAACTTATATTACAGATATGGGGCTATCATTAGATTTATTAGGATTTATATGGATATGATCCAATGTATAACTCTCCATGTATAGCGATACTGATTAGTGTAAAAGGTAAGTCTTAAGCTTAACCCTCACTAATAATGTGTGTACCTTATAAATCACCTATTATCTGCTTAAAATTGTTCAAGTGACGCAATGGTATTACATCTAAGGCTATAATATAGGTTTTCAATTCCACTATTAATAGCATCAATATAATACTTGGTAAGTCAATGACTTTGATTCAACGGTGAATACCTTTTTAATAATTGTTAAATATTAAAATTATGGTCTAGAAAGAAAAGTTTACTTAGATATATATTTTTCTTCTGGGTCCCAATCTACAAACATATGATATTGACCAGAAATCCTAGAGCATAAGGATCCTGGTTAGGCATATATTGAATGCAGACTGGGACCAGT
Organism: Bombina bombina; assembly: GCF_027579735.1. Taxonomy (NCBI): domain Eukaryota; kingdom Metazoa; phylum Chordata; class Amphibia; order Anura; family Bombinatoridae; genus Bombina; species Bombina bombina. The sequence goes on from NC_069502.1 coordinate 885,755,953, forward strand.
AAGCAGTGCTATAACGTTTCATACAAGGAATGATCTCTTGCTGCTATATATCACATCAGATATATACCCAGTAATTGTTATATTCATTCATACCATGAGGCATGACGGTATTCAGATTGAAAACCCATTTGGTTTCCATCTGTAACAATTTATCCTCAGTGTTACCTCCTCTTATTCCGGGCCTCAATTTCTCTAGACCCCAACATTTTAGGGCACTGGTTTTCCCATTATGACATTGTAGGAAATGCCTAGCGACACTGGTAATTTGTTTAGATTTGTCTACATCTCTTTGAGCTGTTCTAATATTACTAAGATGTTCAGTTATACGTGTGCCCATGCTCCTTGTTGTCATTCCTATGTAATATAGGTTACAGCTACAAGATATACAGTAGATAACATTTGTACTTTGACAATTTATATGTTGTTTGATATTCCAAATTTTTCCAAATCTGTCAACTATTTTTTGTTTTTTAAGCATGTGTTGACATACTGAACAGTGTCCACATGCTATGGAGCCCTCATATATAGGCAATTTCTTAGCATTTCTATCATAATGGCTCGTAACCAGTGTATCCTTAATATTTCTAGCACGTCTGTATGTCACTAGCGGCTTCTCTGTTATTAATGGTTTTAATAGGTCATCCCTAGTTAAGACATGCCAATGTTTAGTCAGGATTTGGATGATTTGATCACTTTGTGCGGAATAAGTGGTAATACATCTTAAGGGGGTATTTTTCTCCTTAATCTTAGGGGTGAGTAATTCAGCCCTATCTTTCAGTAATGCTCTATTATATGCTCTAGCAAGCAATTTTTTTGAATAGCCTCTTTCAAGTAACCTTTGTCTCAGTTCTCTAGCAGCTATTTTAAAATTCTCAATGGTGCTACAATTTCTCCTTAAGCGTATATATTCACCCATAGGTAATCCTCTAATAGTAGCAGGGTGATGATAACTGCTTGCATGCAAAATATTATTAGTGGATGTGGGTTTCCTATATGCTTCTGTCTCAATTGAGCTGTCAGTCTTTCCAATTGTGAGATCCAAAAACTCTACTTTAGACTTTTGTATGTTGGATGTAAGTTATAGTCCAAATGGGTTTTCATTTAATGTTGTAATGAGATCATGTAGGAGATTCTCAGGACCATTCCATATAAATAGAATGTCATCTATATATCTGGACCAGTGGGAGATATATTGGGTAAGATGTTTGAGATTATCATTAAACACCACAGTTTCCTCCCACCAGCCCAGATATATATTAGCGTAAGTTGGGGCACACGCAGTGCCCATCGCTGTCCCACAGGTCTGTAAATAGAATTTATCATCGAATACGAAAAAATTATGAGTCAAGAAAAATTCTATCATATTCAATAAAAATTGTTTGACCTCCTCACTCATACTGGTATTTTGATTAAGATAGTGTGACACCGCTCTACATCCCCAATGTGTTTTTATACTAGTGTAGAGCGATTCCACGTCACAGGTTACCAGTACTGAGTTACTGTCAATATTGATCTCATTAAGTTTGTTCAATAAATGCATCGTATCTTTGGTGTGCGATGGAAGTGATTCAACAATATATCTTAATCTTGCGTCTATGTATTTGCTGGCCTTTTCAGTAAGGGAGCCTATTCCAGACACTTGGTCTGCCTGGTGGCTTACGTGCATCCTTATGTATTTTGGGCAGCAAATACAAAGTAGCTGTTTTTGGTTCTTTTACTTCTAGAAATTTAAATTCCTTCTGATCTATAACACCATTGTCAAAAGCTGAACGAATAAGTTTATTATAGCTGTTGAGAAACATCTCTGTAGGGTTACATAGAAGTGACTTATAATTAGAAGAATTGTTAAGCTGACGTAATGCTTCCTCCCTATACATAGTGTCAGGCCAAACAACAATGTTGCCGCCTTTGTCACTGCTTTTTATTTGTATACCTTTCATATTTTTCAATTGTTTCAGGGCTTTAATTTCTTCATTAGATAGATTATGATTAGTAATGCCACTGTTGTCCTGGATGTCTAAAATATCTTGACATACAAGATTAAGAAAGGTCAGTGTGTTATATGACGTATGGTTGGGAGGTACAAATTTGGACTTAGTTTTTAAGATAGTTCGCCAACTAATGTCCTCATTGTCTGAATTGCAGCTAATGGCTTCATCTAACAATGCAATTAAATCATTAATGGCAGCTTGATCATTCGCATTGAGGGTGTCAGATTCAGAGTTACTGAAATATTTTTTAAGGAGAATTTTTCGGGTGAATAAGTGAATATCCTTAATAGCCTCAAATTTGTTCAAATTTGGTGTGGGTATGAATGATAAGCCTCTTTTTAGGACAGATATTTGTACATTAGAAAGAGTAACATCAGAGAGATTAATTATGTTCAATTCTGGAATGTCTACTTCTTTTTGTGTTGTGATTTGTGACTGAATTTTACTTGTCTGCGGGTTCTGGTCCCGACTTTTGCGGCCCCTTCTGGTTCTCCGCCTAAAGGGATATTGGTATTGTTAATTGTATGAGGTACAATTCTATTTTTCAGAATAGTTCTAGGTAAGGTTTCGCCATCAGATAAATCTACATCTGTACTATCACCTTCTCTGTCTGATGTGTCTACATCTAGACTGGCGATCTTATTCTGCCCCCAAGAGTAGATTGTGTCAGAAGAATAATCATTAAGATCTCTATCAATCTTGCGTTCTTTCCTCTCTGAAATAAAACGTGCAAACTTCTCAACTGCTCCCTTGGTTTTTTTATATGACTTTTGAAACTCTTCATTTAATTCATATTGTTTGAGTTCATCGCACAGTTTAGAAATTCCCTCATTGATGTCATTTAATTTATCTAATTCATATTCAGTTAAATATCCCATTAATTTAAGCGAGCATTCAGTCAGGGCACTTTCCCATTTAGTTTTAAATTCAGGTTTATAATCATTAAAAGAAGGAAACAATTTCAATCTTAGGCCTCTAGGAATGACACTGTTGTCTTTATAAAAATTGTACATTCCTATATTCCATTGCTTCTTTATCTGTTTCCTTCTAATTTTTTTAAGATTCTTTAAGGAATCAGACCATTCCACAGAACTGTTACTCTCTGTAGTACTTTTATTTCTAAGTTCAGCTGTAAGATTTGTTATATCTTTAGTCCATTGGAGCATTTCTGCCCCTAAATCAAAAGAGGCCATAATTCAAAGTGTGTTAGAGTGTGTGCTCTAGTTTACGAGAAAAATGTGAGTACAATTATCACATACGAGATTACAATCTATTGGGATTGGGATAAACTGGCACTACACTAATATTAAGTAAGAAAAAGAATCCTTGGATTCCGGTGCTACCCCTTAGAAACCGTTAGTTATCAAAGAAAAAGAAAAGAAAGATAGGGGCTATTATAGCACTCATACTTACTTATATGGGTATGAAGTTAGTTAAAAAAACTATACTTTAATTAATTATTTAAAAGACATGGGGTAACAACCCCTACCGTTACACACAAACCACTACCAAATATCAAAGAAACTAAACTAAAAACAAGCCAACAGTCACTTCTCTGTTTCCTGGCCGATAGCAGGAAACGTCGGCATCAGGTGGCTGAAGTGACTGACCGGCAAGATTCAAAATATTAAGAGCAAACGCGTTTCGGCTATGACCTAGCCTTTCTCAATGCTATATTTTTACTGACAGTTAGTAAACCCGAGGCTGCCGGGTGCGCGGACTTTTATACCCATTCTCAAACCGAAAATTAGCCAATTGCGTGAGTTTCCGGGAAAACGCCGGATTGGGCTATGTGGCTGAGAAGTGCATTTGATGTGTCGCGCATGCGCATTAATCCACTCATAGCGTGTAGAGAGAATCACTTGTATGACAACTGCTATGTTAAAATATATATCTCTATCAATTGAACGGATAAATATCATATTCAATCGTGAACTCTTCAAAACATGGGTACCATAAAGTTATAAGATATTACACTCAATCGGTTCAAATATAACGATTATCCATATACCAATCAATGCTCCATAGTGTTATACCGTTATGAAACTTTTTACCGCACCAATACTATTTACAGCCATATATTAAACCAAATTATGCTAAACACTGTACACAGGAAGCTGTACTATTGTGATAAAGGATTTTCACATAAGTATCTAGCAAAACTTCATTATGTTTTGTTACGCACTAAATTAATATGGATCCCAAAAAATAATAATAAATGAATGAATAAAAACCTTTTTAAATGGTGCTAGAATATAGGACAAATCCTGTCGATTACATTACCACTTTAAATAGTACCTATGTGTGATATGTCCCAATCATATAAGCGTAATATTAAGTCTGAATCTTAATCAGATTGAATTCGTTATTAAACATATATTAAATAATAATGGGCATGATTATACGTACACATACATACATGCTGGTAAAAATCAATAAGGCACCATGTCCCCAACTCTAGGATAAAAAGTTAAAGAAATCCCCATAAACTTATAAAAAATATATGCTAGAAGTTTGTTAATGCACAATGGACAAAAAAATGTCCTATCACTGCAAAAACTTATATTACAGATATGGGGCTATCATTAGATTTATTAGGATTTATATGGATATGATCCAATGTATAACTCTCCGTGTATAGCGATACTGATTAGTGTAAAAGATAAGTCTTAAGCTTAACCCTCACTAATAATGTGTGTACCTTATAAATCACCTATTATCTGCTTAAAATTGTTCAAGTGATGCAATGGTATTACATCTAAGGCTATAATATAGGTTTTCAATTCCACTATTAATAGCATCAATATAATACTTGGTAAATCAATGACTTTGATTCAACGGTGAATACCTTTTTAATAATTGTTAAATATTAAAATTATGGTCTAGAAAGAAAAGTTTACTTAGATATATATTTTTCTTCTGGGTCCCAATCTACAAACATATGATATTGACCAGAAATCCTAGAGCATAAGGATCCTGGTTAGGCATATATTGAATGCAGACTGGGACCAGTAAGCAGTGCTATAACGTTTCATACAAGGAATGATCTCTTGCTGCTATATATCACATCAGATATATACCCAGTAATTGTTATATTCATTCATACCATGAGGCATGACGGTATTCAGATTGAAAACCCATTTGGTTTCCATCTGTAACAATTTATCCTCAGTGTTACCTCCTCTTATTCCGGGCCTCAATTTCTCTAGACCCCAACATTTTAGGGCACTATGGAGCATTGGTATATGGATAATTGTTATATTTGAACCGATTTGAACCGATTGAGTGTAATATCTTATAACTTTATGGTACCCATGTTTTGAAGAGTTCACGATTGAATATGATATTTATCCGTTCAATTGATAGAGATATATATTTTAACATAGCAGTTGTCATACAAGTGATTCTCTCTACATGCTATGAGTGGATTAATGCGCATGCGCGACACATCAAATGCACTTCTCAGCCACATAGCCCAATCCGGTTAGTAGGCGTCTTCCACCCAGCGTAACCATTGGATACTAAGAAGGCGTTTTCCCGGAAACTCACGCAATTGGCTAATTTTCGGTTTGAGAATGGGTATAAAAGTCCGCGCACTCGGGTTTACTAACTGTCAGTAAAAATATAGCATTGAGAAAGGCTAGGTCATAGCCGAAACGCGTTTGCTCTTAATATTTTGAATCTTGCCGGTCAGTCACTTCAGCCACCTGATGCCGACGTTTCCTGCTATCGGCCAGGAAACAGAGAAGTGACTGTTGGCTTGTTTTTAGTTTAGTTTCTTTGATATTTGGTAGTGGTTTGTGTGTAACGGTAGGGGTTAGTTAATGTGTGCCATATAGATAACACTGTGCTCACGCCCGTGGAGTGACTTAAGAGAAGGCACTGAATAGCTAAATTGCAAGTCTGTCAAAAGAACTGAAATAAGGGGGCAGTGTGCAGAGGCTTAGATACAAGGTAATAACAGAGGTAAAAAGTATAATAAAGTAATAGTCTAGTCAAAATTAAATTTTCATGTTTCAGATAGAGCATGCAATTTTAAGCAACTTTCTAATGTACTCCTATTATCAATTGTTTCTTTGTTCTCTTGGTATCTTTATTTGAATGTAACGCTTAGGAGCCAGCCCAATTTCTGGTTCAACACCTGGGTAGCGCTTGGTGATTGGTTGTTACATTTAGACACCAATCAGAAAGTGCTACCCAGGTGTTGAAACAAAAATGGTCCGGCTACTATGATTACATTCTTGCTTTTTCAAAGACTGTCCCTTTAAAGTGAATGTAAATTTTGATGCTAAAGTTCCCGGTTTTTAAAAATTTGATTAAAAACAGGGGCACTTTAATTCATCAAAATTTACATTTCACTCATGTTGTGAAAAAAAACTTACCTTTTAATCTTGACAGCCGCTCCAGCTTCCTCCGCCCGTCGCAAAGCCTCTTCCTGGGATGCCGTGATTGGAAGATGACCTATCCATCATTTCTGACATCAGAAATGGCTTGCGACTACCGGGGGAAGCTGGATCGGCTGTCAAGTTTAAAAGGTAAGTATTTATTCACAACATGAGTGAATAAGTGCCCCTGTTTTTAATCAAATTTTTAAAAAACGGGCACTTTAGCATCAAAATTTACATTCACTTTAATACTCTGCAGTAAGTATAAGAAGTAATTTGGAACACATTAAGGGGGAAAAAGTTGTAAAGTACAGACAGACATGAAACCCAAACATTTTCGTTCATGGTTCACTTCTATTATCAATGCTGCTTCATTCTTTTTTACAAAACAAACTAGATAACAGAAGTAAATTCAAAATTGGTTTAAAATTGTATGCTCTATCTTAATCATGAATGAAGATTTTGGGGTTTCATGTCCCTTTAAGCAGATTCAGGTAAACTGCATATTGTAGAATGCACTCCAGCCTATCTGGGATGAGCATAAAAAGAATAAATTACAAAATATGCACATTAATTATTAGATGTGCCTTACATACAAATTAAATTAAGCAGTCAACTGTGCCTAATTTAACATTTATTGGGAATTTAATTTGTTTTGAGTTTAATATGCAATTCATAGTTAACTTGTATTTACATTATAGAGATTGCCATTAGCAGTATATAGTGTGACAATTTTAAACCACTTCAAAAAAAAAAACCAGGTAGTTGTCCTTGTCATCTTCTGCACTAAAGCATTGCTCATTTTTCTTTGGGATGTAATTATTCCATCTCTAAATCAGTTATGTAGTTGGATGTGTCCGTGATATGTCATATATACGGTAGAGTTGACCAAAGTTTAAAGGGACACTGAACCCAATTTTTTTCTTGTGTGATTCAGATAGAGCATGCAATTTTAAGCAACTTTCTAATTTACTCCTATTATCAATTTTTCTTCATTCTCTTGCTATCTTTATTTGAAATGAAAGCCATCTAAGCTTTTTTGGGTTAAGAACTCTGGACAGCACTTTTTGATTGGTGGATGGATTTTTTCCACCAATCAGCAAGGACAACCCAGGTTGTTCAACAAAATGGGCCGGCATCTAAACTTAGATTCTTGCATTTCAAATAAAGATACCAAGAGAATAAAGAAAATTTGATAATAGGAGTCAATTAGAAAGTTGCTTAAAAATTCATGCTCTAGAGTCTATCTGAATCACAAAAGAAAAATGTTGGGTTCAGTGTCCCTTTAAGTTTAAAGGGTATACTAAAGTAGATCTTTCACACTATATACTTGCAAATCTCTTAGCAACACAGTACATTTCGGTGTGCAAGCAATTTTATGGCCCTTATACCCTTTAAAGGGACCTGATACCCCAAAAAAATGATCTCATGATTCAGACGGCTCATTCAAAACAACAGTCAAATTTCCTGCGTTCTCTTGGTATCTTTTGTTGAAAAGCAGGGAGGTAAGTTGAGAATTGTGCACATATCTGGAGCACTATAGGGCCGCAGTGTTGCAAGAATGTTATCAATATCCAAGAGCACTAGATGGCAGCTTTATTTCCTGCCATTTAGTGCTCCAGGCGCATACCTAGGTATTTCTTTGACAAAGAATACTATGGGAATGAAGAAAATTTGATACTTGAAGTGGAAACTTTTTTTAAAATGTATGCTCTGTCTGAATCACAAAAGAACAATTTTGGGGTTTCATATTGCTTAAAGGGACATCAAATTATTAGGATTACAATTTGGATTATTTTTCCAATTTGTTATTTATTTAGATGTTTTTATTTATATTGATAAATTAAATTTTCTTTTCTTTTTTTTGTTTTTAGAAATTATTATATAAATAAAGTCTGGGATTTCTTGAAAGCTACTGTTCCCGAGTTTAAACACCCTGACGATGAGCAACCGGAGCCTAAAGATCTTAGTCCTGAACAAAACTCAAAGGAAATCAAGAAAGCTGAATTTGGAACTGAAATACCTGTTCCAGTGATTCTTAAATCATCGGAAAAGACAAGTAAAGGTTACTTTTTCTATTTATTAAAATTATCAATTGAAAGGGACACCTGAAAGTAGACATTTCAATATGTATTTTTGTTTCTTTGAATACTCATGTTCCAACTCTGAGTAAGCAAACTTTTGTTTTTGTTACACATACAGGCGTGTCCCATTCCACCAATAAATTAGTGGTAGTTGATTTTATTAGCCATTTAGGGCTAGATTTATCAAGCTGCGAAGGACAGGGGCGCATATACGCACCCCTGTCCGCCACAGCTCGCCTCTGGGGCGAATTTCCCCAGAGGAATTTACCATATTTTGCGCTTGCGCGCAATCCCGCCCCCTGCCCGTGCACAGCCAATCACGCGCGGGCAGGAGCTGTCAATCTCCCCGGTCGGACTAGACCGCAGAGATTGAATTTCGCCACCTTTGAGGTGGCGAAAGGTTAGGAAAGCAGCGGTCTGATGACCGCTGCTTGTTAAATACGGAAAGCAGTTCTCTTGTGAAAACCTGCAGCTGTAGGGACTCAAAGGCTGGCGAAAGCCTTTGATTAATCGAGCCCTTAGTATTAGTGATTTTATTTTTCATCCTGTGTTGATGACGCTCCTTCACATGCTGGATGGAAAGTTTTGAGTATTGGTGTCCCTTTAATGCATTTTATAATGTTCAATATTATGTGATAACTAAATACTTCATTAGGTAGTAGATTTATTATATATGAGAAACAAACAGCTCCTGTTGTATTTTCTTTCCAGAATAACAAGTTAAAGGGACAAGAAATCCCAATTTGTTTCTTTCATGGTTTAGAAAGAGTGTACAAATTAAGGTAAAAGAATCCATTTTACTTTAATTATCAAAGTAGAATACAATATGAAAGCAGTTTTACAAGAATGTATTTAAAGGGACATAAAACCCCAAATTTCTTTCATGATTCAGTTAGAACATACAATTTTAAACACCATTCCAATGTACTTCTATTATCATTTTCTTCTTAAATGAAAAGAGTCCACAGCTGCATTCATTACTTTTGGGAGTTAAGAACCTGGCCACCAGGAGGAGGCAAAGACACCCCAGCCAAATGCTTCTACTCCTCCCACTCCCCTCATCCCCCAGTCATTCTTTGCCTTTCATCCCAGGAGGTTGGCAGAGAGTGTCAGAATTTTTGTTTTTTGTCTCTTATGGAGGGTAGTACTCTTCCGCATAGGACAGGAGAATTAAGTAGTCCTGTCAGTCTCTCAGTGAGGGATTGGATGAAAGTTAGAGTCCGGAGATGCAGGGAGAATCTTTCTGCAAAACCATCCCGACTCATATTAACAGCTCCTCAAGCAATTGACGTTGTCGAACTTCGCTCCGCTGCCTGTTTTCTTCTCTCAAGTCCATGGCGGAGGCGATGCTACTATTGGTCACACTTGAAGGGTCGTGTCCCTGTTCCATTGCGTAGATTCCGGTAAGACCGTTTAATTTTACTTTATTCATGAATGTACTGTAATATGAATGTTTTCACGAGAGACTACCACCTTGCAGGTCTAACTTACCATAGGGGTCTCAGTGAGTCTCTTAAGGCCTAGATTTGGAGTTCGGCGGTAAAAGGGCTGTTAACGCTCCGCGGGCTTTTTTCTGGCCGCACCATAAAATTAACTCTGGTATCGAGAGTTCAAACAAATGCTGCGTTAGGCTCCAAAAAAGGAGCGTAGAACATTTTTACCGCAAAAGCAACTCTCGATACCAGAGTTGCTTACGGACGCGGCCGGCCTCAAAAACGTGCTCGTGCACGATTCCCCCATAGGAAACAATGGGGCTGTTTGAGCTGAAAAAAAACCTAACACCTGCAAAAAAGCAGCGTTCAGCTCCTAAAGCAGCCCCATTGTTTGCTATGGGGAAATGAATTTTATGTCTACACCTAACACTCTAACATGTACCCCGAGTCTAAACACCCCTAGCCTTACACTTATTAACCCCTAATCTGCCGCCCCCGCTATCGCTGACCCCTGCATATTTTTTTAAACCCCTAATCTGCCGCTCCGTAAACCGCCGCCACCTACGTTATCCCTATGTACCCCTAATCTGCTACCCCTAACACCGCCGACCCCTATATTATATTTATTAACCCCTAACCTGCCCCCCCACAACGTCGCCGACACCTGCCTACACTTATTAACCCCTAATCTGCCGAGCGGACCTGAGCGCTACTATAATAAAGTTATTAACCCCTAATCCGCCTCACTAACCCTATCATAAATAGTATTAACCCCTAATCTGCCCTCCCTAACATCGCCGACACCTAACTTCAAACATTAACCCCTAATCTTCCGATCGGAGCTCACCGCTATTCTAATAAATGGATTAACCCCTAAAGCTAAGTCTAACCCTAACACTAACACCCCCCTAAGTTAAATATAATATTTATCTAACGAAATAAATTAACTCTTATTAAATAACTTATTCCTATTTAAAGCTAAATACTTACCTGTAAAATAAATCCTAATATAGCTACAATATAAATTATAATTATATTATAGCTATTTTAGGATTAATATTTATTTTACAGGCAACTTTGTAATTATTTTAACCAGGTACAATAGCTATTAAATAGTTAAGAACTATTTAATAGTTACCTAGTTAAAATAATAACAAATTTACCTGTAAAATAAATCCTAACCTAAGTTATAATTAAACCTAACACTACCCTATCAATAAAATAATTAAATAAACTACCTACAATTACCTACAATTAACCTAACACTACACTATCAATAATTAATTAAACACAATTCCTACAAATAAATACAATTAAATAAACTAGCTAAAGTACAAAAAATAAAAAAGAACTAAGTTACAGAAAATAAAAAAATATTTACAAACATAAGAAAAATATTACAACAATTTTAAACTAATTACACCTACTCTAAGCCCCCCCAATAAAATAACAAAGCCCCCCAAAATAAAAAATTCCCTACCCTATTCTAAATTAAAAAAGTGAAAACCTCCCCGGTCGGACTAGACCGCAGAGATTGAATTTCGCCACCTTTGAGGTGGCGAAAGGTTAGGAAAGCAGCGGTCTGATGACCGCTGCTTGTTAAATACGGAAAGCAGGTTCTCTTGTGAAAACCTGCAGCTGTAGGGACTCAAAGGCTGGCGAAAGCCTTTGATTAATCGAGCCCTTAGTATTAGTGATTTTATTTTTCATCCTGTGTTGATGACGCTCCTTCACATGCTGGATGGAAAGTTTTGAGTATTGGTGTCCCTTTAATGCATTTTATAATGTTCAATATTATGTGATAACTAAATACTTCATTAGGTAGTAGATTTATTATATATGAGAAACAAACAGCTCCTGTTGTATTTTCTTTCCAGAATAACAAGTTAAAGGGACAAGAAATCCCAATTTGTTTCTTTCATGGTTTAGAAAGAGTGTACAAATTAAGGAAAAAGAATCCATTTTACTTTAATTATCAAAGTAGAATACAATATGAAAGCAGTTTTACAAGAATGTATTTAAAGGGACATAAAACCCCAAATTTCTTTCATGATTCAGTTAGAACATACAATTTTAAACACCATTCCAATGTACTTCTATTATCATTTTCTTCTTAAATGAAAAGAGTCCACAGCTGCATTCATTACTTTTGGGAATTAAGAACCTGGCCACCAGGAGGAGGCAAAGACACCCCAGCCAAATGCTTCTACTCCTCCCACTCCCCTCATCCCCCAGTCATTCTTTGCCTTTCATCCCAGGAGGTTGGCAGAGAAGTGTCAGAATTTTTGTTTTTTGTCTCTTATGGAGGGTAGTACTCTTCCGCATAGGACAGGAGAATTAAGTAGTCCTGTCAGTCTCTCAGTGAGGGATTGGATGAAAGTTAGAGTCCGGAGATGCAGGGAGAATCTTTCTGCAAAACCATCCCGACTCATATTAACAGCTCCTCAAGCAATTGACGTTGTCGAACTTCGCTCCGCTGCCTGTTTTCTTCTCTCAAGTCCATGGCGGAGGCGATGCTACTATTGGTCACACTTGAAGGGTCGTGTCCCTGTTCCATTGCGTAGATTCCGGTAAGACCGTTTAATTTTACTTTATTCATGAATGTACTGTAATATGAATGTTTTCACGAGAGACTACCACCTTGCAGGTCTAACTTACCATAGGGGTCTCAGTGAGTCTCTTTAAGGCCTAGATTTGGAGTTCAGCGGTAAAAGGGCTGTTAACGCTCCGCGGGCTTTTTTCTGGCCGCACCATAAAATTAACTCTGGTATCGAGAGTTCAAACAAATGCTGCGTTAGGCTCCAAAAAAGGAGCGTAGAGCATTTTTACTGCAAAAGCAACTCTCGATACCAGAGTTGCTTACGGACGCGGCCGGCCTCAAAAACGTGCTCGTGCACGATTCCCCCATAGGAAACAATGGGGCTGTTTGAGCTGAAAAAAAACCTAACACCTGCAAAAAAGCAGCGTTCAGCTCCTAACGCAGCCCCATTGTTTGCTATGGGGAAATGAATTTTATGTCTACACCTAACACTCTAACATGTACCCCGAGTCTAAAACACCCCTAGCCTTATACTTATTAACCCCTAATCTGCCGCCCCCCGCTATCGCTGACCCCTGCATATTTTTTTAAACCCCTAATCTGCCGCTCCGTAAACCGCCGCCACCTACGTTATCCCTATGTACCCCTAATCTGCTACCCCTAACACCGCCGACCCCTATATTATATTTATTAACCCCTAACCTGCCCCCCACAACGTCGCCGACACCTGCCTACACTTATTAACCCCTAATCTGCCGAGCGGACCTGAGCGCTACTATAATAAAGTTATTAACCCCTAATCCGCCTCACTAACCCTATCATAAATAGTATTAACCCCTAATCTGCCCTCCCTAACATCGCCGACACCTAACTTCAAACATTAACCCCTAATCTTCCGATCGGAGCTCACCGCTATTCTAATAAATGGATTAACCCCTAAAGCTAAGTCTAACCCTAACACTAACACCCCCCTAAGTTAAATATAATATTTATCTAACGAAATAAATTAACTCTTATTAAATAACTTATTCCTATTTAAAGCTAAATACTTACCTGTAAAATAAATCCTAATATAGCTACAATATAAATTATAATTATATTATAGCTATTTTAGGATTAATATTTATTTTACAGGCAACTTTGTAATTATTTTAACCAGGTACAATAGCTATTAAATAGTTAAGAACTATTTAATAGTTACCTAGTTAAAATAATAACAAATTTACCTGTAAAATAAATCCTAACCTAAGTTATAATTAAACCTAACACTACCCTATCAATAAAATAATTAAATAAACTACCTACAATTAACCTAACACTACACTATCAATAAATTAATTAAACACAATTCCTACAAATAAATACAATTAAATAAACTAGCTAAAGTACAAAAAATAAAAAAGAACTAAGTTACAGAAAATAAAAAAATATTTACAAACATAAGAAAAATATTACAACAATTTTAAACTAATTACACCTACTCTAAGCCCCCTAATAAAATAACAAAGCCCCCCAAAATAAAAAATTCCCTACCCTATTCTAAATTAAAAAAGTTACAAGCTCTTTTACCTTACCAGCCCTGAACAGGGCCCTTTGCGGGGCATGCCCCAAGAATTTCAGCTCTTTTGCCTGTAAAAAAAAACATACAATACCCCCCCCCCCCAACATTACAACCCACCACCCACATACCCCTAATCTAACCCAAACCCCCCTTAAATAAACCTAACACTAAGCCCCTGAAGATCTTCCTACCTTGTCTTCACCATCCAGGTATCACCGATCCGTCCTGGCTCCAAGATCTTCATCCAACCCAAGCGGGGGGTTGGCGATCCATAATCCGGTCCAGAAGAGGCTCCAAAGTCTTCCTCCTATCCGGCAAGAAGAGGACATCCGGACCGGAATCAGCCAATCAGATTGAGCTCGCATTCTATTGGCTGTTCGGATCAGCCAATAGAATGCGAGCTCAATCTGATTGGCTGATTGGATCGGCCAATCGGATTGAACTAGATTCTGATTGGCTGATTCCATCAGCCAATCAGAAAATTCCTACCTTAATTCCGATTGGCTGATAGAATCCTATCAGCCAATCGGAATTCGAGGGACGCCATCTTGGATGACGTCCCTTAAAGGAACAGTCATTCGTCGTTCAGCCTCGTCGGTCCGGATGGATGTTCCGCGCTGGAGGTCTTCAGGATCCTGCCGCTTCGCTCCCGGATGGAAGAAGATCGAAGATGCCGCTTGGAGAAGATGTTTGCCGGTCCGGATGTCCTCTTCTTGCCGGATAGGAGGAAGACTTTGGAGCCTCTTCTGGACCGGATTATGGATCGCCAACCCCCGCTTGGGTTGGATGAAGATCTTGGAGCCAGGACGGATCGGTGATACCTGGATGGTGAAGACAAGGTAGGAAGATCTTCAGGGGCTTAGTGTTAGTTTATTTAAGGGGGGTTTGGGTTAGATTAGGGGTATGTGGGTGGTGGGTTGTAATGTTGGGGGGGGGGTATTGTATGTTTTTTTTTACAGGCAAAAGAGCTGAAATTCTTGGGGCATGCCCCGCAAAGGGCCCTGTTCAGGGCTGGTAAGGTAAAAGAGCTTGTAACTTTTTTAATTTAGAATAGGGTAGGGAATTTTTTATTTTGGGGGGCTTTGTTATTTTATTAGGGGGCTTAGAGTAGGTGTAATTAGTTTAAAATTGTTGTAATATTTTTCTTATGTTTGTAAATATTTTTTTATTTTCTGTAACTTAGTTCTTTTTTATTTTTTGTACTTTAGCTAGTTTATTTAATTGTATTTATTTGTAGGAATTGTGTTTAATTAATTTATTGATAGTGTAGTGTTAGGTTAATTGTAGGTAATTGTAGGTAGTTTATTTAATTATTTTATTGATAGGGTAGTGTTAGGTTTAATTATAACTTAGGTTAGGATTTATTTTACAGGTAAATTTGTTATTATTTTAACTAGGTAACTATTAAATAGTTCTTAACTATTTAATAGCTATTTTACCTGGTTAAAATAATAACAAAGTTGCCTGTAAAATAAATATTAATCCTAAAATAGCTATAATATAATTATAATTTATATTGTAGCTATATTATGATTTATTTTACAGGTAAGTATTTAGCTTTAAATAGGAATAATTTATTTAATAAGAGTTAATTTATTTCGTTAGATAAATATTATATTTAACTTAGGGGGGTGTTAGTGTTAGGGTTAGACTTAGCTTTAGGGGTTAATACATTTATTAGAATAGAGGTGAGCTCCGGTCGGCAGATTAGGGGTTAATAATTGAAGTTAGGTGTCGGCGATGTTAGGGAGGGCAGATTAGGGGTTAATACTATTTATGATAGGGTTAGTGAGGCGGATTAGGGGTTAATACATTTATTATAGTAGCGCTCAGGTCCGCTCGGCAGATTAGGGGTTAATAAGTGTAGGCAGGTGTCGGCGACGTTGAGGGGGGCAGATTAGGGGTTAATAAATATAATATAGGGGTCGGCGATGTTAGGGCAGCAGATTAGGGGTACATAGGGATAACGTAGGTGGCGGCGATTTGCGGTCGGAAGATTAGGGGTTAATTATTTTAAGTAGCTGGCGGCGACGTTGTGGGGGGGCAAGTTAGGGGTTAATAAATGTAATACAGGGGTCGGCGGGGTTAGGGGCAGCAGATTAGGGGTACATAAGTATAACGTAGGTGGCGGTCGGCAGATTAGGGGGTTAAAATTTTAATCGAGTGGCGGCGGTGTGGGGGGACCTCGGTTTAGGGGTACATAGGTAGTTTATGGGTGTTAGTGTACTTTAGGGTACAGTAGTTAAGAGCTTTTTAAACCGGCGTTAGCCAGAAAGCTCTTAACTCCTGCTATTTTCAGGCGGCTGGAATCTTGTCGTTAGAGCTCTAACGCTCACTTCAGAAACGACTCTAAATACCAGCGTTAGAAAGATCCCATTGAAAATATAGGCTACGCAAATGGCGTAGGGGGATCTGCGGTATGGAAAAGTCGCGGCTGAAAAGTGAGCGTTAGACCCTTTAATCACTGACTCCAAATACCAGCGGGCGGCCAAAACCAGCGTTAGGAGCCTCTAACGCTGGTTTTGACGGCTACCGCCGAACTCCAAATCTAGGCCTTAGTATCTTGGAATCAAGGGTTAATATCTCCTGAGGGGGGTTATTGAACAGGGGGGGTTTATAATCATGTTTGTTATGTGATTCAACCTGCTTATGTGTGATGTTTACTGGGCTCGTGGTTTGGAACATTGAGGCCTTTGGAAGTGACGCAATCTTATGGTTGGTCGCGCTTTTTTGAAAATGTAGCTGACATTTGTCAGAAAAAAATCTACCTCTCATTCAAAATTCAAGTGCTTTTGCATTGCCTCTTTATTATGCATTAATTGAGTAGCATATTCTGTTGTGTTTAGTGGTCCTTTAAGTAAATAACAACATCTCTTCAAGCATATGAATTGTAGTTGAAGTCTAGCATCAAAACTTGTTGAGTTAGAATTAAATAGCAATTTATAAAGGTGAAATTGTTTAATAGCTAGGTAAAATCAGAAAATAAATGCATGTGCTGGACTTCCTCAGTTGTACTGAAGTTCTTACTTGGAACATATATACTGTGTATTTGCACTTCCAACACAGCAAACAGAAAAGGAAGCTTTTCAATGTCCTCTCCTTTGGAACACAAGAATTAGCTTTGTCAGTGATAGATTAAGTCACTTTAAAGCAAATGCATTTATTCTGTTCTCCACACATTTTGAAGTACTAAAAATAGATAAAGTTGAACCGACCTGGAGTCTTGGCAGCATTGTTGTAATGGCAAAGTTGTGCAAGTTGTCCCTTCTTTAGCAGTCTGTAAAGGTACTGCATAGTATTCTTGCAGAGGCCATGGTGATAAAAGCATTGTCAGTTCTACAAGAAATGACCTTTTCCAGAACCTGGCCACCAGGAGGAGGCAAAGACACCCCAGCCAAAGGCTTATAAACCTCCCCCACTTCCCTCATCCCCCAGTCATTCTTTGCCTTTCGTTACAGGAGGTTGGCAGAGAAATGTCTGAAGATTACGGAGTAGTTCCTTATGGAGGGTAGTACTCTTCGAGATGGGAATGGAGTTTTAAGTAGTCTTGTCAGCCTCTCAGTGAGAGCATTGATGAATGTTATAGTCCGGAGATGCAGGGAGAGTCTTTCTGCGAACCCATCCCGACTATTCTGCGAACCCATCCCGACATATTAACAGCTCCATAAGCAATCAGCGTTGACGAGTTTCGCTGCCTGCTTTTCTGCACTCAAGTCCATGTCAGAAGCGCTGCTACAATCTGTCAAACTTGAAGGACAGTGTTGCTGTTCTACGGCATAGATTCCGGTAAGATTGTTTCAATTTTTTACATGTTGTAACGTTAAAAAACAGGGTCTCTTTGGGACTCCTTTATCTTTATGGAATCGAGGGTTAATATATATGTGATTTTGACTGCTCATGTGTAAGTGACGTTGGGGGCCTTATATGCTTTTACGGAACATACAGGTTTTCGAGCTGCGCAGTTTTATGGACTGACACTCTTTTCTTAGCTGGAGTGAATCCTGCACGTTGCACCATGTGACCTGGTGTGGTCACGTTTTTTGTTTCCCATTTCCGTATTCCTGACCGTGCGACTGCGGAGAGGATCCGTTTTTTTCTCTACCTGTCTAGGGTCATCCAAGGTGGTGAGTGCCCCAGCCATTGGGGGTGTAAGATGTTTTTTGACCATAATCTACTTAGTCGAGTTATGGAGAAATCTGCTATGTTAGAGGGGGTTTCCTCTGATTCAGATGTTGATACCTGCGTATATTGTGAGGAGGCCTGGGTAACCCAGCCTTCTCAATTATGTTCTGTATGCCGCATTAGAGTGTTTTCTTCTTCCCATGTTGGAATTTTAGAGACTACTGAGCCATTCGCCTCTGAGGATTCGGTATCCCGTGAGGTGCGTTCCCTATCATCTTCTGTTCCTACACAGGCGGTTGCCCCCCATACCGTTACACCTTCTCCTGAAGGTGGCCTTTTTCCACCAGAGGTTACTGCATGGTTTCGCATGGCCATATCTCTGGCCTTAGCGCATTTGCATCTCTCTGCCACGTGCAAGCGGAGGCTTAATCCGTGTACTCCTGCCCAAGGTCCGGTATATAAGAGGACTTTGGTATCCGATCAGTCTTCTGGGGAAGCGGTGTCCTCTGAGGCTTCAGTGGTGCTACCTCCAGGGTCAGAGACCTCAGATTCTCCAACGGAGGTGAATTTTGCTTTTAAATTTAGAATAGGTCACTAGCGTGTACTTCTGAGAGAAGTTTTAGCGAAGTTGGAGGATCCTAATTCTGATCTGTCAGCTGAATCTCAGTCTGCTGATTCAGATAGCAAGCTTGTTTTGATGAATGGAGGGATGGTGATCCTATTCCTTATCGTCTTTATATTGTTATTCTTTGTTTTTGTATCAGATTCCCAGTGCGGAGCTCTTGAAGAATTGTGTCGCATGACGGGCGGGACCTGTCAGTTTAATTTTTCCCTGGGCTATCTCTTGTGTGCGCTTGCCTAATTTCTTTTCTAATCCGGTTAGGATATGTTTTACTTTCCTTTGTTTTTTGAGCATGAGATTATGTTGAGATTCTTTTTAGGAAGACTTTCGTTCTGGGATTCTGGTATTAGCGATGATGGAATCTTCCGGTGGAAGTTCTATTTAAAAAAAAAGAAAAAGAATATAGAGTTGGTCTCTGGTCAGGGTGATGTTCCCTCAACATGTTTGAGACTATTGTTGTTATTCTCAGTTTTCTGGCCCCTGCTAAAAAAAAAAAAAATTTTTCAGTCTGACCCTGAACATATCGTATCCTTCATATCGGGCTGGTCCTGGTTGGGTATAGTTATCTCTGTTCTTTTAAGGTTTGTACAGATATGTTGTATGCTGTCTAACAGGCTGGTCCTGTTTGGGTACTTGTTACCTCTCTTCATTCTTCTTCTCAAGAGATTGATTTTTGTTCCATAGGGAGCCCTTCTATCCTGGATGTCAGGCTGGTCCTGTTTAAATCTTCTTGGTTGGGCGTCTGATATTGGATTGTATGCTGTCCAAGTAGCTTACGAGTTAATACCCTACCTTACTAGGCTGTTGCCTTAGAGTTTAAATTCTGCTGTGGCAGTTCTCTTTAGGAGCTAAGTTTTGCCCCTCTTGATGAGGGGTGGACAGGTGACTTTTTTGAAGTTTTTTTCCCGGTTCCTCTCACAAGGGTTTATTTTCCCCCTTTATAGGGCTCCTTAGGGGTTTTTTCTCTATTTGGTCTTCTTTCTCTTGAGGGTTGATATACGGTTCTCTCTTCCCTTATAGGGGAGATGGAGATTTTCCTCATGTTGAGGAAATCCGTTTTTTCAGGACCGTATTGTTTCCAGTAACCTCGTTTTGATTCTAAACATTTGGGATCCAGGGGGGTTTTGGTTTTATACAGTATCCCGTTTCTCTGGGTTCTGGTTGCTCCTCTTTTTGGTGGTTCTGGTTTCTCCATCGCCTTCTAGGAGTTTTAAGGAATCTCTCCTGTTTATTCCCAAGCCTGTTGTAATAGCCTGATGGATAGCTTAGCTGCCTGGCAAGCGGAAGGTTTGCAGTTTGAAACCAGCTGCAGCTATTGGCACCTTGAATGTGTGATAGCAAGCTGTTACGTTGGTTTTGGAATGTAGTTCCTGGGGTAGGTTCTGGGTTGGTTCTTGAATCTGTTTGATTTTCAGACAGGAGGTCTCCTAGGCCTTTTGAGTTTCAATACTCTATATAGCCTTGCTC
The DNA here is from genome assembly GCF_027579735.1 of Bombina bombina. Taxonomy (NCBI): domain Eukaryota; kingdom Metazoa; phylum Chordata; class Amphibia; order Anura; family Bombinatoridae; genus Bombina; species Bombina bombina. The sequence goes on from NC_069502.1 coordinate 885,776,157, forward strand.
TGCTGTTTTTCTTCAGTCCTTTGTTGGTACTGTGGGTGGCTAATGTTTATGAGTCTGGTTTTTGGCTGGGCATGTTACTATCTATCTCCAGAATCTCATAGATTTCTGGTTAGTCCGCTTCGGTAGCCAGTAGTCGGTATATTTTTCACTTTTAGGGGAAACTTACTTTTGGTCTACTAGGGCAGTGGTCTTCTCACTTCTATGGAAGTGGGGGAGAGTGTCTTCTGGGGTTTCTTTCTGTTTTCTACTTAAGGGACACTGAACCCAAATTATTTCTTTCGTGATTCAGATAGAGCATGAAATTTTAAGCAACTTTCTAATTTACTCCTATTATCAAATTTTCTTTATTCTAGTGCCTATTTCAATCTTGCCCTTAGGGGATCGTGATCAGGGATTCTTTAGTAGATCTCTGGATCTTTTCAGGCTGAGGAAGTTTATTCTTCCTTGTTCCCTTCGACTATGTCTACTTTTCTGGTTTGACTCAGTCTGTCGGGGGGCAGGCATCAGGGTTCCTGAATGCTTCCTTTTTGGTGCTAACACTCGTTTCGTGATTAGTTTTATCCATTATAGGTGCTCCTTATTATGGAGTTTGACAGGGTCTTTGCCCTTGGTGTTTTGACATTTACTGTCAGAGTTTTTTTTCAGAAGGGTGTCAGTCCTTTCCTCAGCGTGTAGCTGGTCCCCTCGTTTTACCTGTTGGTAGGGTGGTGTTGGTTCTCTCTATTTCTTGTTTTATTTCTTCTTGAAGTTCTCCCTGGCCTTTCCAGGGTTGCCTTGGAAAGAGGGGTTCTTAGGACGGCTAGTTTTTTGCCTAAGGGTTAGCCTGGTAGTCTATCAGACGTGCGGTTACGGGTGGTCTCATTCGTCGCTTTTGCCCTGGTTATGTGTACTCCTAGGCAGATCCAGATATCTGTTTTGTTTCTATTACTGAGTTTGCGAACTCTTGGTGTTCTCCTCTTTTGCTACAATGCGGCCTGCGGTCAGGCAGTTGCGTTCTAGATTTGGTCCTTTGGGATATTAGACTTCTTTCTAGTCAAGTCTTTTGCTTCGGGTTCTGCAGGGGGTTTCTCCCCCCCCCTTTTTTCTGGGATAGTACCTTGAGGTCCTTTCAGGCCTCTTTAGCATGGTCTCTTTGTTTCTGTGTTCTTCCTCTGGAGGTCTACGGTTTTGGGAGTCCTGGTTGTCCTCATTGTTGTGTTCGTGGAGGAGGTTTTCTTCTGATGTTTTCATAGTCAGTGGGACGCTAGTCTCTTTAGAGGTTTGTGTGCTCCTTTTGGGGACCATTGTTCTTGTGTGGTTCCCGACGTGGGCTCTTACAGTCCTAATTGTGGAGCAGTTACTTGGTTCTGCTAACTTTTTGGTCCTTTGCTCTGTTGAAGCAGTTTCGGGTGATGGGATATTTTTTAGGCTGTGGTGCCCTCAGATTTGGCCGCCTTATTGTTACCCCCCTGTTAGCATTCAGTATCCTCTCTAGCTTGGGTATTGTTTTCCCAAAAGTAATGAATGCAGCTGTGGACTCTCCCTGTGTTTAGAAGGAAAATTAAATTATGATTTACCAGATAACTTCCTTTCCTTCGATACAGGGAGAGTCCACAGCTCCCACCCGTGCTCTCTGGAAGGCGGCCCTAAATTTAAATTGCTTTCTCTGGCACCTTTTTCACCCTGATATTTCTCCTACTGTTCCTTGTTCCCTCGGCAGAATGACTGGGGGGATTAGGGAAGTGGGGGAGGTATTTAAGCCTTTGGCTGGGTTGTCTTTGCCTCCTCCTGGTGGCCAGGTTCTGTATTTCCCAAAATTGATGAATGCAGCTGTGGACTCTCCCTGTATCGAAGGAAAGGAAATTATTTGTTAAGTCATAATTTTAGTTTTTGGCCTTGTCAGTCTCGCAACTGTGGGTCCCGCAATATTTTACAACAAAGTGTGTGGACCCTCTCTGTTCTCACGAGTGGTGATGTGTCTCCCATAGGAAATAATAGGGATCACAGTTTTATTAAAAGTCATCCAACATTACCAGTTATCTCAGATCTTGGCAGGAGGGGGCATGTATACAAAGAATGTTTACACAACATAGACTGTATGTTCACTAAAATAAAATGGTTTCTGTGTAGTAACAGTCCAAATAATGTACAGGTGGCCCTCGGTTTACAACAGTTCGATTTACAGCGTTTCAGAATAACAACCTTTTTTTTCAGTCATGTGACTGCTATTGAAAAGCATTGAGAAGCAGTGCATTGATTAAAATAGCCAGTAGATGGAGCTGTCCGCTTGTATTGCAGCAAAGCCAAGCAAGCTGAAATTAATCAGTTTAACCAGACCTGAGCTATCGAGCAGATTTCAAAGGAACAAGATCTTCCTGTCTAGATTGGAATGCATAGAAAGAACTGTTTGCAGAAAAATGCAAGTGAAGTCTGTGTTGTGTGATTATTTTATTAGGTTTATAATGCTGTTTAGCAAATGTTTTTGTTCATTTAACTTAGTTTAATTATATATTCTGTGTTGTGTGATTATTCTATTAGGTTGATAATGCCGTTTAGCATTTAAAGTCTTAATTTCAAAGCTTTAAAAATAATGTATTAGGTGTTACTTATGACAATTTTGAGAGGGGCCTGGAACCTAACTCCCACACTTCCCATTGACTTACATTATAAACTAGGTTTCAATTTACAACGGTTTCAATTTACAACCATTCCTTCTGGAACCTAACCCTAGCGTAAACTGAGGGCTACCTGTATATGTAAATTGTTTCACCATGCATTCAATAGATTTCTCACAATGGAAAATCTTGCTACTGTAAAGCTGGTGAGACTGATATAACTTAAAAGATGCATCTACGATGGAGGACAGTCCTTTCAAAATTAGAAATGCACGGCAATGTTTCCCCATTAAAATACAAGTTGCTCCCATGGAACACCTTTATATTCATTATGTCTGCAATCTCCTTTGCTAATAAAAAACAAAACTTTATTCTATATTAACTCTTATGGCAATCCAGCGTAGAGCTACGTCATAGGGTATGTAGCCCATTGTACTGCATAACGTAGATCTATGTCCGACCTTCAGGCAGCCCATGTAGTCTCGGTTGCCAAGTGACAACCGAGACTTGCAGTTTCTGGGCAGCAGGCATTTTTCTTCATATGGTAACAGAGTACCATTGGTGCTTCGTATCCCTTACATCTACAAAAAACAAATAAAAAAAATACCTAAGATGGCCCCACTAATTCCTGTACATCCCTATAATCCAGGAGTATATACAGTATATGTACAGACGGAATATGGCTCCTTTTTTGCATAGTAGTGTTCTATGTGTCCCTTTATGCTTAAAGGGATATTAAACCCAAACATTTTCTTTCATTATTCAGATAGAGAATACAATTTTAAAAAAGTTTCCATTTTACTTCTATTGGCACATATTTATTTATTTATAAAATATTTTACCAGGAAGGATACATTGAGATTTCTCTCGTTTTCAAGTATGTCCTGGGTCCACAAAACATTGCATTGATACAATAGGGTACAATAAAAATTCAAAGACAATAATAATACATAATATATGCAATTTTTTTTTTACATAGAACAGGTAGGAAATATATAATCAACCATGACAGGTGCATTCTGTTTTGAGATATGCAGAGAGGGATCTCTTAAAGGATTTTAGGCTTGGGGAAGGTTTGAAAGTGTGCGGGAGCTCGTTCCATAACTGTGGCGCTCGGTAGGAAAAGGAGGATCGAGCTGCTTTCTTTTTGTATTGTGGCAAGCTAAATAATGTGCTGGTACTGGTTCGGAGGTTATAGGAGGTGGGAATAGCCATGGAGAGCATTCTGCTCAGGTAGGGTGGGAGCTTCCCAGAAAAGCTCTTAAACACAAGGCAGGAAAGATGGAGGGTGCGTCTGGATTCCAGCGTTAGCCAGTTTAGTTCTTTTAGCATGTCACAATGGTGGGTCCTGTAGTTACATTGTAGCACAAAGCAGCAGAACGAGTTATACAGTGTATTAAGTTTATTAAGGTGAGTTTGCGGTGCAGGTGCGTATACTACGTCCCCATAATCCATGATAGGCATCAGCATTTGCTGTACAATCTTTTCCTTTACTGTAGGGCTCAGGCAAGATTTGTTTCTGTACAGGGCACCTAATTTTGGATAAAGTTTAGATGCAAGTTTTTCTATGTGGAGGCCAAAAGATAGATTAGGGTCTAACAACATACCCAAGTATTTGAAAGAGTGGACTGTGGTCAGTGTGCAATTGGATTTTGTTTTGATGCATAGATGGGAAATTTAAGTGTAATTTATGACTGGTTCTTAAAATCATTGTGACAGATTTGTTAGTGTTTAGGAAGAGTTTGTTTTTTGAGATCAACTTTTCTACCTCTGTGAACTGGTCTTGGAGCACTGCTTCAAGCTGCGGCAGATCGGATTTGTTTGAATAGATTACCGTGTTATATAAATATGCCTGATTCTTGTGTTATTCTTTGTTGAAGGGATACCTAGGTAGGTAGCGTGCACATGCCTTAAGCACCACAATGACAGGAAATAGTGCTGCCATCTAGTGGTCCTGCTACTGTATAACATTGTCGCAAAACTGGTGCCATATAGTGCTGTAGACACGTGCGCACGCATGAGCTTACATCCCAGCTTTTTAACAAAGGATAACAAGAAAACAAAGAAAATTTGATAACAGAAGTAAATTGGAAAGTTGTTTTAAATTGTATGTTCTATCTGAATAATGAAAGAAAATGAGCAGATACTGTACAGTCAGAACTTAGAAAGAGCCCCCTGGTGGTTTAAAGATAAAGCTGAGGGCTGTAACCAAGGAGTCTCAGGTTCCATCCTTGGCACAACTGTGACACTTGACAGATATAAAGTCCATTAATGCTTAACCATTTCTAGTCTGCTTGCACTTATATATATTCCAACCCTTAGCTAAAGAAAGAAAAAGTAGACACAAAATAAGTAACTACTTGCAAGACATATATATAGGGTATATTGTACCTGCATAATCATACCCACATTTTTGGATTCAGTTTATTGAAGGGATAGTCTACACCAGAATTTTTTTTGTTTAAAAAGATAGATAATCCCTTTATTACCCATTCCCCAGTTTTGCATAACCAACACAGTTATATAAATACACTTTTTACCTCTGTGATTATCTTGTTTCTAAGCCTCTGCAAACTGCCCCCTTATTTCAGTTCTTTTGACAGACATCCATTTTAGCCAATCAGAGCTGGCTCACCTGAACTCCACGTGCCTGAGCACAGTGTTATCTATATGACACACATGAACTAACACCCTCTAGTGGTGAAAACTGCCAAAATGCCCTGAGAGAAGAGGCGGCCTTCAAGGGCTTAGAAATTAGCATATGAACCTCCTAGATTTAGCTTTTAACTAAGAATACCAAGAGAACATAGCAAAATTGGTGATAAAAGTAAATTGTAAAATTGTTTAAAATGACATTCTCTATCTGAATCATGAAAGTTTATTTTGGACTAGACTGTCCCTTTAAATCTGTTCTATTACTTTTACAGTGTCCTCACTGTCTATTAAATAGAAAACATGATGGTTTACACGTGCAGTTATGCTGGTAATGTTTTTCTGTATTCTCAAGCATATTGTCAGTTATTTTCTGATTTATTTATTGAGCTGTAAAATGTTACTCTCTATTACTCATTTCTCTTAAGTATGTATTTCCCATACATTCTTAATTTTAGGCATACACAGATGCTTATGTACGTATGCTGATATTATTTTATAACAGTGATGAAAACTCACAATAATTTTATTTTTTATTCGCATAATACTTGAACTGACCTCAGGTATTCATGTATGCTCAGTATTTCATTGCAAGTATCTATATTCATAAATGCAGATTCTTTTTATTCAACTCATGGCTGATTACTTGGTTCATTGTATATAATTTATCATATGTACAGCAATGTACAAATGTATTCACTTGTGCCTATTAAGGGTTACATGTATATACAGCAAGACATACAGTATATATTTGTATGTTTGTTTTTAAGATATAGTCTTAATGATGTGTTATTCCATATTTGTAAATTCATGTATCATATTTGCTAATTATGTGTACCTTTTTGTATGTAGTATACAGAACATACTAATTACAGGTACTTTATTGCTGTTTACATGTATTTTTTCGTACACATAATATATGTGTTGACAGAACTTTCTAGTTACATGTACAGTACTTTATTTGCAAATTATAGGTACTTATTGTAAAGATTCTGTGTAACAGAATGTGCTAATTACATGTACCTTGCTTACTAATTACATGTACCTTGCTTACTAATTACATGTACCTTCTGTATGCAGATAAATGTATGATCACCTTATCTGCTACTTACAAGTCCATTATGGTACTCTACTTTGGTAGATTCTGTATAGACAGCACACAACATGTTAATTCTATGTACTTTATTTCTACATTCAGTTAACTATTGTACACAGTATAGGTTCTGTCTTGAATGAACATACTAATTTCCTGTTCTCTATTTGCTAATTATAGGTTCATTAAAGGGACACTCAATCAAAATTAAACTTTCATTATTCAGATAGAGCAGCAATTTTAAAGAACTTTCCAATTTACTTTCATTAACAAAATGTGCAGAGTATTTTTATATTTAAACTTTTTGAGTCACCAGCTCCTACTGAGCATGTGCAAGAATAAGTGTGTATGCATTTGTGAATGGCTGATGGCTGTCACATGGTATGTGTATGCATGTGTGTTTGGCTGATGGCTGTCACATGGTACAGGGGGAGTGGAAAAAGACATAACTTTTAAAATTGTCAGAAAAAAAAATGTACTACTCATTTGAAGTTCAGACTAAGTGCTATTGCATTGTCTTGTTATGTTGCATTTGTTGATTATGCAAATCTACTGTGTTGACTGGTCCTTTAAGGCTGTGACACACTGCAAGCGGAGCGGTGTGCAGCGTGTAGATGCGGATGTGCGCGCTCAGTGTGTCCTGCCTTTCATCTCTGAGCACTCTGCTGCGTCAGGTCGCGTAACTGAACGCTCAGAGATGAAATATTTAAACTTCAGAAGCGATGTGACGCGGTGCGAAGCAGCTGCTTCACCTCGCGCCGTATCGCTTGCAGTGTGTCACAGCCTTTATTGTAAGCAGTAAAGATTCTGTATTGTCAGAACATGTTTATTACATGTACCTTAGATACTAAACACATGTATTTATTAGGTCACATGCCAGTTATATGCAGACATGTATATTTTCAAGTACATTATTTTCACTCTGTGTTTTTAATATAATGTATCATCACACATTGCTAGACTTGATACATGTTATCAAAGTACCTGTATTTCAGGTACATTGGTTAAAGGGACACTGAACCTCAATTTTTTCTTTCGTGATACAGACAGAGCATGCAATTTTAAGCAACTTTCTAATTTACTCCTATTATCAAATTTTCTTCATTCTCTTGGTATCTTATTTAAAAAGCAAGAATGTAAGTTTAGATGCCGGCCCATTTTGGGGGAACCTTGGTTGTTCTTGCTGATTGGTGGATTAATTAACCGACTAATAAACAAGTGGTGTCCTGGGTACTGAACCGAGAATAGCTTAGATGCCTTTTTTTAAAATAAAGATAGCAAGAGAAGGGAGAAAAAATGATTATAGTAGTAAATTAGAAAGTTGCTTAAAATTGCATGCTCTATCTGAATCACAAAAGTAAAAATTTGGGGTTCAGTGTACCTTTGATTTTATATTTCAGTCCATACAGAGAGGTAGTGCTAAGTATACATATCCTATCCCTGATACAATATTGCACACAGACTAGCTTTTCCATAATATTTAGATACCTTGCTTTACAAGTTGAGGATCTAGGGTTGAATTCAACTTTGAATGCTGTTTTCCCCCCTTTCAGCTAGTATTTATGGTTAACATATCTCTTTTCCTATGCATTAAATGTCTGGTGCAAGATTTCATAGGTATCTAACCATTGTACTACTTTAATTATTTGAGTCTACTAAACAAACATTTGTCATCTTTTACAGTGTGCGTTCTAGGATTACAGTTTTTTTTTTTCCTTAAAAGGGTTATAATTTTTCCTTTTGCTATATCAGCAGGGTGTTCTGGGGGTCTTGAAGGATGCAAGGAGTAGGTCACCTCTGGAGGTGAGGTTACCTATAAAGTCCTCTGGCAATGCAGGAAGTGTCACAGATTCTGTCCTGGGCAGCAGAACCAATCCACAATCCAATGTCAGCATGGGATGTGTTTTTTTTCTGTCTAGTCTGTTTATCCAGGAGAGTGATCTCTCCTGCAGGAGATCTTCAATCTCTTATTTGCCAAATAGGGCCTGTGGTTGTAGATCTGATGGCTTATCTTTTGAAGCATAAACTTCCAGCTTATTGTGCCAGATCCTTGAACTAATTCAAATGATAGAAGTCTTAGCGTGTCAATGAAACATTCGACTGGCCTATTTTTGCCTCTTCGTCTTTCTTCCTCATTGACAAGCTCCTCTTGTCCTCAAGCACTTCTTTTCCACCCAGATCTCAACTTTCTGAGTTATTGGCGGGGAGGTTATCATTTAATCTAAAACATAGAGGTTTCTTAGTCTCTGTAATTGTCTCTCTGTTTCTAGCTAGGAAATCTATGTCCAAAAGACTGTCACAAGATTTGGAAGATATCTTCGAATTGTGTTCTTCCAGAGGATTTTCTTGATATTCCTTTAGGATTCCTAGAATTCTTCAGTTTGTACAAGATGGCCTTGACAAGGGTTTGTCTGTTAGCTCCCTAAAGGGTTCTGATTTATCTGTTCTCTTTCATAGAAAGTTAGCTAAATTTCCTGACTATTGTACTTTTGTCCAGGCGCTAGTAAGAAGTAGGCCAGTGGGGAGACCTATTTCTCCTCCCTGAATTTGGTGCAAGGTCCTCCTTTTGAACTATTGCATTCCATTGATATCAAACTTATCTTGCTGATTGGTGGATTAATTAACCGACTAATAAACAAGTGGTGTCCTGGGTACTGAACCGAGAATAGCTTAGATGCCTTTTTTTAAAATAAAGATAGCAAGAGAAGGGAGAAAAAATGATTATAGTAGTAAATTAGAAAGTTGCTTAAAATTGCATGCTCTATCTGAATCACAAAAGTAAAAATTTGGGTTCAGTGTACCTTTGATTTTATATTTCAGTCCATACAGAGAGGTAGTGCTAAGTATACATATCCTATCCCTGATACAATATTGCACACAGACTAGCTTTTCCATAATATTTAGATACCTTGCTTTACAAGTTGAGGATCTAGGGGTTGAATTCAACTTTGAATGCTGTTTTCCCCCCCTTTCAGCTAGTATTTATGGTTAACATATCTCTTTTCCTATGCATTAAATGTCTGGTGCAAGATTTCATAGGTATCTAACCATTGTACTACTTTAATTATTTGAGTCTACTAAACAAACATTTGTCATCTTTTACAGTGTGCGTTCTAGGATTACAGTTTTTTTTTTTCCTTAAAAGGGTTATAATTTTTCCTTTTGCTATATCAGCAGGGTGTTCTGGGGGTCTTGAAGGATGCAAGGAGTAGGTCACCTCTGGAGGTGAGGTTACCTATAAAGTCCTCTGGCAATGCAGGAAGTGTCACAGATTCTGTCCTGGGCAGCAGAACCAATCCACAATCCAATGTCAGCATGGGATGTGTTTTTTTTCTGTCTAGTCTGTTTATCCAGGAGAGTGATCTCTCCTGCAGGAGATCTTCAATCTCTTATTTGCCAAATAGGGCCTGTGGTTGTAGATCTGATGGCTTATCTTTTGAAGCATAAACTTCCAGCTTATTGTGCCAGATCCTTGAACTAATTCAAATGATAGAAGTCTTAGCGTGTCAATGAAACATTCGACTGGCCTATTTTTGCCTCTTCGTCTTTCTTCCTCATTGACAAGTCCTCTTGTCTCAAGCACTTCTTTTCCACCCAGATCTCAACTTTCTGAGTTATTGGCGGGGAGGTTATCATTTAATCTAAAACATAGAGGTTTCTTAGTCTCTGTAATTGTCTCTCTGTTTCTAGCTAGGAAATCTATGTCCAAAAGACTGTCACAAGATTTGGAAGATATCTTCGAATTGTGTTCTTCCAGAGGATTTCTTGATATTCCTTTAGGATTCCTAGAATTCTTCAGTTTGTACAAGATGGCCTTGACAAGGGTTTGTCTGTTAGCTCCCTAAAGGGTTCTGATTTATCTGTTCTCTTTCATAGAAAGTTAGCTAAATTTCCTGACTATTGTACTTTTGTCCAGGCGCTAGTAAGAAGTAGGCCAGTGGGGAGACCTATTTCTCCTCCCTGAATTTGGTGCAAGGTCCTCCTTTTGAACTATTGCATTCCATTGATATCAAACTTATCTTGGAAAGGGCCTTTCTTGTTAGCAATATCTCCAGCTAGGAGAGTTTCTGAGTTATCAGCTTTATCCTGTGATTCTCCTTTTTTTTTTTTTAGTTTTTATACAACGCTGTACTTCGTACTAAATTATGATTTTCTTCCTAAGGTAGTTTCTTCGGAAAATGGCAATCGGGACAGGAGATTGTTGTTCCTTCTTTGTATCCAGATCCTGCTAATTCTAGCAAACAATTTTTACACAATCTTGATTTAGTCAGAGCATCGACATTTTATCTTCAAGCTACTAAGGAGTTCAGGCAAGCTTCCAGCTTGTTTGCTCACTACTTTGGGACTAAGGGTAGAAGGCTACTACTGTAGTTTTGGCATCTTGGCTCAAACAGGTAATTCACAAGGCTTGCTTGGTGTCGGTTACGTCACTCTCTAAACGTATCACAGCCTATTCACAGCCTATTCCACAAAATTAACTGCTACTTCATGGGCTTTAAAAAACGATGCATTGTTGGATTAGATTTGCAAAGCTGCAAAATGAGCGTCTCTGCATACTTTTTCAAAATGTTACCACTTTGATGTTTTTGCTTCTTCGCAAACAGCTTTTTTCAGGAAAGTCCTTCAGGTCACAGTGACTGATAAATAGGAACTGCCAGAAAATTGTCCCACCCATTCTGTAACATGGACTATCTGCTTGGGTATTAATCCCACATGTTATGGAGCCCTATGGACTATCATCATTTACAATAGAAAGCAAAATTTATGCTTACCTAATAAAAATTTTTATTTCGGAATAATGAAAGTCCATTGGCCCCACCTGTTTAAATTTTTTGGGCAACAGTTCTAATTTGCACCTCTAGAGACCCTGCTTTTGTCTTTCCTACCTATTTGTTTTCTATTCCCTGCTCGGCTATACGTTAAACTGAGGAGAGATGGCAGGGATTAAAGCTCTCGTGGGGGTTCTCAGCCTCCTCCTAGTGGCGGGAATTATATACCACATGTTATGGAGCCCTATGAACTATCATCATTCCGAAAGAAAATAATTTATCAGGTAAGTATAAATTTTTGTTTTTATATGATTTCATTTAGCGGCGAAATGGTGACATGAAATATACCAAAATGGGCTTAGATCAATACCTTGGGTTGTCTACATTAAAGAAATATATAGTATTGATAAGTAAATAAAAACAAAAAAAAACCCAAGGCTTTATTTCTGTTTAAATGCGAGATAGCAAAAATGCTACAAAATTTTCGGTACTTTGAGGAGGTTTTTCTCTAAAATTCCCAGTACTGAAAAGGTAAATAACACATTTTTTGTATTATGATTGCAATATTATAAGTGTAACACTTTCAGAACAGTGAGAACTTATAATGGCAAAAGATAAATAAAACTAGAAATTCACAGCTCTTCTATGAAATATTAATATCACAAACACAAAACCTTCTTCCTAAAAAGAAAATAAACACACCAAAAGCAAAATACTTTTTCAAATCACGACAATAATTAAAATACTGTACATAGCATTATACAATAAAATACATATTAAAACATTTTATATACATGCATGATATACCCACAATCCCCCACATCCTGTAGGTGTATTATTGATGTCCTAGAAGAGATTGAGTTATTGTTGACACATATAAATTGTTTTGCTATTCAATACCGTGTAAAGGGATCATTTACATTACACCTTCAATGTATGTGGCGTTGCTGCTTTTAACATTTCACAAGTATCAAAAAAGCATCACCACCCACAGAGATGTATAGTAAAACACCTCTCTGCGAGACTGCCTTCAAACACTGATTTCAGCCCTTTTTAACATTTCACTGGCAATCTCGATCGCACGACGGATCCCTTTTTAAAATATTACCATTGCCACAATGCTTTTAACGTCAGGGCCAAATAGAGAATTATATAAAAAACAACATTGCACAGGGTGTTTTGTTTAAAACTTTTAACAGTAACAAAACATAAAGGTTACTTATTAACCCCATTCCTACTTATTTGTTACATTGTAAAAATTTAAATCACGCGATCGTTCACGCAATCGCGTGATTCAATTATGGGATCGGGTCAAGGGGTAGTGCCTATGATGCTAGGCATGCCCTCCAGCCCACGATCCCAGATAGGAAGTCGTTATGGCTTCAATTCAACCAAACGGTTAGGTCGTTCCATGCCGTCCTAACGGCGCTAAAGCCCAGGAAGGGGTTAAGATTAACCATCATTTGGTTCTGTTTACAGAAAACCCTATTAAAGTATTAAAAACGGAGTATATATATATATATATATATATATATATATATATATAGTACTAGATATGAGATGTAATAAACCAATTTATTATTTTTTATAAACCTGTTTGTCTAATGTACTTAAAATGCAGTATTTTTCATACTTTTCACTCATTTGCTTACTGTGCCACTCACAGTAAAAAAAAATACAAAAAGGAAAACTATACCATACAGTCAGATTTGAAAAACATCCTTTTTAAGAATGAAGAACACTAAGCACAGAAAGTTCTGTATTAAAATTGTTGAAAGGATTTAAAGTGACAGTAAGCATCTTGTAATGTCAAGTTTATTCAGCAGCAAACAATAAATTAGCATTATGTGGTCAATTTATCAAGCTTTATCAAAGATCGCTGCACCATAACCTATCCGCCTGATCTAAGGCGGCGGACAGAAATCAACCCGATCGAATATGATCGGGTTGATTGACACCCCCTGCTAGTGGCCGATTGGCAGCGAATCTGCAGGGGGCAGCATTGCACCAGCATGTGCTGTCGGCATTTATCGATGTGCATAAGACATGATATGCTACATCGTATCATGTCCGCTCGCACATTAATAAATTGACCCCTATAGGTGAGTTTGAAAATGTTTTCAGTGCATTATCACCATTTTTTGCTGTAATCTTTTCTTAATTGCCAAACATCATCCACCACTTTCCTTATTTGTGGGATCTGTTCAGGACGTGTTACTGGAGTAGCCATGGAGGGGTAGTTATCAACGCGTCTACTTTACCTGCCTTCGCCGGTTCAATACGCCCGCCTAAGCTCGCCTACCATCGCCGCCGCAGACCTGAATACGTTCGCCTAAGTTATCAATAAAGCTGTCAAAAAGCCGCGCACCAAGTACGGGGCGATGAGCAGCGACTGTGATAGTTATCACTCATCCGATCTCGCTGCTCTTCGGCTTTTTCTACAGCTTTATTGCTAGCCTTTCACTAAGCACCCAGACTAAACTACACTGTTTCTACCCCCCTATACCGGCGCCCCCGGAGCCTCCCGCAACTAAATAAAGTTAGTAACCCCTAAAACCGCCGCTCCTAGACCCCGCCGCAACTCTTATAAATGTATTAACCCCTAAACAGCCGCTCCCGGACACCGCCGCCACCTACATTATACCTACGAACCCCTATCCTGCCCCCCCCTATAACCGTCGCCACCTATAATAAAGTTATTAACCCCTATCCTGCTGATCCCGCACCTCGCTCCAACTAAATAAATAGTTTAACCCCTAAACCGCCGCTCCCGGACCCCGCCGCAACCTATATTAAACTTATTAACCCCTAATCTGCCCCCCTACAACCGTCGCCACCTATAATACATTTATTAACCCCTATCCTGCCCCCCACTACAACCGCCGCCACTGTAATAAATTTATTAACCCCTAAACCTAAGTCTAACACTAACCCTAGCACCCCCCTAATTTAAATATTAATTAAATAAATCTAAATAATATTTCTCTTATTAACTAAGTTAATCCTATTTAAAACTAAATACTTACCTTTAAAATAAACCCTAATATAGCTACAATATAAATAATAATTATATTGTAGCTATCTTAGGATTTTTTTTTTTTTTACAGGCAACTTTGTATTTATTTTAACTAGGTACAATAGCTATTAAATAGTTATTAACTATTTAATAGCTACCTAGCTAAAATAAAGAGAAATTTACCTGTAAAATAAAAACTAACCTAAGTTACAATTACCCCTAACACTACACTATACTTTAATATATTATTCCTATTTAAAACTAAATACTTACCTGTAAAATAAACCCTAAGATAGCTACAATGTAATTAAATAATTACATTGTAGCTATTTTAGGATTTATATTTATTTTACAGGTAACTTTGTATTTATTTTAGCTAGTTAGAATAGTTATTAAATAGTTATTAACTATTTAATAACTACCTAGCTAAAAGAAATACAAAATTACCTGTAAAATAAATCCTAACCTAAGTTACAATTAAACCTTACACTACACTATCATTAAATTAATTAAATAAATTAACTACAAATAACTACAATTACATAAACTAACTAAAGTACAAAAAATAAAAAAAACTAAGTTACAAAAAATAAAATAAATAATAAATAAAAATACAACCCCCCCCAACATTAAAACCCACCACCCACATAACCCTAATCTATCCCAAACCCCCCTTAAATAAACCTAACACTACCCCCCTGAAGATCATCCTACCTTGAGTTGTCTTCAGCCAGCCGACCCACCGATGGGACCAAAGAGGAGATCTGGGATGTCTGGCAGCAGCGAACATGAACTTTCGCTATGGTCAGACTCCCATTGATTCCTATGGGATCCGCTGCCTCCAGGGCGGCGGTTTGAAAACCAGGTACGCTGGGCCGGAAAAGTGCCGAGCGTACCTGCTAGTTTTTTGATAACTAGCAAAAGTAGTCAGATTGTGCCGCACTTGTGTGCGGAACATCTGGAGTGACGTAAGAATCGATCTGTGTCGGACTGAGTCCGGCGGATCGAAGCTTACGTCACAAAATTCTACTTTTGCCGGTCTCTAGCCTTTGATAACTAAGGCGAATCAGCCTCGCCACAAATACGCTGCGGAATTCCAGTGTATTTGAGGTTGACGGCTTGATAACTACCCCTCATGGTCATTATGTCAGCAAAATCACCAATGCTTTGCAGTATTTTATCAGATAATCCCAGTGCTACGTAATTTGGAGGCACAATGTAAATAAACGATAATAATAATAATTAAAGATTTTGTATCATTATCTCAGGTCCAGCTCTCTCAGGTCAGGGGCTGGTGAGGCACTGGCAATGATACGCTCCAAGAAGCTCATATGTAAAATTATCTCTCCACTTTGTAATACCAGCTCACTCTAATGTGCGTTGGTATTACAAATTCACAGTAATGCTTCCATTTTCCTTCACCATGTATCACGTGACTGCCCTCAGCCAATCACAAAGTGCGTATACATCTATATTGTGAATTGTTTGCACATGCTCAGTAGGAGCTGGTGCCTCAGAAGGTGTGGATATAAAAATATTGTACACATTTTCAGATTTTTTTTTTAATTGCATGCTCTATCTGAATTAGTCCCTGTTGTTTAGGCTTTTAAATGAGCTTAAACAACATTGTTGAGTTTGACAGCCTAACCACATATTTTCTTTGGCAATATTTTGCAGCCAATATCATGGTTGGCAGAATGTAGCCGCTATTGTTTTAGGGACTTTCCTGTTAGAGGTCACATTTTTAAAATTTACAAACTCCTGTTAACCATTTAAACGCTACAACACTGTCACTTCGGCATCCAGACAGTATTTTTGTGGAGGACAACTGGCAATCCTAGGTGGAAAACACTTTGCCTTCTCCCCCATTGCTCCTTGGCATTTTTACTTTTGGCTTTTGTTTCCATGATGGAGGTCGGGACTTCAACTAAATAATTAAGTACATCTTAAAAGAACATCAGTCAAAATTAAAGGGGCATGATTTTATTTCATGATTTGGATATAATTTTTAACAACTTTCTATTTTTTTTCATTATCAAATTTGCTTCATATTGTTGGTATTCTTTGTTGACGGAGCAGCTGGGACAAGTGGCGTATAGTTGGAGCAACCAATCAGCATCTAGCTCCCTGTAGTGTATTGCTGCTTCTGAGCCTACCTAGGTATCCTTTTCGGCAAAGATACTAAAAGAACAAAGCAAATTTGATTATAGAAGTAAATTAGAAAGTTGTTTAAAATTGTGTGCTCTATCTGAATCATGAAAAAGGTCAAGTCCCTTCAAGAGATATTTTAATTTAATTCTGTGAAATTATTTCTCTTCATTGAATAGCATACATAGATATGCTTAGTATTTGCAGTGTACTATTAGGAACTAGCTGGTTATTGGTGGCTACATACATATGCCTCTTCATTTGCTGGGGTTAAATACATAGTTACATGCAAATAAAAGTGCAATAATGAAATACTCTACCACAAAATATTTTCTTTTTGCAAATTTTATTTATGTCCCTTTGATCTATTTATTTATGTATTTATTTTTCTAATGTGCTTGGCTTCCATTACATTGGCTACAATAGAGGGCATCAACAACAATATACAAGGTGCAATTTAACCCCTTTACCCAAAACAACGTATATATATATATATATACATCATGTGGTACATTGCTAAACGTATTGCATAACGTAAAAAAAAAGCCCTAAACTGCATACAGGCAGACCTTCTTCCATTACCTAAGATGGTGGTCACCAGTGGGGTGAGGGAGGGAAGAGAGCTGTTTGGGAGAGATCAGGTATGGATCGGGGGGAGGGGGGAGGGAGTGTCAGGTGGGAGGGTGGCTAGTGTCAGGTGGGAGGGTAATGTCTATTCTGCATAAAAAATAACCTTACAAGCTAATTGATTAACCCTTTCATTGCCAGGGATTTCAAGTAAGATGCGCTGCTGCAATTAGCGGCATTCTAATTGCCAAAAACCAATGGCAAAGCCATGCGTGTCTGCTATTTCTGAACAAAGAGGATCCCAGAGAAGCTTGTATAACCATTTTTTATATGACTGCAGTAGTTTTATATTAATAATTTCAGTGAGAAACCCAAAGTTTGCAAAAAAGTTAACTATTTTTTTTATATGATTGTATCTCTCGGCAGAATAGTGGCATCAAATATGCCAAATTGGGCTCTAGATCAATACTTTGGGTTGACTACTTTAAAAATATACATAGTTTTCATTGGTAAATTCCAAAATCAAAAGCTATGTTTCTGTTTAAAACAGAATGATAGAAAAAAAATGCTCAAACTTCTCTGGTGCATTGGGCACGTTTTTCTCTGAAATTCCTGGTAGGGGTTAAAGGGACCAGTCAACATCAGAATTTTTGTTGTTTTGAAAGATAGATAATCCCTTAATTGCCAAATCCACAGTTTTGCATAACCAACACAGTTATAATTATATACGTTTTACCTCTGTAATTACCTTGTATCTAAGCCTCAGCAGACTGCCCCCTTATTTCAGTTCTTTTTACAGACTTGCAGTTTAGCCAATCAGAGCTGTCTTCATGGTAAATTCATGTGCATGAGCTCAATGTTATCTATATGAAACACGTGAACTAATGCCCTCTAGTGGTGAAAAACGATCAAAATGCATTTAGATTAGAGGCGGCCTTCAAGGTCTAAGAAATTAGCATATGAACCTCCTAGGTTTAGCTTTCAACTAAGAATACTAAGAGAGCAAAGAAAAATTAGTAATAAATGTAAATTGGAAAGTTGTTAAAATTACATGCCCTATTTGAAACATGAAAGTTTTTTTTGGACTTGACTGTCCCTTTAAGTGAAGTAGTATTTTCAGAGGAATCAGGAAAAGTGCAGGTATAAACAAAAGTTGAGTCGGTTGTAAACATGACTGTCCCAGAGATAGAGCATGCAATTTTAATAAACGTTCTAATTTACTCCTATTATCAATTGTTCTTCGTTTTCTTGCTATCTTTATTTGAAAACCATGAATGTAAATCTTAGCAGCCAGCCCATTTTAGGTTCAGCACCATGGATAGCGCTTGCTTATTGGAGGCTGACATTTACCCACCAATAAGCAAGCATAACCCAGGTTCTCAACCAAAAATGAACCGACTCCTATGCATCACATTCCTGCTTTTTAAATAAGGATAGCAAGAGAACGAAAAAAATGATAATAGGAGTAAATTAGAAATTTGCTTAAAATTGCAATTTAGTCAGTTTTTAATGTTCTTCGGAACTAATCCTATTTATTTTTAGATGATGACTTCTCTTTAACCCTTCCTGAATTAAACAGCACATCATTTTTATGTTGATTGCAATTAAATAATTTGCACATTTTGAGTGCTGAGATTTGCATATCTTTTAGCATCCAACTTCTACATTAATTATCAACTCAACTGCAAAAAAAAAAATTTCTTTCTTCTAATACATATATTTGAAATCATGTGATACTTCAGATTTATTTTATGCTGTCAATCATTAGGGTATTTATTACTTTTTGTGCTGCTCTAGGCACAGGGAAAACAGCTATTCGTACCCCCAATGACAGCGATTTTATTATATATTTAATGTTTGTACTTCAATTACAGTTGGAAGGCATCATGCCAATAAACTATCTCTGAATCTTGCTTCTGAAGTCACAAGCATAAAGAACAGAAATCCCACAGCACCATTTAATTACCATCAATCCTTTTTTCGAACATGGAAATCCAAACAAACAGGCGACGTTTCAGGTGTTTAACCCTTAATCATGCCATACAAATGAACAAAAAAAACCCAGTGTTTAAATACACACCCATTTACCATGGAGCTCATTATAGTCCCAGACCATATACCACATTAAAATAACACACTAATAATTAGGGATGCACTGAAACGTTTCGGCCGAAAATTGCATTTTTGGCTATTTCGTTTTTCGTTTTTCGTTTTTTTGCCTGTTATTTTCGGTAAAATTATTGTGTAGCATGTTTCAAATGTTATGCTAGCCTAGAGCTGCTGTTTAAGTTCATTACTTGACTTACTGTTCTGCATATAATGAGTTTTCTAGGACTATACTTTATTTGGATAATTGGTAAAAGAACCTGTTGATTATGATTCTGTTACATATAACTAAATGAAGAATAATACTGTATATTGATATTTAATATTGTTTTAAGTAGGGATGCACCAAAATGTTGGTCGCAGAAACATTTTGGCCGAAAATTGCATTATTTTTTGCCTGTTTTTTTTTTCTTGGTAAAATTATTGTGTAGCATATTGTTTTAAGATATTTTTGTCCAATTTTAGTGTGTTACTTTCAATAAAAGTGTGGGCTTTTTTATTGGCTCTAATTATGCAAAAAAAACCTAAAAAAAAAATATTTGAAAATAATTTGAAAAAATACATTTTCAGTATCGGTTTCGGTTTTCGGCCAAGTGCATCCCGGATTTTCGGATTCGGTTTCGGTCCAGAATTTCCATTTCGGTGCATCACTACTAATAATAAAGTACTGGCATCTAGTGGCCATTTAAAATATTACACATAAGCATGTACTGAAATGTTACAACAGAAGCACTACAATGTTTATACAAAATACAATATATACATCTCTCATATTAACATATGCTGACACAAAATATCAATGTATTAAATGATAATCAATCAAATATTTTGAATATTACTACTATAGAAAATATCTACATATTCATAGAAAAATAGAAAAGTCTTTCTCCCTATTTAATCCCTCTGGCACCATGGATTCCAATTTAGAGATCCAAAATAATTATCTTTGTTTTAAAAAGGTCTCCATATTACCTCCTCTTCTTGGTTTGTTCACAACAGGAGGCTCCAAGTTCATGTGGGCCATATAGATAACATTGTGTTAACGCACAAGGAGTTATTTAATATTTAGCACAACACAGTACTAACTGCAAGTCAATAGATAATAAATAAAAAAGTAATGTGATCAGGAGGGCTGTCAGAAGAGGCTTAGATACAAGGTAATCACAGAGGTAAAAAGTATATTAATATAACTGTGTTAGTTATGCACAACTGGGGAATGTGTAATAAAGGTATTATCTATCTTTTAAAACAATAACATTTTTATTGTAGACTGTCCCTTTAATTTCTGCAATATATGTATTAAAAATGTTGCAGCTAAAGTTGTTGAAACTGAGAGTGAACTTGCCTGTGTTGTCATTTCCTGTTATGAGCTGTATAATACTATAGTATTGTTCCTTCCCCACATAGCCCCTACAGGTCCTACGCTCCCTAACCAGCTGTATTACATGTATAGTGCCTCCTATTCAGCTACCAGGCACCACTGGCTGCAATAGTACTAGCTGTGCAGGGTCACTATTTTGTGTGCTGTTCAGGTGCGCAGTGCATGTTGCCCTCTGCCAACCCTGCAGCATGTGTAACTCATAAGTGTCCATGAAAACATGGCCGAGGTGGCAATCCTACTGGTAGCTGAGTAGGGGCACTTTACATGTAATGCAGCTGGTTAGGGAGCGTAGGAAAATTGTGAGCTTTGTAGAGAAGACACAATATAATATCATATATTTAATAGCAGGAAATGACAACGCAGGCAAGTTTCCTCTCAATTTTAACAATGTTAGCTGCAAAAAAGTGTAATACATGTATACTGCAAAAATATTCTTTTTTCAAATATTGTACTTTGTTTACTGACTATAGTGTCCCTTTAAAGGGAGACTAAAGTCAAAATTAAGCTTCCATGATAGATTGTGCAGTTTTAAGAGACTTTCCAATTTACTTCCAATATCAAACTGGGCACAGTCTTTTTATATGTGCACTTTCTGAGGCACCAGTTCCTACTGGACAATATTTTGCAGCGTATACATAGATAAGTCTATGATAAATAAGTCTATGATTGGCTTATGGCTGACACATGATACAGGAGAATTTTAAATTGAAGTAAATTTTGAAATTTTGGGGTTTATATCCCTTTAAATAGTAGTGAAGTCATCTGGGCCGAATTATCAAGTTCCAAATGAAGCTTGATTACCCTGTTTCCCGGGCGAGCCTTCATGCTTGCTGGAAACCGAAGTTATGAAGCAGCTGTCCAAAGACCGCTGCTCCATAACTTGTCCGCTGGCTCTGAGGCTGCAGTCTTCAATCCGCCCGATCCTATACGATCGGGCTGATTGACACCCCCTGCTAGTGGCAGATTAGCTGCAAATCTGCAGGGGGCGGCATTGCACAAGCAGTTCACCAGAACTGCTTGTGCAATTATAAATGCCGACATAATTTCACAAACGCTAGGATTGACTATTGAAACAAATAAAGGGGACTTTCATTCATGAAGTATACTTCATGTAGAAATCTCCTTTATTTGTCTCAACCGATCGACGATTTGAGCTACTAGCAAAGCCCACGGCTAAAAAAATGTTTTGCTAAGAGGTGACGTTTTCACCTCTTAGCCAATAGCAGTGCGGTAAATCCTACTTGGCACCCATGGGAGCCGGATTTACCGCAATGCTATTGGCTAAGAGGTAAAAAAAGTCACCTCTTAGGAAAATTTTTTTTTGCCGTGGCATTTGTTAGCAGCTGAAATAGCTGATTGGTTGAAACAAATAAAGGAGCTTTCTACATGAAGTATACTTCATGAATGAAAGTCCCCTTTATTTGTTTCAATAGTCAATCCTAGCGTTTTTTCCTACCTTAATTCCGATTGGCTGATAGAATTCTATCAGCCAATCGGAATTCAAGGGACACCATCTTGGATGACGTCACTTAAAGGTACCTTCATTCAGTCGTCGGATGTCGTTGGAAGAGGATGCTACGCGTCGAATGTCATGAAGATGGACCCGCTCCGCGCCGGATGGATGAAGATAGAAGATGCCGCCTGGATGAAGACTTCTGCCCGTATGGAGGACCTCTTCTGCCCGACTTGGATGAAGACTTCTGCCCGTCTGGAGGACGACTTCGCCCGGCTTCGTGGAGGACTTCGGCCCGGTTGGGTGAAGGCGTCTCAAGGTAGGGTGATCTTCAAGGGGTTAGTGTTAGGTTTTTTAAGGGGGGATTGTGTTGGTTTTAGAGTAGGGTTGGGTGTGTGGGTGGTGGGTTTTAATGTTGGGGGGGTATTGTATTTTTTTTTACAGGTAAAATAGCTGATTACTTTGGGGCAATGCCCAGCAAAAGGCCCTTTTAAGGGCTATTCATAATTTAGTATAGGGCAGGGCTTTTTATTATTTTGGGGGGCTTTTTTATTTTATTAGGGGGATTAGATTAGGTGTAATTAGTTTAAAAAACTTGTAATTATTTTATTATTTTCTGTAATTTAGTGTTTGTTTTTTTTGTACTTTAGATAATTTTATTTAATTGTAGTTAATTGTAGTTAATGTAGGAAATTAATTTAATGATAGTGTAGTGTTAGGTGTAATTGTAACTTAGGTTAGGTTTTATTTTACAGGTACTTTTGTATTTATTTTAACTAGGTAGTTATTAGTTAATAACTATTTAATAACTATTGTAGCTAGTTAAAATTAATACAAAGTTGCCTGTAAAATAAAAATAAATCCTAAAATAGCTACAATGTAACTATTAATTATATTGTAGCTATCTTAGGGTTTATTTTATAGGTAAGTATTTAGTTTTAAATAGGAATAATTTATTTAGATTCATTTAAATTATATTTAAGTTAGGGGGTGTTAGGGTTAGTGTTAGACTTAGGTTTAGGGGTTAATTCATTTGATATAGTGGCGGTGGGCTCCGGGAGCAGCGGTTGAGGGGTTAAACACTTTATTTAGTTGCGGCGGGGTCCAGGAGCGGTGGTTTAGGGGTTAAACACTTTATTTAGTTGCGATGGGGTCCGGGAGCGGCGGTTTAGGGGTTAATAACTTTATTTACGTGCGGCGGGGTCCGGGAGCAGCGGTATAGGGGGTAAACAGTATAGTATAATTTGGGTGTTTAGTGACTGTATACCAAGAAAGCTGAAAAAAAGCCGACAAGCAGCGAGATCGATGACTGTTAGTTAACAACAGTCCGTTGCTCATCGCACCGTACTTGGTGCGCGGCTTTTTGACAGCTTTTTTGGTAACTTTGGAGAACGTATTCAGGTCCGCGGCCTCGATGTAAGGCGAACTTAGGTGAGCGTATTGGTGCCGTTGAATGCAAGAAAGTCGACGGCTTGATAAATAGAGGCCAGAGTCTCTACTATAAAAGAAGCGGATGAGCCAAGGAAGACCACTCCAAAATCAAGCTGGATAAAGGTCACGAAACAGAAACCCAAGACATGAGGACCCGAGTCTGTTCTGCTTTGTTAATAGGATCTTTTGTTCAAGACTTAATCCTCTCTGGTTGCTAATCCAGACATGCCTTGAATCAACAAAAGTGGACACTTATAATTGACGACCTCAAGCTAGTTCTCCACCCAACACCCCTCCACTTCAGGAATAGGTTTGCATTCTAGACTTATTTCCCTCCCACCCTAACCCCTCTGCCTCTCTGACTAACCCCATACATAATTCTCCGCAGCATCAACTCTGGGTGGCCCCTACCCCAGACAATCTAATTAATTTGCCCCAACTCCCTCTTTCTCCTTCTCTTCTCTCTCTCTCTCTTCTCTCTAACTCTCCTCTCCCATAAATCTACACCCTCCACCTATTATTATTTACTTTAGAAACCTACTTTTTATACTCCCCCCTCATTGAAACATTCAGTTTGAAATTTTGTTGAACAAAAATGTTAATTTATTGTTGTTTTGTTTTATTGTTATTTTGTGATGTCTTGATGTATCACTTGCTTGCTTATGCAACAGAAATGTAACTAAATATAAGAGGCCCCGACCTATGCTCCAGAAATGTAACTTAAGTGATCTAACCCATCTTGGAGGTACTACATCTCCTTATATCTACAACACCATACCTATTGTGGGATATTTTATTTTCAGTAGAGCACCTTACCATACCCTCAGTAACCCATAATGATGGTCCCAAACATCATTCTACTCTCACATAATGTGAGAGGTCTCCACTCAGACAGAGGCGTATGGCCTTCATGTGAACATTATATACCTACAAAAAAACCATTTCACCAGTTCAACTATTCCAAAATACTGGGCCAGGTAATTCCCACAACACTACCACGCCACCTCAGACACAAAAAAAAGAGGAGTCTCTATACTAATCCACTCGTCGCTACAATTTTTACATAAAGAGACAATTGCTAATGAAGAGGGTATATATATTTCAGTATACAACCAGATACAGGGCATGGACATTCTACTATGCAACATTTATACCCCAAATGAGGGCCAGCATACTTTTTTTTTGTAACATTACACACCTATTAACCGGATGGTCTAAGCAAAGAATACTTTAAGGCAGGAAACTTCAATATAGACATCCAAGCCTTAAGATATAGTTTACCACAGACACAATAAAAAAAAAGTGGAGATTAGGTTCTGTGGCCAAGGAGGTAACAGACTAATTAGGGCCTCTTACTCTCATAGACACGTGGAAAGCTATATACGGGGTCACCACAGATACCACATTTTATTCACATACTCCAAATTAGACTATATATTCATAAGTCAAATACTTCAACCGGTCCTAAGTTCAAATGAGATAATTCCCTGTGTGTGGTCGGATCACTCCATTTCACTAGTTAAGTTGGGAAACTTGAGAGACCCAAATATAATACAATACTGGACATATGATTCATCATGCCTCAAAAACCTGGTAACTAACACTAACTTCCTGAAAGCAATGGGAGAAGATTGGCAGCTTAATTTAGACACAACAAATAATCCAATTTCTGTCTAGGCAGCCCACAAGACGGTGGTTAGAGGCATTCTTATCAAAGAAAAATCGATTTATAAGAAAAAGATTAACACATATATAACACAATTAAAAATGAGATAACAGCCTTAGAAAGAGAACACAAAAATACACAATCTAAACTAATCTTCCAGAAACTGCAAAATAAAAGACAAACTTTAGCTACATACATGAATGAGCATTCTATAAAAATAGCCCATAGACTAAAAACAAACTATTTTATTTACACTAATAAACCGGACAGATACCTAGCCAAGAAAATAAGACACCTGCCAATCCTTTTCAATTCCCGTAATACAGAACCTGACAGGTAATAACATGTCTAACCCACAAGAAATAGTGGATACATTCGCACATTATTATAGTGCCCTATACAATGGCAAGAAAGTGGACCACAAAGAGGAAACACTACATACAACACGCTCCTTCCTAGACAAAACTGATTTGGGCAGTATAGCGGAGGTGGATCGCAAATTTTTGAATTCTAAAATCACACACGCAGAAGTAGCATCTGTTATTAAAGACCTCAAACTGGGAAAAGCTCCAGCCCTGACGGGTTTCCTGGAGAATACTACAGACTTTTTAAATCTACTCTAATACCCCACTTAGTTAAGTTTGCCAACCATATTATGGAGAGACAAGATATTCTTCAAGCAAGGATTGTGGTCATATCTAAATCGGGTAAAAACCCCAAACATTGTTCCAGTTACAGGCCCATATCGCTCATTAACCAAGACCTTAAAATAGTGACTAAAATTCTCGCAAACAGACTTAAGATTATTCTCCCAACAGTCATCCACCTAGATCAAGTGGGATTAATCCTTGACAGAGAGGCTCCAGATAACATCAGGAGGATGGTTTTGGTGATTGATTACTTAGCAGATAGAAAAGTGCCTTCTCTGCTCCTCTCACTGAATGCAAAGAAGGCATTTGATAGGATTGACTGGAGGTTTATGTGGGCAGTATTGGAAAAGATGGGACTCAAGGGCCCTTTTTTGACAGCTATCAAAAATATTTATTCTACCCCCCGTGCTCATGTTAAAGCGATAGGCCACCAGTCCAAAAATTTTGCAATACTTAACGGTATGAGGCAGGGATGCCCAATTTCCCCCCTTTTATTCGCCATCTGTATTGAGCCCCTGGCAGTTTCTATAAGAAACTCACAAGATATCTCAGGTGTGAGAATTGGGTCAATAGAACACAAAATAACTTTATTCGCAGACGACATCCTAATCACCCTTACTAGGCCTCTGATCTCTCTTCCTAATCTATTCAATACCATCAACGTCTTCTATTCAATCTCAGGTTACAAACTAAATAGAGACAAATGTAAAGCCCTCCCAATAGCCATGCCGAACCACACAATTAAACTTATGGAAGTTAATTTTGACTTCAAATGGGCAAAAGGTGATATATAGTATCTAGGGGTTAAACTGACACCACATTCCTCACAGCTTTATAAAACAAACTTCTCACCCCTGTACAAAATAATCAGATCAGATGGCAAAAACAAAACATTCCTTGGTATGGAAAGCTCTCTCTCATAAAAATGAATATCCTCCCCCAGACTGCTATACTTATTCCGAGCCCTGCCAATAAATGTTCCCAAACAGGATTTAGATTCAATTCAAGCAGCACTACACGGTTTTCTCAGAGGCAAAAAACACGCTAGAATCCCATCCTACACTCTGACACGTCATAGACAATTGGGGGAAGGGGGTACCAAACCTTTCAGATTATTATCAAGCTTCCAGAATAGCCCAGATATCCATTTTCAGTAGAAAAGAGAAGAACATATTGTGGCCCACATTAGAATCTAATATGGGAGACCTGAGCTCACCAGAAGATGCACTGTGGACTGTGAACGGGGAGGGGGAGAGGCCCAACACCTGCCCTCAAGTCACTAAACTATCAATACAACAATGGAAAACAGTTAACAAGACTTACGCTCTTATGCCCACCCATTCACTGATAACGCCACTAAAATACCTGATTCAAAAAGATTACAGACCGCTCATACAAAAATGGGAAAATAAGGGCCTATACAGAGTGGCGTATGTTCTAACACATAAACCCCCCTTGACTTATAGCCAGTTAGAACAGAAACTGGACTCTCTACCCCTACAATGATTTCTGTACTTGCAGCTCATGACGGCCCTCCGAAAACACATTTCAAATATAGCACCCTTCTCATTAAACACCCTAGAACGGATTTGTATCTCTCCCACTAGACCGAAAAACATCATATCTCAAATTTACATCGCTATACAATCTGCCAAAACTAGAAGCAAACAGCCCATGATACTGAAGTGGGAAACAGATATAGGGGAGGAAAAAGATATTGATAAATGGGATAAAATACTTTTCAATTCCTCCAAAGGTTTACTCAGTGCAGATATGAGGGATAATTGTATTAAGACATTGTTTAGATGGTACCTAACCCCTGTGAAAACGGTACATCTAATAAAATGCGGAACTAGGAATTGCTACAGGGGATGTAATACAATAGGAACATACCTCCATATGTGGTGGGAGTGTCCCAGAGTTTGCGCAATATGGGTAGACTTATCCAAACTATTAAGCACTATCTTAGATGAACAAATTTCCCTCACTATACCACAGGCATTATTAAATGAAAGGATACCAAGATATAACTCTCATATAAACACTTTTATAAGAATCATTTGTACAACAGCGAGAATAAGCATTGCCAAACATTGGAAGTCAGGTGCTCCTACATGGAGAGAAATTAAAAATAAAATTGATTTAACATATGCTATGTATGAAACAGCAGCACATATCCAAAACAAGACAGAATCTTTCTACAAGGTGTGGTACTACTGTTTACTTCATAAAGATAATTCACAAATTCAATCTGTAACAAATAGCGACAGTGGTACTTCTGCATGAGTACTAGGGTAATACGGCTTCTATAGTATTTTAAAGTAGAGGTACTCTTAACTGTCAATTTGCAAGTAAGTGTAATAATATTTTATTGGATGCAAAAAGATAAACATCGAGACAAACTGTTGGTTTTAATAGTTAAAGTTTTAATGGTTTTACATTTCAATGTTTTCCTTTTAAAAAGCCAGTTATGTTTTACACTTGTACTCTCTGTTGCTGGTTTCCGCCTGCTGAAAATCCCTTACCAAGCCAAATTATACACTGGTTATGGAATAAGCACACATTTGGACACTCTAACTGGGCATAATTAGCCACCAGCCTTGGACTGTAAACTCTGATGGACAGAGAACATTCATTCTATCCCAAGCGCTGTTCAGCTCGCGATTGGTACTTGGTATACTGTATAACGAAATGTACTGTTTATTGGAAAAATGTTTAATTAAAAATATTCCAACCTAAAAAAGAGATTTACACATTTAACCATCTATCTTCATACTTTTAACTGGTATAGTAACTAATGTATATTTATATTGACAGCTGATATGCAGATTGTATGGCATGTTCTGACACAATAGTTTAATATATGCCATATTATTTGTTTAACTGAACATCTGAAAGCAGTAATGGTGAATGTTTTGCTAAATTAAAGGGACAGTAAAGTCAAAATTACAATTTCATAATTTGGCTATAACATGCAATTGTAAACAACTTTCCAGTTTACTTCTTATAGCTAATTTGCTTTGTTCTTTTGGTATCCTTTGTTGAAAGTCAATTAGGTAGGTTCAGGAGCAGCAATGCATACTGGGAGCTATCTGGCGGCTGCACATATATGTCTTAAGTCATTGGCTTACCCTGTGTGCTCAACTTGCTTCCTTTAATGCGTTGCTGCTCCTTCAGAAAAATATACCAAGAGAACAAAGCAAATTTGATAATAGACGTAAATTGGAAAGTTGTTTAAAACTCTATGTTCTATCTGAATCGGAGAAGAAAAAATGTGACTTCCATGACCCTTTAAATCCCATTAGATTATATTAAAATTTGATATATTAATATATAGGGGTCAATTTATTAATGTGCCAGCGGACATGATACGATGTAGCATATCATGTCCGCCGCACATCGTTAAATGCCGACAGCATACACTGTTGGCATTTATCATTGCAGCAGCAGTTCTAGTGAACTGCTGGTGCAATGCCGCCCCCTGCAGGTTCACGGCCAATTGGCTGCTAGCAGGGGGTGTCAATCAACCCGATCGTATTCGATCAGGTTGATTTCTGTCCGCCGCCTCGGAGCAGGTGGACAGGTTATGGAGCAGCGCTTCATAACTTCTGTTTCTGGCGAGCCTTCAGGGTCGCCATAAACACGGGGCATCAAGCTCCATACTGAGCTTGATAAATTGACCCCATTGACTTGATTTATTTTATAGTTTCAAAGAAATATTCAAGTGAAGATCTTAGCTGCAAATTACTTTTCACTGCACAATTATATTTATTTTATAAATGTATACTGGTACATACTAACAATAGTTAGTATTCTGAACATTCTTAAGAATGTTATAAAGAAGTACCTGTCAAGCATTCTTATTGGTTAATGGCCTAAGTAAAATGTTACAGCACTTAGTGATATTTAGTGGATGGAAAATGTAAACATAAGTGTCAAACACTAAAAGGTTTAAACTACTTTTTAAAAATAACTTTAAAAAAATCTTTGTTTTTCTTAGTTTTTTTTTTATTATATATTTACAAAATAAAATAAAAAAATGTGGTGAGTAATTAGTTTTATTTCACAGAGAAAACAGAAGCAAAAGAAACTGGGAAAAAGAAAGCTGACAAAGAAAAAATCAGATCTGCTCCACATTCCGCACGGCCTCCTTCAGATTTACCTGTGTCTTCGCAACCTCTGCTTCGAGAAAGTAAGTTCAGTATGAAAACAAAAAGGTTAATTTTGTCTTAATTCAGTAGCAGGCTCAACATTTTTTTTTATACAATAGAAGTATCTTATGGATAATTATTGTAAATTCGCATGTCTTTGAAAAATGTATAGATACTTTAAGTTTCTTAATAGCCCATGTTTATATTTTCTAATTGAAACCTCAACCCATTGTTCTTAATTTAAAAGTACAGTTTACTTGAAATGTTTTATTGTTTAAAAAGATAGATAATCCCTTTATTACCCATTTCACAGTTTTGCACAACCAACACGGTTATATTAATACACATATTACCTCTGTGATTACCTTGTATCTACGCCTCTGCAGACTGCCCCCTTATGTCAGTGCTTTTGACAGACATGCAGTTTAGCCAATCAGTGCAGACTCCTAAATAACTCCATGGTGTGAACATGTTATCTATGGCCGCGTTCGGCAAGCGCTCAGGAGACGTCACAAGTAAGGCAGCTTAGAAAAAACGTTTGCATGCGCAAAGGGATCTGCTGCACAATAATGGAGTAAACATATATAATTCATATGCGAGACGCTTCTATTTGCATGCAATATTTCTAATACCTTTTAAGTATTAGAAATATCGCATGCAAATAGAAATGTCTCACATATGATTAAATATATGTGTACTCCATTATTGTACAGCAGATCCCTTTGCAAATGCGAAGGTTTATTATAAGTTCCCTTACTTGTGAAATTACAGGTGACCCTCGTTTTACAACGGTTCAATTTACACCGTTTCAGAATAACAACCTTTTTTTCCAGTCATGTGACTGCTATTGAAAAGCATTGAGAAGCAGTGCATTTATTAAAATAGCCAGTAGGTGGAGCTGTCCGCTTGTGTTGCAGCAAAGCCAAACAAGCTGAAATTAATCAGTTTAACCAGACCTGAGCTGTCAAGCAGATTTCAAAGGAACAAGATCTCCCTGTCTATAAATCAGTCCAGATTTGAATGCATAGAAATAACTGTTTGCAGAAAAATGCAAGAGAAGTCTGTGTTGTGTGATTTTATTAGGTTTATAATGCTGTTTAGCAAATGTTTTTGTTCATTTAACTTAGTTTAATTATATATTCTGTGTTGTGTGATTATTTATTAGGTTTATAATGCTTTTTAGCATTTACAGTCTTCATTTCAAAGCTTTAAAAATAATGTTACGTATGACAAATTTGAGAGGGGCCTGGAACCTATCTCCCTCACTTCCCATTGACTTACATTATAAACTGTGTTTCAATTTACAACAGTTTCGATTTACAACCATTCCTTCTGGAACCTAACCCCGGCGTAAACTGAGGGCTACCTGTATTATTACATTTACAACACTTTATATATATATATATATATATATATATATATATATATATATATATATATATATATAAATATATATATATAACTGTAAAAATGGCAGCCTCCACGAGCGACACGTGTGTGTGTATATATATATATATATATATATATATATATACAGTATATATACTGTATATACATATGTGTTGCTCATGGAGGCTGCCATGTTTACAAGCGTCTGAGCTTGCTCTTCTCTTGCTCTTTCCCCCAGTGTTACCTGCAAGCTGGAAGTGCTGGGAGTGACGTCATCTGAGCGTTCAGCGAACGCCCAACACTTGGCTTGGAAGCATTTCCCGAACGCTCCAAGCGAGCACTGGGCTCGCTCGATGTGCTTGCCGAACGTGGCCTGTATGACACACATGAACTAGTACTGTCTAACTGTGAAAAACTTTCAAAATGCTCTGAGCTAAGAGGCGGTTTTCAATGGTTTAGAAATCTGTTTGAGCCTACCGAGGTTTATCTTTTCAAAAATACCACCAAGGGAACAAAACAAATTTGATGATAAAAGTAAATTGGAAAGTTGTTTAAAATTGCATGCTCTATCTGAATCATGAAAGTTCAATTTTGACTAGACTTCCCTTTAAGAGCATGTCCATTCAAATGGGCTTAGCCTACAGAAAGAACATACCTTGTTATATTATCTTTCTCTCTATAATCAACACCCTCACTATCTTGTTTCTATATATACAAAGAGGTCAAAACGTAGGTACTAAAATTTTAATTTAATGCTATATGACTGGTATAACAAGTCACTGGTATAACAAGTCATTGGGAAAACAAATAGCTGATACGAGTTTATTGTATTCTTGCATTCCAAGCACTGGGAACAACCTCACACTGAAATGTTGATTTCTGTTGCTACATCCTTGTTTACATATCTTTTCTATGTAGAATACTGCAGAATCCATGTTTTTTCATAAATGGAGGAGGCAAAGACACCCCAGCCAAAGACTTAAATACTCCTCCCACTTCCCTCATCCCCCAGTCATTCTTTGCCTTTCATCCCAGGAGGTTGGCAGAGAAGTGTCAGAAGTTTTCGATAGTCTCTTATGGAGGGTAGTACTCTTCGGCATGGGACTAGAGTTTTAAGTAGTCCTGTCAGCCTCTCAGTGAGAGCATGGGTGAAAGAGTCCGGAGATGCAGGGAGAGTCTTTCTGTGAAACCATCCCGACTTATATTAACAGCTCCACAAGCAATCAACGTTGACGAGTTTTGCTGCCTGCTTTTTTCTCTCAAGTCCATGGCAGAAGCGACGCTACTATCTGTCACACTTGAAGGGCCGTGTTCCTGTTCCACGGCATAGATTCTGGTAAGATTGTTTCATTTTACTTTCATCATGTATGTATTGTAATTACAACTGTTTCTCCTAGAGGGGTTACAACCTTTCGGGGATAACTTTAACATAGGGTCTCAGTGAGGCTCCTTTTTGTATCTAGGAATCAAGGGTTAATATCTCTTGAGGGGGGTTATTGAACAGGGGGGTTTATAATCATGTTTGTTATGTGATTAAGTCTGCTACTGTGTAGTGCTGCTTCGGCTCATGGCTTTCTTGGAACATAACGGCCTATGTCTAGTAACGCGGCCTTTACGGTCGGGCGCGCTTTTGCATGGACTGCACAGTTTACCTTGTGACTCCATATCCGTATTCCTGACTGTGTGGCGACGGAGAAATCCTGGTCTGCTGGTGTCTGGTTGTCTGTAGGTGGTGGGTGCCCCAGCCATTGGGGTTGTAAGGTGCCATTAGATTTTTCTGGTCCATTTTTTATTCAGTGTCCCAGTTATGGAGGATACTGATTTTTTGGAGACGGATATCTCTGATTCAGACTCTACTTCTTGCGAAGAATATGAATTGGCCCGGGTGATACATGCCCATCAGTTATGTTCCGAATGCCATTTTAGAGTGCTCTGTTTCTCGGGATTGGGGAGTCAGGTGCCCACTAAGCCATCCTCCTCTGGGGATTCTATTTCCCACGAGACGAGTTCCCTACCACCAACTCTTACTATGTATGCAGGTAACTCAAACGCTACTTATCCATGGAGTGTGGCTTGTTCCCACCGGAGGTTACAACACTGTTCCGCATGGCCATATCTTTGGCGCTGGCGCATCTGCACCTCCCGGGAGTGTGCTTATAATATTGTCCGTGTTCCGTTAACCGGGGCTCGCGTGGGATCGCCTGGGCCAGTTCAGCCCTTCGGGGGAGCGACTGCCCCTGAGGCCTCAGGGGGTCAACTTTCGGGGCTGGTGTTCTTCTTTCTCCAACATTGGTGTGTCCGGTCC
Source organism: Bombina bombina (assembly GCF_027579735.1). Classification (NCBI taxonomy): domain Eukaryota; kingdom Metazoa; phylum Chordata; class Amphibia; order Anura; family Bombinatoridae; genus Bombina; species Bombina bombina. The sequence goes on from NC_069502.1 coordinate 885,809,528, forward strand.
ACGGCGTCATCCTTACTTGTGGGGAATATCTCTTCCCCAACAGGAAATGGCAAAGAGTCCCAGCAAAGCTGGCCATATAGTCCCTCCTAGGCTCCGCCCACCCCAGTCATTCTCTTTGCCGTTGCACAGGCAACATCTCCACGTAGATGGTTAAGAGTTTGTGGTGTTTAGTTGTAGTTTTTTATTCTACTATCAAGAGTTTGTTATTTTAAAATAGTGCTGGTATGTACTATTTACTCTGAAACAGAAAAGGATGAAGAATTCTGTTTGTGAGAGGAAGATGATTTTAGCAGACAGTAACTAAAATCGATTGCTGTTTCCACATAGGACTGTTGAGATGAAGTAACTTCAGTTGGGGGAAACAGTTAGCAGACTTTTCTGCTTAAGGGCCTTCCCAGTTGTAGGCTGAGCCTCATTTTCGCGCCATTACTGCGCAGTTGTTTTTGAGAGCAAGACATGCAGATGCATGTGTGAGGACCTGAAAGTAGTTAGAAAAGTTCCTTAAAGGCGTCATTTGGTATCGTATTCCCCTCTGGGCTTGGTAAAGTCACAGCAAAGGCTGTAGCTGGGACTGTATAGGGGTTAAATCTGTAACCGGATCCAGTTTCGTTATTTTAAGGGTTAAAGCTCTGGTGAAATTTTGGTAAATTTTGAACAATTCCTTCATATTTTTTCACACATTCAGTAATAAAGTGTGCTCTGTTTAAAATTTAAAGAGACAGTAACGGTTTTGTTTTAAAATGGTTTTTGTGCTTTATTGACAAGTTTAAGCCTGTTTAACATGTCTGTGCCTTCAGATAAGCTATGTTCTATATGTATGAAAGCCAATGTGTCTCCCCCTTCAAAATTGTGTGATAATTGTGCCATTGCGTCCAAACAAAGTAAGGACAGTACTGCCACAGATAATGAAATTGCCCAAGATAATTCCTCAGATGAAGGGAGTAGACATGGTTCTACATCATCTCCTTCTGTGTCTACGCCAGTTTTGCCCACGCAGGAGGCCCCTAGTACTTCTAGCGTGCCAATGCTTATTACCATGCAACAATTGACGGCTGTAATGGATAACTCCATAGCAAATATTTTATCCAAAATGCCTGCATATCAGAGAAAGCGCGATTGCTCTGTTTTAAACACTGAAGAGCAGGAGGGCGCTGATGATAATTGTTCTGTCATACCCTCACACCAATCTGAAGGGGCCATGAGGGAGGTTTTGTCAGATGGGGAAATTTCAGATTCAGGAAAAATTTCCCAACAGGCTGAACCTGATGTTGTGACATTTAAATTTAAGTTAGAACATCTCCGCGCATTGCTTAAGGAGGTGTTATCTACTCTGGATGATTGTGACAACTTGGTCATTCCAGAAAAATTATGCAAGATGGACAAGTTCCTAGAGGTTCCGGTGCACCCCGACGCTTTTCCTATACCCAAGCGGGTGGCGGACATAGTGAATAAGGAGTGGGAGAAGCCCGGCATACCTTTTGTTCCCACTCCTATATTTAAGAAATTATTTCCTATGGTCGACCCCAGAAAGGACTTATGGCAGACAGTCCCTAAGGTCGAGGGGGCAGTTTCTACTCTAAACAAGCGCACTACTATTCCTATCGAGGATAGTTGTGCTTTCACAGATCCTATGGATAAAAAATTGGAAGGTTTGCTTAAAAAGATTTTTGTACAGCAAGGTTACCTTCTTCAACCCATTTCGTGCATTGTTCCTGTCACTACAGCAGCGTGGTTCTGGTTCGAGGAACTAGAAAAGTCACTCAGTAGAGAGACTCCATATGAGGAGTTTATGGACAGAGTTCACGCACTTAAGTTGGCTAATTCTTTTATTTTAGATGCTGCTTTGCAATTAGCTAGATTAGCGGCGAAAAATTCAGGGTTTGCAATTGTGGCGCGCAGAGCGCTTTGGCTAAAGTCTTGGTCAGCGGATGTATCATCCAAGACAAAATTGCTTAATATCCCCTTCAAGGGTAAAACTCTCTTTGGACCAGAATTGAAAGAGATTATCTCAGACATCACTGGGGGAAAGGGTCACGCCCTCCCACAAGATAGGCCTTTCAAGGCCAAGAATAAGTCTAATTTTCGTTCCTTTCGTAATTTCAGGAACGGACCGGGCTCTAATTCTGCATCCTCTAAGCAAGAAGGTAATACCTCACAGTCCAAACCAGCCTGGAAACCGATGCAAGGCTGGAACAAGGGTAAGCAGGCCAAGAAGCCTGCCGCTGCTAACAAAACAGCATGAAGGAGTAGCCTCCGATCTGGGACCAGATCTAGTGGGGGGCAGACTCTCTCTCTTTGCTCAGGCTTGGGCAAGAGATGTTCAGGATCCCTGGACGCTAGAAATAGTTTCTCAAGGTTATCTTCTGGAATTCAAGGAACTACCCCCAAGGGGAAGGTTCCACATGTCTCACTTATCCTCAAACCAAATAAAGAGACAGGCGTTCTTACATTGTGTAGAAGACCTGTTAAAGATGGGAGTGATACACCCCGTTCCAATGACGGAACAAGGAATGGGATTTTACTCAAATCTGTTCGTAGTTCCCAAAAAAGAGGGAACCTTCAGACCAATTCTAGATTTAAAGATCCTAAACAAATTTCTCAGGGTACCATCATTCAAAATGGAAACCATTCGAACGATTCTACCCACTATCCAGGAAGGTCAATTTATGACTACCGTGGATCTAAAGGATGCGTACCTACATATTCCTATCCACAAAGAACATCATCAGTTCCTAAGGTTCGCCTTTCTAGACAAACATTACCAGTTTGTGGCCCTGCCATTCGGATTAGCCACTGCTCCAAGGATTTTCACAAAGGTACTCGGGTCCCTTCTAGCGGTTCTAAGACCGAGGGGCATTGCAGTAGTACCATACTTGGACGACATTATAATACAAGCGTCGTCCCTTTCAAAATCAAAGGCTCATACAGACATCGTTCTGGCCTTTCTCAGATCTCACGGATGGAAGGTGAACATAGAAAAAAGTTCTCTGTCTCCGTCAACCAGAGTTCCCTTCTTGGGAACAATAATAGATTCCTTAGAAATGAAGATCTTTCTGACAGATGTCAGAAAGTCAAAACTTCTAAGCGCTTGTCAAGTTCTTCATTCTGTTCCACGTCCTTCCATAGCTCAGTGCATGGAAGTAGTAGGGTTGATGGTTGCGGCAATAGACATAGTTCCTTTTGCGCAAATTCATCTAAGACCATTACAACTGTGCATGCTGAAACAGTGGAATGGGGATTATACAGACTTGTCTCCAGTGATTCAAGTAGATCAGAAGACCAGAGACTCACTCCGTTGGTGGCTAACCCAGGATCACCTATCCCAGGGAATGAGCTTCCGCAGTCCAGAGTTGGTCATCGTCACGACCGACGCCAGCCTAGTGGGCTGGGGCGCGGTCTGGGAATCCCTGAAAGCTCAGGGACTGTGGTCTCGGGAAGAGTCTCTTCTCCCGATAAACATTCTGGAACTAAGAGAGATATTCAATGCTCTCAAGGCTTGGCCTCAGCTAGCAAAGGCCAGATTCATAAGATTCCAATCAGACAACATGACGACTGTTGCGTATCTCAATCATCAGGGGGGAACAAGGAGTTCCCTGGCGATTAAAGAAGTGACCAAAATAATACAATGGGCGGAGAATCACTCCTGCCACCTATCTGCGATCCACATTCCAGGTGTGGAAAACTGGGAAGCGGATTATTTGAGTCGTCAGACATTCCATCCGGGGGAGTGGGAACTCCACCCGGAGATCTTTGCCCAGTTGACACAACTATGGGGCATTCCAGACATGGATCTGATGGCGTCTCGTCAGAACTTCAAAGTTCCTTGCTACGGGTCCAGATCCAGGGATCCCAAGGCGACTCTAGTGGATGCACTAGTAGCGCCTTGGACCTTCTACCTAGCTTATGTGTTTTCACCGTTTCCTCTCATTCCCAGGCTGGTAGCCAGGATCAAACAGGAGAGGGCCTCTGTGATCTTGATAGCCCCTGCGTGGCCACGCAGGACTTGGTATGCAGACCTGGTGAATATGTCATCGGTTCCACCATGGAAGCTACCTTTGAGACAGGACCTTCTTGTTCAGGGTCCATTCGAACATCCAAATCTGGTCTCCCTCCAGCTGACGGCTTGGAGATTGAACGCTTGATTCTATCAAAGCGTGGGTTTTCAGATTCTGTGATTGATACTCTGGTTCAGGCCAGAAAACCGGTAACTAGAAAGATTTACCATAAGATATGGAAAAGATATATCTGCTGGTGTGAATCCAAGGGATTACCTTGGAATAAGATTAAAATTCCTAAGATTCTTTCCTTTCTGCAAGAAGGTTTGGATAAAGGATTATCTGCGAGTTCTCTAAAGGGACAGATTTCTGCTTTATCTGTCTTATTACACAAACGACTGGCAGCTATGCCAGATGTTCAAGCATTTGTTCAGGCTCTGGTTAGGATCAAGCCTGTTTACAGACCTTTGACTCCTCCCTGGAGTTTAAATTTAGTTCTTTCAGTTCTTCAAGGGGTTCCGTTTGAACCTCTACATTCCATAGATATTAAGTTGTTATCTTGGAAAGTTTTGTTTTTGGTTGCTATTTCTTCTGCTAGAAGAGTTTCAGAGTTATCTGCTCTGCAGTGTGCTCCGCCCTATCTGGTGTTCCATGCAGATAAGGTGGTTTTGCGTACTAAACCTGGTTTTCTTCCAAAGGTTGTTTCTAACAAAAATATTAACCAGGAGATAGTTGTACCTTCTTTGTGTCCGAATCCAGTTTCAAAGAAGGAACGTTTGTTACACAATTTGGACGTAGTCCGTGCTCTAAAATTCTATTTAGAAGCTACAAAAGATTTCAGACAAACATCTTCTCTGTTTGTCGTCTACTCTGGTAAAAGGAGAGGTCAAAAAGCGACTTCTACCTCTCTTTCTTTTTGGCTTAAAAGCATCATCCGATTGGCTTACGAGACTGCCGGACGGCAGCCTCCTGAAAGAATCACAGCTCACTCCACTAGGGCTGTGGCTTCCACATGGGCCTTCAAGAACGAGGCTTCTGTTGATCAGATATGTAAGGCAGCGACTTGGTCTTCACTGCACACTTTTGCCAAATTTTACAAATTTGATACTTTTGCTTCTTCGGAGGCTATTTTTGGGAGAAAGGTTTTGCAAGCCGTGGTGCCTTCCGTTTAGGTGACCTAATTTGCTCCCTCCCTTCATCCGTGTCCTAAAGCTTTGGTATTGGTTCCCACAAGTAAGGATGACGCCGTGGACCGGACACACCAATGTTGGAGAAAACAGAATTTATGCTTACCTGATAAATTACTTTCTCCAACGGTGTGTCCGGTCCACGGCCGCCCTGGTTTTTTAATCAGGTCTGATGAATTATTTTCTCTAACTACAGTCACCACGGTACCATATGGTTTTCTCCTATTTTTTTCCTCCTGTCCGTCGGTCGAATGACTGGGGTGGGCGGAGCCTAGGAGGGACTATATGGCCAGCTTTGCTGGGACTCTTTGCCATTTCCTGTTGGGGAAGAGATATTCCCCACAAGTAAGGATGACGCCGTGGACCGGACACACCGTTGGAGAAAGTAATTTATCAGGTAAGCATAAATTCTGTTTTTGTCCCGGCGGAGCTATGTTGCACCTTTCGTTATAGACTCGCGCGCCTTCGTGTTCTACTAAGGCACATTTTTGGCGTTGTTGGAGGATCCCACTCTTAATGGGTCTGGGGATTCTCAGTCTTAATCTTCGACTGGCTTCCATGTATAGACAGAAGGGGATGAAGTAATCTCCTTATAGCCTTTGTTATTTGTGTATTCTTTTCCAGTTCTGAGCTTGGAAATCTCTGGCCCCTGTTGGGCTGGTCCTGCGGGTCTGTCTGTTCTTCCTGGGCGATAACCTACGGGTTGCCTTATCTTAATTTCATCCGGTGAGGATGATTTTTATTTGGTATAAAGCTCAAGTTGTGGTGTGATGTTTCCTTCAGGAACTTTCTTCTCTGGAATTGATACCCGCGATTATGTGGTGGCACTGTTTATAAAAGTCTGTCTGACTGTTATTTATCCCTCGGGGGGAGACTCTATGTGGCCTTGACAGTGCTGGGGCCCTTGGTTTCAGACTTGTCCTGACTGGGTACAAATCCTTCTGTCTTTGAGGCCTAGTTCAGACACGTGGTGCCCTTTTATGTCCGGTTGGTCCGGTGAGGGCACCTAGTGATCACAATGTGATTTGTGTTGTTTTCTTGTTTTATTTTACAAGCTTCAACTAGCATCCTGAGTGGACTTGAGGGTCCTTGGTTGCTTAGGGGCATAGGGGATTAGTTCAGTCCTTATTCACCTTTCAATCTAGTGGGCCGGGACTCCGTTGAGATCCGCGGCGACATACTCAGTCGTTTCAGAGTCATTTTTAGATGACTGCAGCGTGCAGTATTTTTTCTTCAGACGTTCGTCAGTCCTATCTGAGCTTGCTGCTCGAGGTTTCGTTTCTGAATATTTCGGTATTCTGAGCTACCTTTTTGCGTCTTGGGGACCTTCATCTTCAGTTGCTTTCTAGAGTGCGGTTGCAATTTGTTAGGGGAAGATCCTCTCTCTGTTTCAGACTCCCGCCCTTATCCCGTGGTTTCTGTATTTCTGGGGTCTGGGCGTTGCCTCCCCTTGTTTCTATGAGACTGGTTGGGTCTCTGTTAGCCTGACCCGGTTTCTCAGGTTTTTTTTCTCTGTGTTTGTGCCCTTTTTTAGGGTTGTTTCTGGAGTTCCTTATGCTAGCTGGACTGCTAGCTCAGCATACTAATGCACTGTGACTACTTTACACTGTAGCAATCCGAGGGTTGCATGTTCGATCCCCGGTGAGGTCTGCTCAGCCTTTCCTCCTTTTGAGGTTGATAAAATGAATAGCGCCTTAAGTCCCTTAAGGGGGATTAGCCACGCTTTACAAGTACAATCTTGTTTTCTCTGTGTCTTTTCTTCTTTGTGGAAGAATACGGTAGATTGTTCCCTTTCTTTTGTAAGGGGTGTGTTGTTTGGAGACCGACTGCTGGGCGACGGTGTCTCTTGAAGGCTGTTGACTCAGTCGAGTCTAGTTCCTATGGTCTCTAACAAGGCTTGTGGACTATCTGCGTGTCAGTGTCCTGGGCTTTTTCCTTTGTTTCAAAGTTGTTCTTGGCTTCAGACGAAGCAGGATTTTGTTGGGTAGGGGTTTTCAGGCCTGATTCTCTCAGAATGGGCCGCCTCTTGTACCCTCCCGTTTTTTGCATTCAGTGTCCTCTATAGCTTGGGTATTGCTTTCCCAAAAGTAATGAATGCAGCTGTGGACTCTTTCCATTTATGAAGAAAAACTTAAATTATGCTTACCTGATAATTTTCTTTTCTTTAGATGGAAAGAGTCCACAGCTCCCCGCCCGTGTTTTTATGTGGGGTGGCCGTAATTTTGTTCTTCTGGCACCTTTTCACCCTGATTTTTCTTCTACTGTTCCTTGTTTCTCGGCAGAATGACTGGGGATGAGGGAAGTGGGAGGAGTATTTAAGCCTTTGGCTGGGGTGTCTTTGCCTCCTCCTGGTGGCCAGGTTCTGTTTTTCCCAAAAGTAATGAATGCAGCTGTGGACTCTTTCCATCTAAAGAAAAGATAGTAATCATAATTTACAGTTGTGCTCATAAGTTTACATACTCTGGCAGAATTTATGATTTCTTGGCCATTTTTCAGAGACTATGAATGATAACGCAAAAACTTTTCTTTCACTCATGGTTTGTGTTTGGCTGAAGCCATTTATTATCAATCAAATATGTTTACTCTTTTTAAATCATAATGACAACAGAAACTACCCAAATGACCCTGATCAAAAGTTTACATACCCTTGTGATTTTGGCCTGATAACATGCACACAAGTTGACACAAAGGGGTTTGAATGGCTATTAAAGGTAACCATCCTCACCTGTGATCTGTTTTCTTGTAATTAGTGTGTGTGTATAAAGGTCAATGAGTTTCTGGACTCCTGACAGACCCTTGCATCTTTCATCCAGCGCTGCACTGACGATTCTGGATTCTGAGTCATGGGGAAAGCAAAATAATTGTTAAAGGATCTGCGGGAAAAGGTAGTTGAACTGTATAAAACAGGAAAGAGATATAAAAGATATCCAAGGAATTGAGAATGCAAATCAGCAGTGTTCAAACTCTAATAAAGAAGTAGAAAATGAGGGGTTCTGTTGAAACCAAACCCCGGTCAGGTAGACCAACTAAAATTTCAGCCACAACTGCCAGAAAAATTGTTTGGGATGCATAGACAAACCCACAAATAACTTCAGGTGAAATACAAGACATGTGGTGTGGCTGTTTTTAAGATGCACAATAAGGAGGCAGTTGAAGAAAGATGGGCTGCATGGTCGGGTCGCCAGAAGAATGCCATTACTACGCAAATGCCACAAAGTATCCCGCTTACAATACACCAAACAGCACAGAGACAAGCCTCAAACCTTCTGAGCTACAAAGGCACAGGAAATTTGGTCAGAATTGATGGCAAGATTAATGCAGTATGTTATCAAACAGAACGCCTCATTTTCCATTTCTTGATTCGAGTTTGAACACTGCTGATTTGCATTCTCATTTCCTTGGATATCTTTTTATATCCCTTTCCTGTTTTATACAGTTCAACTACCTTTTTCCCACAGATCCTTTGACAATTCTTTTTCTTTCCCCAAGACTCAGAATTCAGAAACGTCAGTGCAGCACTGGATGAAAGATGCAAGGGTCTGTTAGGAGTCCAGAAACTCATTGACCTTTTATACACACACTAATTACAAGCAAACAGATAACTTTAATAGACATTCAAACCCCTTTGTGTCAACTTGTGTGCATGTTATCAGGCCAAAATCACCAGGGTATGTAAACTTTTGATCAGGGTCATTTGGGTAGTTGCTGTTGTCATTATGATTTAAAAAGAGTAAACACAGTTGATTGATAATAAATGGCTTCAGCCAAATACTAACTATGAGTGAAAGAAAAGATTTTGTGTTATCATTCATATTCTCTGAATAATGGCCAAGAATTCATAAATTCTGCCAGGATATGTAAACTTATGAGCACAACTGTAAGTTTTTCCGTATAGGTGGTGGTTTCAACAGACAAAATCAGCTATTTCAAATGAAAAAATAAAGGTATAGGAAACCTTTGTAAACAATTACATATAGCACATAAAATGGATCATTGGGATCATATTAAATGACTTCTACAGCAATATCTTCACTAATTGTTGAGCAATGAGAAAATAAATAAAAGCAGATTTTATTCCACAATGGGCTCTATATTTAACTTTAACATTAAACATTAAAAAAATACTCTTTTTAAAGGGACATTATACACTAGATTTGTATTTGCATAAATGTTTTATAGATGATCCATTTATATAGCCCATCTGGGAGTGTTTTTGTAACAATGTATAATTCTGCTTATTTTTTAATAACATTGTGCTGATTTTCAGACTTTTAACCAAGCTCCAAAGGGTTAGATTTATTAAGCAGCAGATGCTGCTTAATCTGCCCGAGGTTTTAGGTCCGCCTAAAACCTAAGTTAAGAAGCAGCCATCGTAAGACCTTTTAGGTGGTGGACTGCAATCATCCCAATCAGATACGATCAGGATGAGTGACACCTCCTGCTAGCGACCGATTGGCCGCAAATGTGCACGGGGGTGTCATTGCACAAGTATTTCACCAGAAATGCTTGTGCAATGATAAATGCCAACATGTACGCTGTCAGCATTTAGCAAGGACGAGCAGACATGATTCACTACAGCGAATCATGTCCGCTCGACCTTTGATAAATCTACCCTAAAGATGGTTTGGCCTCAGTTACCTTGACCGGTTTTTCATATTCTAATTGAACAGTTTCTTCTAAGTGGTTTACATTATCCTCCTCGGAGGAACCCAGAGTTCCTTTGCCGGGATTGGCGTCGATTGTTCGGTGGGTGGACGCCCACGTTCGTTGTTTATGCCCCAGGAATACTCTTGGAAGTAGGGTCAGGTTTCCTAGAGGTTTTATTCTTTTTCTGGGAAGGACTGGAGGATGGATGGTCAGTTGGTTATCTGACGGTTCAGTTTTCAGCGTTATTCTTTTCTACACAGATGTCTAGTGGCTGTGCTAGACTTGTAATCCTTTTGACAGACCCTGGTTAGTATCAGGCTTGTGTTTAAATCCGTTGCTCCTCTTGGATTTTTAACCTTGGTTAAGGTTTTGCAGCTTACTCAGTTTGAGCCATAGCATTATATAGAATTTTATATTCTTTTCTTGGATTTTTTTCCTTTTTGCTATACCCTTTGCTTGGAGAGTTTAGGTGCTCTCAGCTTGCAGTATGAATCGCATTACCTTGTGTTGGATAAGGCAGTTTTTTCTCCTATGGGGAAATATTGTTTGGGAATTTTTGTTCCCTCTCTGTGTCCTCATTTTTATCTTGAGGAATGTGTGTGCATAATTTGGGTTTATGCATCTTTTGTTTGTTTTGTCTGTACCAGAAAACTTCTGCTACTTTTTCTGGTTGAGAAGTTTAATCGTTCGTTTTTCAGACTGCGGAGTTGCAGTCTTATGAGAGGGTTATGCCTCATTGTTCGAGGGCTTTCTCTTTTTCTTGGGATTCAAAATTTTTATTTTTTACTTCTGCTGAGGATTTTTTTCTTTTGGGTGGTGCCTTCTGTTTAGGTTATCTGTCTTGTCCCTCCCTAATCATCTGTGTCCTCTAGCTTCGGTCTTGATTCCCAACATTAATTGATGATGATCAGTGGACTCACCGTGTCATTAGAAAGAAAATTTATGCTTACCTGATAAATTTATTTATTTCTTGACACGGTGAGTCCACGGCCCGCCTTGTATTTTTCAGACAGGTTTTTTGTTGTGTAGACCTCAGGCACCTCTGCACCTTGTTTTGCTTCCTTTCTCTCCTTTTCCTTCGGTCGAATGACTGGAGGTTTTGGGAAGTGATATTTAACAGCTTTGCTGTTGTGCGCTTTGCCTCCTCCTGCTGGCCAGGAGTGATATTCCCAAAAGTAATTGATGATCCGTGGACTCACCGTGTCAAGAAAGAAAGAAATGTATCAGGTAAGCATAAATGTTGTTGTTTTTTTCACCCATGTGAGCGTGTTCATTTATATATCTACTAGTCCTAAAGCCCGTTCACAGGGGCCATTTTTTGCAGTACAGCGTTCCCACCCCTTGCGCTCTCTCCCTCCCCCTCTCTTTTGATCTCTCTCTCCCCCTCTATTTTGCTCTCTCTCTCCCCCTCTCTTTTGAGCTCTCTCTCTCCCCCCCCCCTCTCTTTTGAGCTCTCTCTCTCCCCCTCTCTTTTGCGCTCTCTCTCTCCCCCTCTCTTTTGCGCGCTCTCTCTCTCCCCCTTCTCTTTGGCGCTCTCTCTCCCCCCTTCTCTTTTGCACTCTCTCTCCCCCCTCTCTTTTGCGCTCTCTCTCTCTCCCCCTCTCTTTTGCGCTCTCTCTGCCCCTCTCTTTGCTCTCTCTCCCCCCCTCTCTTTTGCGCTCTCTCCCCCATCTCTTTTGCGTTCTCTTTCTCCCATCTCTTTTGCGCTCTCTCCCCCATCTCTTTTGCGCTCTCTCTCCCCCTCTCTTTTGAGCTCTCTCCCCCCTCCTCTCTCTCTCTCTCTCCCCCCTCCTCTCTCTCTCTCCCCCTCTCTCTCTCTCTCTCTCTCTCTCTCCCCCTCTCTCTCTCTTCCCCCTCCTCACTCTCTCCCCCCTCCTCTCTCTCTCCCCCCTCCTCTCTCTCTCTCTCTCTCTCTCTCTCTCTCTCTCCCCCCTTCTCTCTCTCTCTCTCCCCCCCTCCTCTCTCTCCCCCCCTCTCTCTCTCTCTCTCCCCCCTCCTCTCTCTCTCCCCCCCCTCTCTCTCTCTCCCCCTCCTCTCTCTCTCTCTCCCCCCTCCTCTTTCTCTCTCTCCCCCCCTCCTCTCTCTCTCTCTCTCTCCCCCCCCCCTCTCTCTCTCTCTCTCTCTCCCCCTCTCTCTCTCTTCCCCCTCCTCACTCTCTCCCCCCTCCTCTCTCTCTCCCCCCTCCTCTCTCTCTCTCTTCCCCCCTCCTCTCTCTCTCTCCCCCCCCTCCTCTCTCTCCCCCCCTCTCTCTCTCTCTCTCTCTCTCCCCCCTCCTCTCTCTCTCCCCCCTCTCTCTCTCTCCCCCTCCTCTCTCTCTCTCTCTCTCTCCCCCCTCCTCTCTCTCTCCCCCCTCTCTCTCTCTCCCCCTCCTCTCTCTCTCCCCCCTCCTCTTTCTCTCTCTCCCCCCTCCTCTCTCTCTCTCTCTCTCTCTCCCCACCTCTCTCTCTCTCTCTCTCTCTCTCTCTCTCTCTCTCTCTCTCTCCCCCTCCTCTCTCTCTCTCTCTCTCTCTCCCCTCCTCTCTCTCTCCCCCCTCTCTCTCTCTCCCCCCTCCTCTCTCTCTCCCCCCTCCTCTCTCTCTCCCCCATCTCTTTTGCGCTCTCTCTCCCCCTCTCTTTTGAGCTCTCTCCCCCCTCCTCTCTCTCCCCCCTCCTCTCTCTCTCTCCCCCTCTCTCTCTCTCTCTCTCTCTCTCCCCCTCTCTCTCTCTCCCCCCTCCTCACTCTCTCCCCCCTCCTCTCTCCCCCTCCTCTCTCTCTCTCTCTCTCTCTCTCTCCCCCCTCCTCTCTCTCTCTCCCCCCTCCTCTCTCTCTCTCTCTCCCCCCCTCCTCTCTTTCTCCCCCCTCTCTCTCTCCCCCCTCCTCTCTCTCTCCCCCCTCTTTCTCTCTCCCCCCTCCTCTCTCTCTCTCTCCCCCCTCCTCTTTCTCTCTCTCCCCCCTCCTCTCTCTCTCTCTCTCTCCCCCCACCTCTCTCTCTCTCTCCCCCTCCTCTCTCTCTCCCCCTCTCTCTCCCCCCTCTCTCCCTCTTCCCCCTCCTCTCTCTCTCCCCCCTCCTCTCTCTCTCTCCCCCCCACTCCTCTCTCCCCCTCCTCTCTCTCTCTCTCCCCCCTCCTCTCTCTCTCCCCCACTCCTCTCTCTCTCTCCCCCCTCCTCTTTCTCTCTCTCCCCCCTCCTCTCTCTCTCTCTCCCCCTCCTCTCTCTCTCCCCCTCTCTCTCCCCCCCCTCCTCTCTCTCTCCCCCTCTCTCCCTCTTCTCCCTCCTCTCTCTCCCCCCTCCTCTCTCTCCCCCTCCTCTCTCTCTCTCTCTCTCTCTCTCTCTCTCCCCCCTCCTCTCTCTCTCTCCCCCACTCCTCTCTCTCTCTCCCCCCTCCTCTCTCTCCCCCCTCCTCTCTCTCCCCCCTCCTCTCTCTCTCTCCCCCTCCTCTCTCTCTCCCCTCCTCTCTCTCTCCCCCCCTCTCTCTCTCCCCCCTCCTCTCTCTCTCCCCCTCCTCTCTCTCTCCCCCCTCCTCTCTCTCCCCCCTCCTCTCTCTCCCCCTCCTCTCTCTCTCCCCCCTCCTCTCTCTCTCCCCCCTCCTCTCTCTCTCCCCCCTCCTCTCTCTCCCCCCTCCTCTCTCTCTCCCCCCTCCTCTCTCTCTCTCTCTCTCTCTCTCCCCACCTCCTCTCTCTCTCTCCCCCCTCCTCTCTCTCTCCCCCCCTCCTCTCTCTCTCCCCCCTCCTCTCTCTCTCCCCCCCTCTTCTCTCTCTCTCCCCCCTCCTCTCTCTCTCCCCCCCTCCTCTCTCTCCCCCCTCCTCTCTCTCTCCCCCCTCCTCTTTCTCTCCCCCCTCCTCTTTCTCCCCCCCCTCCTCTCTCTCTCCCCCTCCTCTCTCTCTCCCCCCTCCTCTCTCTCTTTCTCCCCCTCCCTCTCTCCCCCCTCCTCTCACTCCCCCCCTCCACTCTCTCTCCCCCCTCCTCTCTCTCCTCTCTCTCTTTCTTTCTCCCCCTCCTCTCTCTCTCTCCCCCCTCCTCTCTCTCCCCCCTCCTCTCTCTCTCCCCCTCCTCTCTCTCTCCCCCCCTCCTCTATCCCCCCCTCTCCTCTCTCTCTCCCCTCCTCTCTCTCTCCCCTCTCTCTTTTGTGCTCTCTCTCCCCCTCTTTTGCTCTCTCTCTCCCCCTCTCTTTTGTGCTCTCTCTCTCCCCCCTCTCTTTTGCGCTCTCTCCCCCATCTCTTTTGCTCTCTCTCCCATCTCGCTTTTGTGCTTTCTCTCTCTATCCCCCCTCTTTTGCTCTTTCTCTCCCCCCCTCTCTTTTGATCTCTCTCCCCCATCTCTTTTGCGCTCTCTCCCCCCTCTCTTCTCTCCTCTCCTCTCTAACCTCCTCTCTCCCCCTCTCCTCTCTCTCTCCCCCCTCTCTCTCCCCCCTCTCCTCTCTCTCCTGTCCTCTCCTCTCTCTCCCGTCCTCTCTCTCCCCCCTCTCTCTCACCCCCTCACCTCTCTCTCTCCCCTCTTCTCTCTCCCCACCTCTCTGTCTCTCAGTCTACCCTCTCTATCTCGCGACCGTGCCCGGCCACTCCCCTTTTACGGCCATGCACGCCCGGCCACACATCGGCCACACCCCGCTCATGCCCGCCCACGCCCACTTCTGCAGCAGATAGGATCAGCAAGGGAATAGGACTCAAAGGCCAGGTGTGTTTGTCCTTGAGCTGTCTCTACTGCGCATGACAGCTTCGGACAAACACACTTGGCCTTTTATATAATAGGATTTGCATCTGTAAAATGTGGCAACTTTGGAGAGGGGATGGGATCAAGTATAAACAACAATATGTTATGTTAGTAAGGAAATATTTACTTGTCATTATACAGCTTATACATGGTAGTTCCATATCAGTTTTAATACTTTTGTATACATAGTACAATTAGAAAGATAGTTTGGTACTGTATTCAGAAAGGTAATAGCTGTTATTTTTAAAAAAAAAAATAAAGACTAGCATTTGCAGCTTAACCCTTTCATGCTGGGCTCAATTTGTCTACATCGGAACAACATTCCGATGTAAACAATTTGAAATCACGCGATCATGCATGCAATCACAAGATTTCAATGATAAGATTGGGTCAAAGGGGCGAGCCTACAACGCTAGGCACGCCCACCATGTCCTGATCCCATTCAGTAAGCGCCCTTGGCTTCAGTACAGTCAAACAGCTAGGACGTTCCATGCCGCGCAGTTAGGACGGCATGGAACGTCCTAACTTCGGGAAAATGTTAAAACACAAAAAACAAACCAAAGAATATTGTGATTTAGTGGTGTGTAAAAATTTAATTTTTCATAATTTCTGTATAAAAAATTATATATATATATATATATATATATATATATATATATGTATATATGTTTTACTTGGTTCATTAATTAATATTCATTTGATAAACCATCATGCTGCTTTCTGTTAATAATAAGCCACATAAGCTTTGAAAAAAACTGATTTTGACAAAAAGTGTAACTGAATGCATATCAAGCTTAAAAGCTTAGAAACAATTGAAAATTCCTACCTAAAACGATAAACTGATCCTTTTAAGTATCCATAGTAACAAATGCTCATGAAACAAATTCTGTTTTTGAAACAAAAAACATTGTCCATTAGGTGATAATACATATGATAATTACTTTTTTTCAATAAAGAGGAGGATTAGGCAGCTAAATGAAAGCTAATTTAATAATGTTTGCATGGCATTCCATTTAAAGGAATATTAAACACTAAGGCCTCTATTTATCAAAGTCTGGCGGACCTGATCCGACAGTGCGGATCAGGTCCGTCAGACCTCGCTGAATACGGAGAGCAACACGCTCTCCATATTCAGCATTGCATTGCAACGCCGCCCCCTGCAGAATCGCGGCCAATCAGCCGCCAGCAGGGGGGTGTCAATCAACCCGATCGTACTAGATCGGGTTGAATTCCGGCAATTCCTGTCCGCCTCATCAGAGCAGGCGGACAGGTTATGGTTTATATAGCCCATCTGGGTGTGATTTTGTAAAAATGTATAGTTTTGCTTATTTTTAAATAACATTGTTCTGATTTTCAGACCCCTAACCAAACCCCAAAGTTTTAGTGTACTAGATCGGGTTGAATTGCGGCGATGTCTGTCCGCCTGCTCAGAGCTGGCGGACAGGTTATGGAGCAGCGGTCTTTAGACCGCTGCTTCATAACTGGTGTTTCTGGTGAGTCTGAAGACTCGCCAGAAACACGGGCCGTCAAGCTCCTTTCGGAGCTTGATAGATAGGCCTCTGTGGGTTAGATTACAAGTGGAGTGCTTAATATTGCTTTTGTGCTAATGTGCGCTGGTATTACAAGTTGACAGCAATGGGAACGCGAGCTTTGTGCTCACAAGAGCGTGCTTCTGTAGGCTTAAATGGGAGCCTTGTTCTCATGCCGTGTCTCAGTGATGGCAGCAAATATAAATATATATGAATATATAAATTAGCGCTCCACTTGTAATCTAGCCCTAAATACTTTATAAACATAGTAATGAGGTTATTCCCTACGTCCTTCTAGGTCCCTTTAAGTATGTTTGTTTGCTACATGTAGTATTTTAAATTTTACTAGTAAAAAAAGAAATTGCCACGCTTGCTAATTTTGGTCCATATTTCTAAGCTATTTAATCGTTAATGGGGCAGTAAACCCTAAATACATGTCATGCCCCTCCTCTTAAATATGGGTGCTGCTATTTTGGAATCTGGGATCTGAAGGAGAGTTGCTGCCCATGTGTAAACACGTGAGCACTGAAATGCAGTGAAAGTTAGATTCTAACATGGTGACACATTGAGGCCTATTTATCATATGTCTGTTGGACCTGATCCGACAGTGCAGATCAGGTCCGACAGACATCGCTGAATGCAGAGAACAATACGCTCTCCGTATTCAGCATTGCACCAGCAGCTCGGGTGCAATGCCGCCCCCTGCAGACTCGCGGCCAATCAGCCGCCAGCAGGGGGGTGTCAATCAACCCGATCGTACTCCCATCTGGGTGTGATTTTGTAAAAATGTATAGTTTTGCTTATTTTTAAATAACATTGTTCTGATTTTCAGACCCCTAACCAAACCCCAAAGTTTTAGATGTATATTGACATCTACAGATTCTTGTTTGTGTCTTTTCATATACAGGGGAAATTGGTGTATTATGTCCGTTTAAATCATCTTTATTTTCAAACATTTCATTTTTATTCAACTTAAATAAGTTATATTAGAGTACTTTCATTTTTTTAAAAACAGGTGCTCCTGTGCAGAATAAATCAACTTGATTTTTTCTTACCAGGCTTATAGAGACTTGCCTCTCTCCATCAATAGACCTGTCCCTGTCAGACATTCAGTAATAGGTATCTAGGTATTATTTGTACACACACACACACATCCTGTTTGTTTTCATTTTAATTAATAAAGATTATTCTTAACTTTCTCTTGAAAAATACCTTAGATTGATGCTAAGGCTGTTTTTCAAACTTTTTAAGCACATCATTGGAGTTTGTAAAATAGTATTCCTGTTTTGCCTTCTTTCATTAATATGAACAAGCCACATTTAAACATGTCATTAGCAGGAAGTAGCTATCAGCTAATAAACATTGACAGGAAGTACCTAACAGCCAGTTAAAATTAGAATGAAGTACCTTTCAGCCATTGAGCAATTTTACAAATGTAAAGGGACATAATACACATATGCTAAATCACTTAAAAGTGATGCAGCACCAAAGAAAAAGATTTGAAAATGTGAGGTTCATTTTATACATATTTTCAACCGTCCTGTGATGTAATCAGTATGATTGTATAATTCTTCTTTCAAGACATCTGATGTGATTCTTATTTCTGTGTCTTTGCAGTGGTTGATGTTTTGTATTTATTTTGTTATGTATCAAACCTCAATAAAAAAATTAAAAAAAAAAAAAAAAAAAAAAGTGATGCAGCATAACTGTAAAAAGCTGATAGGAATATATCACCTTAACATCTCTATGTAAAAAAAGAAGATATTTCCTTCCATAAGGCAGGGAGAGTCCACAACTTCATCCCTTGATGAAGGGAAATACAACACCTGGCCACCAGGAGAAGGCAGAGAGACCCCAGCCAAAGGCTTAAATATCCCTCCCACTTCACCTATCCCCCAGTCATTCTTTGCCTTTCGTCACTATAGGAAGTGGCAGAGAAGTGGCAAAAGATTTGGATAGTCCTGTAATGGGTATGTTCCCTTCAAGAAAGGACTGGAGTTTTAAGTAGTCATGTCAACCTCTCAGTGAGAGTATTGATGAAAATTAGAGTCTGTAGATGCAGGGAAAGTTTTTCTGCGAAACCATCCAGACTACCGCCTAACAACTCCTGGGCAATCAGTGTTGACGAGTTTCACTGCTTGCTGTTAAACACTTAATTCCATGTCAGAGGCGTCGCTGCAAGACTGTCACACTTGAGAGACTGTGCCTGTTCCACAACATGGATCCTGGAGGTAAGATTGTTTTATATATACACTTTTTGCTATACAGGGTCACAGTGTGGCTCCTTTATTCCTCGACAGGATCAAGGATTAATATCTCCTTCAGGGACATTATTTGAACAGCAAGGGGTTATTTATAACTGATGAGAACAACATAGAAAAGGAAGTGGGGATTTCACAATAAGAAATTCCCAAAAGTCTAGGTAAATCCAGCACAACTGTAAAATTGAATAAAAGCGCTACAAAAAGCTTGTATGTCAAAAACAATGTAAATATTTATTAAACCAATGCACAATACACACATTCACATTCATACAGGGGATCCCACACAAAGCAGTATTAATGAAGTACTGGCCAAAAAATTATTATCTGGTGCACCAGGGGAAATAGACCAAAAACAGTCCATTTAAAACTTGCAGGTATTTGTAATCCAATAAGTGCAGCGTTTAATGCAAGAAATGGATGCAGTTATACAGTCCCCGGTGTATAAAAACCAGTTACTTCAGACTTGAACCCCCAGAGTTACTGAGTCGGTTGGTGCTTAAAAGACATAGCATAGGAGGAGCAATAGAAACACGCGTCTTTATTCACAGGTGCTGTATTCCTTTAAGACAGTGATATTCGGTGTACAGATGCGTATAACATATTCTACCTGTATTTGTTCACGCGGTCGCTCCTCCTAGCTGCCTTGTACATGGAGTGTCCAGACATCAGGGGTAAGTCACGATGAGCAGGGGATCTGCTGTAAGGGCTGCCAAGCACGACGAGTCCAAATGCTCGTTTCGCTCCTTCAGTCAGTGCAGCATGGAGCTTCTTCCAGGTCTATTTCCCCTGGTGCACCAGATAATAATTTTTTGGCCAGTACTTCATTAATACTGCTTTGTGTGGGATCCCCTGTATGAATGTGAATGTGTGTATTGTGCATTTGTTTAATAAATATTTACATTGTTTTTGACATACAAGCTTTTTGTAGCGCTTTTATTCAATTTTACAGTTGTGCTGGATTTACCTAGACTTTTGGGAATTTCTTATTGTGAAATCCCCACTTCCTTTTCTATGTTGTTCTCATATGTATCTTTCTAGGAAGCACCTGTTCTCTAGTTAATTACTTATTAGTGTGCAACTCTCACCTTTTGTGTTTCTTTTGTTTACTATATCCATTAGCTCCAAATAAGAGTATTTTTTACCTTGGAGTTTCTGAGTTTGCACCTTCTAAAAATATTGAAATATTAATTACAAGGCATTGTTTCATTGTTATAAAAATTATTTTAATGATTAAAAGCTTTGTTGCCAAATCACAATTTTGAGACCCTATATTTATATATATTTCTCTTAAATATGGCATTCAAATTATCGGATGAACGTTGGTCTACTGATATTAATGAAGCCTTTACAATGACTGGAGATGTGCAGATAGAGGGAGACGATGAGGCCATACATGATGTTGTTTCTGCATTCAAATTGTACAAGAAAAAATTGACAAAACAAATAAAAATTAAATGGGAACATCAAAGTCTTACTAACTATTTAAAGATGGAGATAATTCCTAGAGGTCTGAGAATCCGCCTAGACCCCGGCATTAACTTGCGAGGTGTAGATGCGGATAATGAATTTATAGCTAAATGGAATGAAATATTAACAAAATGCTCACTTGATCTGATTGCATTAATAATAGAGGAAGATGGTAAAAAACTGGAAAAATGTAAAAAAGATGTGGATGATGTGTACGAATGTTTGCACAAATTTGAAAATGACACATCATTTGAGAAATTAAATAAAGAGACACAAAAACTTATAGAAAAATTACAAGGGGAATTAAAAACACGTAAGAGGAGGAAATTAATAAGAGATCAGGAAGACTATAGGAGAAATAAAATCTATATATATAGGAATAGAATTAACACAAGAAATTACTATGATTCAGGTACAGATAATTCTGATATGGATTCTGATGGTGAAAATAAAAATAATGATTCAAATAACCAACGTATGCACCCTTTAGGGGTAGGACTAGACGAGGTGGGAGGAGGAGGCACGGGAGGGCAATCCCAAGAGAGGAGAGAAGGAAGAGGGAGGGGGAACAGACGACATCAGGGACAATATATGATGACCAGAAATCGTATGAGATACAACTAGAAGAGGAAAGTGACTCACTTCTAGGCCCACACCCCTCTCATAAAATGGGTATTGTCAACCTTTCCTCATTCCCCCTAAATCGCGAACATATAAAGGTACTGGAAAAGGGACTTAGTTTTTGCCCTTCTAATAGTCTAGATCTATTTGAAGTCACCAAGGACTTACATCTTTTTGCGAGAAAACTCGCTTTAAAAAAGATAATGACGCCAAAAATACAAGTAGATCTGGCCTGTAGAAAAGAGAGAGATACTCTGGATTGTCTGGAGACTCTTCTCTACGAACAGAGTAATGAAATTACAGATATCCTTCCAAAAACAGATTTAAAGAAAAAATCTACTTACATGCCCTCTTTTTCTTCCATTCCAAATATTTCGGTTTTTGTTCAAAATGTCTCCCAGGAGTTGACACAAATTCAAACTACAAAGATTGTCAATGATAATCTTACTAAATCTGAACGTAGAGCCCTTAAAGAACTGATTAATCATCAGGAATTGGTCATAAAACCGGCCGACAAGGGGGGTAATGTTGTCATTCTTACTCAAGAATACTACATCAAAGAGGCAATGCGGCAATTACTTGATGAAACACAATATGCCAAATCTTCTTTTGAAGAATTCCATAGATCTCACAATGAACTTCTTTTTTTACTAAATGAAGCACGTAGAAATAATTTGATTACAAGCCAAGAGTTTGGCTTCCTGTATAGTCACAAACCAAAAACACCAGTTTTCTACTGGATACCAAAGTTACATAAATCCATTAAAAATCCACCTGGACGCCCCATCATCTCTGGAATGGGGGGCCCCACTGAAGGAATAAGTAACTATGTTGATAGGTTTTTACAGCCGTTTGTAAATGACTTACGTACCTTTGTCCAAGATTCAACAGATGTGATTAAAAAACTCGATGGAATCAATGTTTCTGACAAGACCATTTTGGTCTCGTTGGATGTTGAATCCTTATATTCTTCAATTCCCCACTCTATTGGAATTGCAACTTGTGAAAAATTTCTCAATACAAGAGGAGTGGGCTATAGCAAACATTCTAAATTTGTAAGTAAACTTTTGAAATTTGTTCTGGAAAACAATATTTTTATTTTTGATGGCAAATACTATAAACAGAAACAAGGGACAGCAATGGGGGCTACATGCGCCCCAACATATGCCTGTTTACACCTTGGTGGATGGGAAGATCATATTGTTTTTTGTGAGCATTCTGACATAGTTGAGGCGCATGTAGCCCTCTGGATCAGATATGTGGATGATATCCTCCTGCTATGGGATGGCAGTGAGGAGGATCTACTTAAATTTGTTTCCCTCCTGAATAAGAATAATTTAAATATCTTCTTAACTTGTAGTTATGATTCTACTACCATCAATTTTTTGGACTTAAAAATTAGTAAGAACGAAGGCAAAATTGAAACAGAAGTGTTTCGAAAGCCGACTGCAACTAATAGCCTTCTTTTGGGAACGAGTCATCATCCTGAAAATCTTAAGAGGGGTATTCCCTATGGGCAATTTCTGCGCCTTTGCAGAATCTGCTCTGGAGATCAAACCTTTAAACAACAGGCCAAAGATATGGCGACTCGTTTCCTTGAGAGAGGCTATTCAAAAAGATGCATAAAAAGAGCACTCTATAAAGCATCTCAGCATCAAAGAAAAGATCTTCTGTACAAAAAGAATACCAAAAGTGAGAATGTGGAAGACACCAAAATCAGATTTATTACTAAATATAATGCCCATTGGAGTAAAGTTAAAAGTATTCTTAACAATAACTGGCATTTGCTGACTAATGACTCTACATTACACCAACATGTGGGGGACTATCCCCTAATGACAGCAAGGAGACCTAACAATTTGAAAGATCTCCTTGTTAAGAGCGAATTTAACAAAGTGCCTACATCTAACTGGTTAGAACGCAATGCCCAAAAAATAGTCGGCAGTTCCCCCTGTAATCACTGTGTCTGCTGTCAATTCGTGCAGAAAACTAAGACTTTTAGCACGAATACAGGTGTCACATATAAAATCAATTCTTTTATTAATTGTTCCACAAAAGGAGTCATATATCTTCTCTATTGCTCGTGTAAATGCTTTTATGTGGGTA
Organism: Bombina bombina; assembly: GCF_027579735.1. Classification (NCBI taxonomy): domain Eukaryota; kingdom Metazoa; phylum Chordata; class Amphibia; order Anura; family Bombinatoridae; genus Bombina; species Bombina bombina. The sequence goes on from NC_069502.1 coordinate 885,832,034, forward strand.
AAACTTTTAGAGAATTACGCTCCCGCATTACAGAACATAGAGACGATATAAAGGACTTCAATATTGACAGCCCAGTGGCGAGACATTTTGCTCAATTTCACGAATCAAAAATTGATGAACTCCACTTCATTGGAATAGAATCAGTCAAACTGAGCATGCGCGGGGGGGACATTGATAAAATTCTTTTACAAAAAGAAACAAGATGGATGTACAAACTAAACACTCTATCTCCTAATGGCTTAAATGAAAAATTGGAATTTGCTTCCTTTTTAGGCTAATTCCTTATACCTTACTTTATCTGCACATCTCCATTTATTTCCATCTGTGTATGGATAGTGGGTTCTCAAAATTAATAAAATAAATCAAAAGTGTAAATATATACTACTATGATGAGCTAAAATGCACATATTTGCTGTTAGAATAATTTGACACACATAACATTATAATTAAGTATTGTCTTTTAAATATTGCACAATGTGTATTAAAATAAAACTGTTTTTAGCATATTTTGTATATATGATTTGTTGCGGATGTGTGTGTGAGTATTTGAATCATTTAATTGTATACAACCAACTTCTGCTATTGAATACCTCACCTTGGTTACTTGAGAAGCCCTTAATTTAGCTGTATTTTAAAAGTAACAATTGCAAAGACATTGCAACAACGGCTATTTGTGATTGACATAAATTTCATCAAATTGAAAGGACTCTGGAAACCGGTATCCAATAAAAAGGCAGGTAATCAAGGTGTCGTTAGCACCTGGAAGAAGCTCCATGCTGCACTGACTGAAGGAGCGAAACGAGCATTTGGACTCGTCGTGCTTGGCAGCCCTTACAGCAGATCCCCTGCTCATCGTGACTTACCCCTGATGTCTGGACACTCCATGTACAAGGCAGCTAGGAGGAGCGACCGCGTGAACAAATACAGGTAGAATATGTTATACGCATCTGTACACCGAATATCACTGTCTTAAAGGAATACAGCACCTGTGAATAAAGACGCGTGTTTCTATTGCTCCTCCTATGCTATGTCTTTTAAGCACCAACCGACTCAGTAACTCTGGGGGTTCAAGTCTGAAGTAACTGGTTTTTATACACCGGGGACTGTATAACTGCATCCATTTCTTGCATTAAACGCTGCACTTATTGGATTACAAATACCTGCAAGTTTTAAATGGACTGTTTTTGGTCTATTTCCCCTGGTGCACCAGATAATAATTTTTTGGCCAGTACTTCATTAATACTGCTTTGTGTGGGATCCCCTGTATGAATGTGAATGTGTGTATTGTGCATTTGTTTAATAAATATTTACATTGTTTTTGACATACAAGCTTTTTGTAGCGCTTTTATTCAATTTTACAGTTGTGCTGGATTTACCTAGACTTTTGGGAATTTCTTATTGTGAAATCCCCACTTCCTTTTCTATGTTGTTCTCATATGTATCTTTCTAGGAAGCACCTGTTCTCTAGTTAATTACTTATTAGTGTGCAACTCTCACCTTTTGTGTTTCTTTTGGTTATTTATAACTGCTTTTATGTGAGAGTTTTTTTTGACTCATAGACTGTGTGCTTTTGGCTTGGAACAAACAGGTTTCACTTTCGTTTTTGTGTGTTGCACAGCTCATAATAGCTTAGCGCCTTTTTCATAGCAGGGGAAGTCCTGTCCTACGCACTATGTGACTGGGTGCGGGCTTTTCATTTTTCCTACGATCCTGCTGCGAACATAGCTCCTAAGGAGAGCGTTTTCTCTGTTAGCTGTCTGGGTCTAGGAGGTGGTGAGTGCCCCAGCCATTGGGATTATAAAGGTGCCGTTTTTTTTTAATAAAGTGTTTACTTTTTGTCTGTCCTTCTGTGAATATATCCTAGCTATGGAGGACTCTGATATTACATTAGAAGGTTCCTCTCCTTCTGTACTGATTAATAATTCCTGTTTATATTGTGAGGAGGCCGTAGTTTGCCCGTCTGCTCAAATTTGTTCCATTTGCCTAAGCACTGTTCTAAAGTCTAAGAAGGTAGACAAGCCTGCTAATACTGTTAGCACTATTAGCCCCTCTGAGCCGTCAGAGGAATCTGGGTCTTGAAAGATTACTACCATTTCTACCCTACCCACTCCACATGCAGTTCCCCATGGCTCAACTAATCCTCCATCTGGAGGGGGCTTTTTTCCTGCAGACTTTACTACGCAGTTACAATCGGTGGTGTCTGCGGCCCTGAGTGCCTTACCTCGCTCTAACAAATGCAAGAGAAAGGTTAAACATAGTTCTCCTGACTTAGAGTCATCTAAATATTTGTTTAGCTACTATGTTGATTTAGCTACTATGTCCCAGCTATCCGAGGATGAGTTAGCCTCTGTAGCTTCAGAGGGTGAACTTTTTGAGTCGGAAACTTCAGTTTCTAAACCTCCTTCAGCGGAGGAAACCTCCTTTAGATTTAAAATTGAGCATCTGTGTTTTTTATTAAAGGAGGTTCTGTCTATGCTAGAGGTTCCAGAGGCTACTCTCCCTGAGGAACCTAAGATGCCTAAATTAGACAGGGTTTATGAAGACAGGAAGGTCCCTCTGACTTTCCCTGTGCCAGTTAAGATGGTGAACATTATTAGTAAGGAATGGGAAAGAATAGGAACTTCTTTTTCCCCTTGTCTACTTTTAAAAAAATTATTCTCGGTCCCTGGCTCTCAATTAGACTTATGGGGCTCTATTTCTATGCTGGCTAAGCATACTACTATTCCTCTGGAGGACAGTTCCTCTTTTAGAGAGCCTATGGACAAGAAAATGGAAACCTTTCTGAGAGAGGTGTTTCAACATACAGGGTTCTTATTTCAACCGGCGGGAGCTGTAGCCGCGGTTGCTGGAGCAACACTCTCTCGGAGTTCATTGAGGTGGAGACTCCCCTCGAGGATATTTAGGAGAGAATTACGTCTCTGAGAATTTTTAACTCTTTCATCTGTGACGCGAATATGCATATTATTGGCATTTATGCAAAGGCTTCTGGCTTTGTGGTCCTAGCCCGCCGGGCTCTCTGGTTGAAGTCTTGGTCTGCGGATATGACTTACAAATCCAGACTCCTGTCTCCTCCTTTCTAGGGTAAGATTTTATTTGGTCCAGGGCTGGACTCCATTATTTCTATGGTTACTGGAGGGAAAGGTGTCTTCCTACCACAGGACAAGAAAAATAGGCCTAAGGGATGTCAATTGTCTATTTTTCGTTCCTTTCGTTCTGACAAATCACAATGACAGCAATCCTCCTCTAAGTCCAAGCAGCCCAAGAGTACTTGGAAGCCGAATCAGTCTTGGAATAAGTCCAAACAGACTAAGAAGCCCGCAGAGAACAAATTGGCATGAAGGGGTAGCCCCCGATCCGGGATCGGATCGAGTAGGGGGCAGACTCTCTTTTTTCAGATGCTTGGTTCCAGGATGTACAGGATCTTTGGGTCCTGGAGGTTGTATATCCAGGATACAGGATAGGATTCAAATCTCATCCGCCCAGGGGCAGATTCCTTCTCTCCAGTCTGTCTACAGGACCAGAAAACATAATTTATGTAAGAACTTACCTGATAAATTCATTTCTTTCATATTAGCAAGAGTCCATGAGCTAGTGACGTATGGGATATACATTCCTACCAGGAGGGGCAAAGTTTCCCAAACCTTAAAATGCCTATAAATACACCCCTCACCACACCCACAATTCAGTTTAACGAATAGCCAAGAAGTGGGGTGATAAGAAAAAAGTGCGAAAGCATATAAAATAAGGAATTGGAATAATTGTGCTTTATACAAAAAAATCAAAACCACCACAAAAAAGGGCGGGCCTCATGGACTCTTGCTAATATGAAAGAAATGAATTTATCAGGTAAGTTCTTACATAAATTATGTTTTCTTTCATGTAATTAGCAAGAGTCCATGAGCTAGTGACGTATGGGATAATGATTACCCAAGATGTGGATCTTTCCACGCAAGAGTCACTAGAGAGGGAGGGATAAAATAAAGACAGCCAATTCCTGCTGAAAATAATCCACACCCAGAATAAAATTTTAATGAAAAAACATAAGCAGAAGATTCAAACTGAAAACACTGCCTGAAGTATGTTTCTACCAAAAACTGCTTCAAAAGAAGAAAACACAACAAAATGGTAGAATTTAGTAAAATTATGCAAAGAGGACCAAGTTGCTGCTTTGCAAATCTGATCAACCGAAGCTTCATTCCTAAACGCCCAGGAAGTAGAAACTGACCTAGTAGAATGAGCTGTAATCCTTTGAGGCGGAGTGTTACCCGACTCAACATAGGCATGATGAAATAAAGATTTCAACCAAGATGCCAAAGAAATGGCAGAAGCTTTCTGGCCTTTTCTAGAACCGGAAAAGATGACAAATAGACTAGAAGTCTTTCGGAAAGACTTAGTAGCTTCAACATAATATTACAAAGCTCTAACAGCATCCAAAGAATGCAATGATTTCTCCTTAGAATTCATAGGATCAGGACATAATGAAGGAACCATAATTTCTCTACTAATGTTGTTAGAATTCACAACCTTAGGTAAAAAATTCAAAAGAAGTTCGCAGCACCGCCTTATCCTGCTGCAAAATCAGAAAAGGAGACTCACAAAAAGAGTAGATAATTCAGAGACTCTTCTGGCAGAAGAGATGGCCAAAAGAAACAAAACTTTCCAAGAAAGTAATATAATGACCAAAGAATGCATGGGTTCAAAAGGAAGAGCTTGAAGAGCCCCCAGAACCAAATTCAAACTCCAAGGAGGAGAAATTGACTTAATGACAAGTTTTATACGAACCAAAGGTTGTACAAAACAATAAATATCAGGAAGATTAGCAAACCTTCTGTGAAAAAGAACAGAAAGAGCAGAGATTTGTCTTTCAAGGAACTTGCGGACAAACCTTTATCTAAACCATCCTGAAGAAACTGTAAAATTCTCGGTATTCAAAAAGAATGCCAAGAAAAAAAGATGAGAAAGACACTAAGAAATATAAGTCTTCCAGACTCTATAATATATCTCTCTAGATACAGATTTACGAGCCTGTCACATAGTATCAATCACAGAGTCAGAGAAACCTCTTTGACCAAGAATCAAGCGTTCAAACTCCATACCTTAAAATTAAGGTTTTGAGACAGAAAGACTGGTCTTAACGGAAGAGTCCACGGTTGGCAAGAGGCCATCCGGACAAGATCCGCATACCAAAACCTGTGAGGCCATGCTGGAGTTACCAGCAGAACAAACAAGCATTCCTTTAGAATATTGGAGAATACCCTTGGAAGAAGAACTAGAGGCGGAAAGATATAGGCAGGATGACACTTGTAAGGAAGAAATAATGCATCCACTGCCTCCGCCCGAGGATCCCGGAATCCGGACAGATACCAGGGAAGTTTCTTGTTTAGATGAGAAGCCATCAGATCTATTTCTGGGAGTTCCCACATTTGAACAATCTGAGGAAATACCTCTGGGTGAAGAGACCATTCGCCCAGGTGCAACGTTTGGCGACTGAGATAATCCGCTTTCCAATTGTCCATACCTGGGATATGAACCGCAGAGATTAGACAGGAGCTGGATTCCGCCCAAACCAAAATTCGAGATACTTCTTTCATAACCAGAGGACTGTGAGTCCCTCCTTGATGATTGATGTATGCCACAGTTGTGACATTGTCTATCTGAAAACAAATGAACAACTCTCTCTTCAGAAGAGGCCAAGACTGAAAAGCTCTGAAAATTGCACGGAGTTCCAAAATACTGATCGGAAATCTCACCTCCTGAGATTCCCAAACCCCTTGTGCCGTCAGATACCCCCACACAGCTCCCCAACCTGTAAGACTTGCATCTGTTGAGATTATAGTCCAGGTCGGAAGAACAAGAAGCCCCCTGAACTAAACGATGGTGATCTGTCCACCATGTCAGGGAGTGTCGTATAATCGGTTTAAAGATATTAATTGAGATATCTTTGAGTAATCCCTGCACCATTGGTTCAGCATACAGAGCTGAAGAGGTCGCATGTGAAAACGAGCAAAGGAGATCGCATCTGATGCGGCAGTCCTAAGACCTAAAATTTCCATGCATAAGGCTACCAAAGGGAATGATTGTGACTGAAGGTTTTGACAAGCTGATATCAATGTTAAACTTCTCTTGTCTGACAAGGACAGAGTCATAGACACTGAATCTATCTAGAAACCTAAAAAGGTTACCCTTGTCTGAGGAATCAATGAACTGATTAGTAAATTGAACCTCCAACCATGAACTTGAAGAAACAACACAAGTCGATACGTATGAGATTCTTCGAAAATGAGAAGACTGAGCAAATACCAAGATATCGTCCAAATAAGGAAATACCAAAACCCTGTTCTCTGATTACAGAAAGAAGGGCACCGAGAACCTTTGAAAAAAATTCTTGGAACTGAGGCTAGGCCAAACGGTAGAGCCAAAAAAACTGGTAATGCTTGTCTAAAAAGAGAATCTCAGACACTAAAAGTGATCTGGATGAATCGGAATATGCAGATACACATCCTGTAAATCTATTGTAGACATATAATGCCCTTGCTAAACAAAAAACAGGATAGTCCTACAGTAACCATCTTGAATGTTGGTATCCTTACATAACGATTCAATATTGATAGATCCGGAACTGGTCTGAAGGAATTGACCTTCTTGGTACAATGAAGAGATAAAATAAAACCCCAGCCCCTGTTCCAGAACTGGAACTGGCATAATTACTCCAACCAACTCTAGATCTGAAACACATTTCAGAAATGCTGAGCCTTTGCTGTGTTAACTGGGACACGGGAAAGAAAAAAATCTCTTAGCAGGAGGCCTTAACTGAAGCCAATTCTGTACCTTTCTGAAACAATGTTCTGAAACCAGAGATTGAGAACGGAATTGATCCAAATTTCTTTGAAGAAAACGTAATCTGCCCCATACCAGCTGAGCTGGAATAAGGGCCGCACCTTCATGGGTACTTAGGAGCTGGCTATAGATTTCTATAAGGCTTGGATATATTCCAAACTGGAAATAGTTTCCAAACTGATACCGCTCCTGAGGATGAAGGATCAGGCTTTTGTTCCTTGTTGTGAGGAAAGGAACAAAAAAAAAAATTATTAGACCTAAATTTACCTTAGATTTTTTATCCTTTGGTAAAAAAGTTCCCTTCCTTCCAGAAACAATTGAAATAATAATTTAATACCCTGGAAAGAAAGGGAAAGCAAAGTTGACTTAGAAGACATATCAGCATTCCAAGTTTAATCCATAAAGCTTTTCTAGCTAAAATAGCTAGAGACATATACCTGACATCAACTCTAATGATATCAAAAGATGGTATCACCAATAAAATTATTAGCATGTTATAGAATAATAATAATGCTATAAAATTATGATCTGTTACTTGTTGCGCTAAAGCTTCTAACCAAAAAGTTGAAGCTGCAGCAACATCCGCTAAAAATATAGCAGGTCTAAGAAGATTACCTGAACATAAGTAAGCTTTTCTTAGAAAGGATTCAATTTCCCTTAAATAAAGTACTATCTGCCGTAGGAATAGTAGTACATTTAGCAGGAGTAGAGACAGCCCCATAACCTTAGGGATTTTGTCCCAAAAAAACTCTAATCTGTCAGATGGCACAGGATATAATTGCTTAAACGTTTAGAAGGAGTAAAAGAATTACCCAAATTATTCCATTCCCTGGAAATTACTTCAGAAATAGCATCAGGGAGATTAAACACTTCTGGAATAACTACAGGAGATTTAAAAACCTTATTTAAACGTTTAGATTTAGTATCAAGAGGACCAGAATCCTCTATTTCTAATGCAATTAATACTTCTTTAAATAAAGAACGAATAAATTCCATCTTGAACAAATACAAAGATTTATCAGTATCAGAATGATGATGTTCATTTAAAAATTCATCTGAAAAAAGAGAAGTTTTAAAAGACTTTTATGTAAACTAGAAGGAGAAATAACAGACATAGCCTTCTTAATGGATTTAAAAAAAAATAAAATCTCTTATGTTTATCAGGAACACTCTGAAAATTAGATGTTGACGGAACAGCAACAGGTAATGTAACAGTACTAAAGGAAATTTTATCTGCATTAATAAGTTTGTCATGACATGCAATACAAACAACAGCTGGAGAAACAGATACCAAAAATTATAGCAGATACACTTAGCTTGGTAGCTCCAGCACTAGACAGCGATTTTCCTGTAGTATCTTCTGACTCAGATGCAACGTGAGACATCTTGCAATATGTAAGACAAAAAAACAACATATAAAGCAAAATTGATCAAATTCCTTAAATGACAGTTTCAGGAATGGGAAAAAATGCCAAAGAACAAGCTTCTAGCAACCAGAAGCAATGAAAAAAAGACTAAAATAATGTGGAGACAAAAGCGACGCCCATATTTTTTAGCGCCAAATCAGACGCCCACATTATTTGGCGCCTAAAATGCTTTTGGCGGCAAAAATGACGCCACATCCGGAACGCCGACATTTTTGGCGCAAAATAACGTCAAAAAATGACGCAACTTCCGGCGACACGTATGACGCCGGAAACAGAAAAGAATTTTTGCGCCAAAAAAGTCCGCGCCAAGAATGACGCAATAAAATGAAGCATTTTCAGCCCCCGCGAGCCTAACAGCCCACAGGGAAAAAAGAGTCAAATTTTTGAAGGTAAGAAAAAATGATTAATTCAAATGCATTATCCCAAATATGAAACTGACTGTCTGAAAAATAAGGAATGTTGAACATTCTGAGTCAAGGCAAATAAATGTTTGAATACATATATTTAGAACTTTATAAAAAAGTGCCCAACCATAGCTTAGAGTGTCACAGAAAATAAGACTTACTTACCCCAGGACACTCATCTACATGTTGTAGAAAGCCAAACCAGTACTGAAACGAGAATCAGCAGAGGTAATGGTATATAAATAAGAGTATATCGTCGATCTGAAAAGGGAGGTAAGAGATGAATCTCTACGACCGATAACAGAGAACCTATGAAATAGACCCCGTAGAAGGAGATCACTGCATTCAAATAGGCAATACTCTCCTCACATCCCTCTGACATTCACTGCACGCTGAGAGGAAAACCGGGCTCCAACTTGCTGCGGAGCGCATATCAACGTAGAATCTAGCACAAACTTACTTCACCACCTCCATCGGAGGCAAAGTTTGTAAAACTGAATTGTGGGTGTGGTGAGGGGTGTATTTATAGGCATTTTAAGGTTTGGGAAACTTTGCCCCTCCTGGTAGGAATGTATATCCCATACGTCACTAGCTCATGGACTCTTGCTAATTACATGAAAGAAAAGTGGGCTGCCTTCTTAGGTTGCATACAGGATCTCTCCTCTCTAGGAGTAATTGTCCCGGTACCTACAGCAGAAAGAGGTTTGGTGTTTTATTCAAACCTTTTCGTGGTTACAAAGAAGGAGGGAACTTTTTGTCCAATTCTGGACCTAAAGTGCCTAAAAAAGTTTCTGAGTGTTCCCTCTTTCAAGATGGAGACAATAAGGTCAATCCTTCCTCTGGTTCAGGAAGGACAGTTTATGACCACGATAGACCTGCTGAAGGATGCATACCTTCACGTTCCATTACATAGGAAACATTTTCAGCTCCTGAGGTTTGCCTTTTCTGGACCAGCACTTCCAGTTCATAGCTCTTCCGTTTGGCCTAGATACTGCTCCAAGGACATTTTTGAAGGTTCTGGGGGCTCTTCTAGCCATTGCCAGAACACAAGGTATTGCCATAGAGCCTTACCTTGATGATATCTTGGTACAGGCACCATCTTTTCGTCTAGCGGAACAACATTCAGAGTCCCTTTTCAATCTTCTTTGAACACATTGATGGAAGATAAACTTAGAAATGAGTTCTCTTACTCCAAGTACAAGGGTGAATTTCCTGGGGACAATACTAGACTCCATATCCATGACAATAGTCCTTACAGATCAGAGATGTTGCAAGCTAACTTCTGCAAGTCTTGCCCTCCAGGCCTCCTTGAGACCCTAAGTGGCTCAGTGTATGGAGGTAATTGGACTCATGGTTTCCTGTATGGACATCATTTATTTTCCAAGATTTCATCTCAGACCCTTAAAACTATGCATGCTGAGACAATGGAACGGCAACAGTTCAGATCTGTCTCAACAGATCGTGCTGGAAAACCTGTCGAGAGACTCTCTCTCTTGGTGGCTCTGTCCAGATCATCTGCCCCAAGGCATGTGCTTCTTGAGACCTCCCTGGGAGATTGTGACTTTGGACGCAAGCCTTTTCAACTGGGGAGCTGTTTGGGGTGCCAAGAAGGCACAAGGTCTGTGGACTCAGGAGGAGTCCTCCCGTTCGATCAATATTTTGGAACTCCCTGCAATCTTCAGTGCCTTGAAGGCTTAGCCCCTTCTGGGTTCGCCCCAGTATATCAGATTACAATCGGACAATATAACCTTGGTTGCCTACATCAACCATCAGGGGGGAACGAGGAGTTCCTTAGCGATGAGAGAAGTATCTCAGATACTAGAGTGGGCGAAGTCTCACAGATGTACGCTGTCAGTGATTCACATTCCGGGTGTGGACAACTGGGAAGCGGACTTCCTCAGCAGGCAATCTTTTCACCCAGGGGAATGGTCTCTCCACCCCGAGGTGTTTGCAGAGATATGCAGCGAGTGGGGGACGCCGGAGATAGATCTCATTGCATCCCGCCTCAATACCAAGCTACCCAGGTACGGGTCGAGGGATCCTCAGATGTAATTGATTGATGCCATATCAGTACCATGGAGGTTCAAACTCATATATCTTTTCCCTCCATTACCGCTTCTCCCTCGTGTGGTGGCTCGCATCAAGCAGGAGCGACCATCAGTGATTCTGATTGCTCCATCGTGGCCTCGAAGGACGTGGTTTGCGGATATGGTGGGGATATCCTCATCTCCTCAGTGGATGTTACCTTGTCGCAGAGATCTGCTGATACAGGGGCCCTTTGTTCATCAAAATTTAGATTCTCTGAGGCTGACTGTGTTGGAGGTTGAACGCTTTGTCTTAGCCAAGAGAGGTTTCTCTGAGAGTGTTATCGACACTCTGTTTCAAGCTCGTAGCCAGTTACTCGTCGTATCTACTATAAAGTGTGGAAGACTTACTTGTACTGGTGTGAAGAACGTGGTTTTTCCTGGCATAAGGTTAAGGTTGCCAGAATTTTATCTTTTCTCCAGGATGGACTGGAGAAGGGTCTATCTGCTAGTTCCCTGAAGGGACAGATATTGGCCCTGTCAGTGTTACTGCACAAGAGATTGGCTGTGCTTCCGGATGTGCAGTCCTTTGTTAAGGCTCTGACTAGGATCAGACCTGTGTTCAGATCTGGGGCTCCTCCTTGGAGCCTAAATCTTGTTCTTAGTGTTTTGCAGCAGGCTCCGTTTGAGCCTATGCATACTGTTGCAAGTCCTGTGACAGCCATACTGATTTGCTGCTTAAAGTCCTTTACAATGGGGTGTGAATACTTAGAACATTTTTAGGTAAAATATCTTTCTGTTTTACATAGAGATGTTCAGGTGATATTTTCTAGTCAGCTTTTTACAGCTATGCTCCATCACTTTCAAGTATTTGGGTATCATGGCCCTTTAAGGCAAGAAAACAATTTCCACATGCTTAAATTATGTTCTTTCATTTCAATGATTGAGTACAATGTTTAAATTGATTAATAAAAGTTGAAATGGAGAACCTATTTATCAATAACCTATGTTCATTTCCTCATATTAATGTTCATATGTTGTTATCAAACTAGTTGTTTTTTTTTGGGGGGGGGTTCAACAATAAGTTTGAGATCAAATTAGAATCCTAATTTAAAACTGTATTCTCATCTGATGTTGGTTGCAGTTAAGTAAGTGCTAGGGATCAAATTGTTTTTGTTTTCTATGGCATGTCCTATATTTGAAGTTCTGCATTTCAGCTGGCCAAATACATCTGCAGGGTCCTAATATCAAACCCAAAGGACATTATTGCTTTTAACAGAAACCAAACCAACAGCTGTGCTTCATCTAGATGTTATTTGTGTAAGAAGAAAGACAAATATAATGAGACAGCTGTGTAGGTCTAGCTTCTGTACTTCCTTTTTTTTGCAAGAGAGAATACAAGGCATATAATTAAAACAATTTTCTCTTTCACTATTTTTTAACAGGATTTTTTTAATGTTTTGTGTATTTGTTGTTGCTTCAATATTATAGGAAATAAACATTTTTAAAGGGACATTTAACACTAAGGTTTAGATGTGGCTCGCTAAATAATTTTTTTCGCTCATGCACAAACACCGCTGCTCAAAAGTAAACTGTTAACGGAGGCGTAGGCTTGCCAACCCTCCAATATTTCATGGGTTCTCCTGTAATTTGTGGCATTTTTTATGTTTATCCCGTCTCCCATTTTTTACCCTCTAAATGAAAGTTTCTCGTGGCCTGGCTGTTAAGATAAAAAAAAAAATATCTATCTATATATATAAAATGGTGGCATTTTTTTTCAAGGCCTGCTTCTCCTCCCTCTTGAGTTCCCCCTGAGCTAAAAAAAAAGTGCTGGAACTCTGGAGGCGGGGTAGTCACGCAAGCCAGTAGCTGATAGGATAAGATGTAGGCAGAGGGTGGAGGCAGGGGGAGGGTGTGCGGAGTACTGGTGCTTGCAGCATTCTCAATATGTGGTGTTGGCTTTTTGGTAATAGGCGTGCATTGTAGAAGTTGGCTGGTGGCAAGTTAGCAGTGTTGGACTGGTGGGGTCTAGCCTGCTGTGTGTGGAGTTGGCCGATAGTGGAGGAGTTCGCACTCGCAAATATATTTTTTTGTTCTGGATTATTTTATAAAAATCATGACAATCAAAGATAAAGACAATAATAAATAATCTGCATGGAAAAGAGAAAGATAATTAATGTTATTATAACATATAAATTTCAAGCAGTTTTTCAGATTGCCTATAGGCTATTGTAATCAATACATGTTGCAGTGGCAATCTGGCCGGCAGCTCAAGTTTTTATTTACTAAGTTTATAGAAGAATTTTTTTTTTCTAATACAAAATGTATTGTTGACTATACAAGGCATTTTAGATATAAAACTGGTGAAAATGTTAATGCGTTAACTGTAGTGAGTTGGCATGTGTAAGTTGCACTACCAATTTGTGAGAGATTTAGATATTATGGCCTCCATTACATATGCAGCGTCGTTCGCAAAAGCCGGCGACGACAGATTTTACGCGATTTTGGTATTACATATACGGCGTAGCATACAAGTTATGCGCGTATATTTCACCCTTCGGACGTATTTTTTTTAACCATAGACTAACATAGAACAGACGCACAATTTGGTATCCAATATACAGCGTAAGGACTTACGCGCGCAGAATTCAGAGAATCTACTCCATTCTTATCTCGCCACAAATTGCAGGCGCAGGAACCCTTGCACTGACTAAAAAAGCAAAGTAACTCCCTGGAAGCCTTAACAAACACATACATGTAAGCAGCATCTCAAGGTTAAAGGCACAGTATACTATGATATTGTTTTTTAAGGTTTATTTGTGTATTTGAAATAGTTTGAAGCCACAACATAATCAAATGGATTGAGCTTGTAGGTACTTTATCACATTGTGGACATATACTTGCTTATTTACTTTAAATTTCTTCTCAAAACAATCAACAATACTTGGAGGAGAGAACAATGGGAAATCATAATTGTATTATCTTCATCTCTTTATATATGGGTTTATATATGAATTTTGAATAGCATAATTACGTGTCGCATTTTTATATGAAATCGCGGTTCATTTTTCGAGTGTTAGCCTAATTTGCATAAAACTACTCTTTATTGACACTTTCCGTGGATAAAATACTGGCATAAGTTACTTGCGACAACAAAAATGTGTATTTGCGCACATTTCAGAAGATCGCCAGTTTGTCCTACTTACGCCAGTTTAGCATCTAACGGCGCAGCATATGTAATACCCCGATGTGCGAAGTGAAATTACGGGCGGCGGGGGTTCCCACGCTTGTTCCGAAACCTGGGCCGTATATGTGATTGCGCCCTAAATTGTTTGTAGAAAATGTTGATGTTTTTTGGCTACTATGGCCTGTTAAATTATTTGAATTCTAGAACTTTGTGACCCAGTTTTTTTTGGCTACTATGTTCTTTTAACTTGTTGAACTCCTAAATGTTGCAAAACTTTAAAATATTGAATAAAGTGTGTTTCAGTAACTAGTGTCAGGGCCGTTCTTAGGGTTGAGTGAATGGGCAGCTGTCCGGGGCACCAGAGGCACTGCCAGCATGCACAGAGTCACTTTGGCTACAGCTTGAAGAATCCCCGCATCAGGTGAGCTTTACACTGCCCACCACTTTTCCTTGTACTTTGTTTGGAAGCACACATGTGTACTACATGTGCGCATAGCTTGCTTCCAAGAGAGAACAGGGTTTAAGAAGTCAATAGTGTTTAGGTTATAGAGTCTCATCTGCTTTCAGTCTGATGGCCAATTGTGTTTGCTAAACCACAGGAAGCAGTAAAGCCTTTGTGACGGTGCCTGGAAACTACAGTTCCCATGATGCCACACAGCACTCTCTATTGAACTTTTATATAGCACAACCTAAGAACACCCCAAATTGAGCACAAAAGCAGGGCTCTTACAGCTATAATATGCAAATAAAATAAGTAGATGATAGATTATACTGTGGACGTTTATAAACTACTTTGTGCTTCTGCAGTCATACTCTTTTACAAGGTAGGAAAGCAGTATGGTCTGAAAGCGAGTGAGGGAGGGAATATAATGTTGTTTGACATTGTTTGAATCCAGCTACCCTGCATAATTACAGTATATACTGATCACTGTTCTGCTTAATGTATGCATAATAAGCATAGTGATTCTGTGTATTTTGGAATTGTATTTAGTTTTTAGTTTTTTTAAATTTTAAATATGAAGCTAACATTCAGTGCCCTCAAAACATCTTTTGAGGGCACTGAACAGCTCACAGTACTTAACACAGAAGCAGGACAGAGAATGGAGTTTACATACAGGACACTGCTTTTATGTGTGTGTACAAGATGTAGTAAGTTTTCAAAGGCCAGCACTTGTCTGCAGTGATTTCTGTCACTCTCTCACAAGGGTGTTGGAGCTAAGACGAGTACTTGGAGATCGGAGTCTGTTATGTTTGTTTTGCTTGAGTGCAGTCCTTTTGAAGCTGCCAATACAGCAGAAAAATTCAAAGCTCTGCTCCAGAGAAATCCAAAGTTAACAGTGTCCGTTTTATTACAGCCACATTCTTTGCTTCCATAGGAGGGAGGTTTGTACTCAAGCAGAACAAAAATGAGAGCCTGTCATAAGAATAAGACAACATCATTTTTTACATGAAGTTTAAAATACTAATATAAGTTAACACTACAAAAAACAACTTTACTTCTTGGTTGTACTAATTAATTTGCCAAATTTTTAAAAATGTTGCAAGTTTGCAATGCAATATGTAGCATCCTAAAAATTGCGTTGCATGTTTTTTAAATAAATGGCGTGTTTACTATCAGTAGAGGTGCTAAAAAGAGATGAATAAACTCCAAAAGATTATATGATTTTTGCTGTAAAAAATTGTTTAATGTTGACATGATAAAAGTAGTAATTTAGTCTGCCCTTGAAGGACCTGACAACATACTCACACATAACCAGTATATAAATGTCACATCAGAATTTAAATTAAAACAGACATTTAAAAATACAGCTCAAACACATTGCAGATAAATATATAGGACTTTATGACTAATTTACAGCACATTTAGATAAAAACTGTAGGACGTTGATTATGTTGCAGTTGACCCTTTGATGTTTCCTTTAACAGTTCAATTGGTTCATTTTGTGCTGTTTATACATATTATTATTATTATTATTATTCTTTATTTTTTATTTATAAAGCGCCAACAGACAGTACAATATGAGACACCAGACAAAATGTAACAAACAAATACAGGGGGAATTGGGGGCCCTGTTCCCATGGGAACTTACAATCTAGATGGATAGGAGGGTGAGAAACGGGAGGTGGGGACTACAAAGGTGGAAATGAAGTTAGTGTGGAGTTAGATGAGGGCAACTATTAGGCAAGTGGAATTCATTTGTTAGTGAGTTGACTTTTCTGAACAAGAAGGTCTTTAAGGAGCGTTTAAAGGAGGAGAGGTTGGGGGAAAGTCTGGCAGCTCCAGGAAGTGTGTTCCAGCAGGTTGGTGCTGCATGAGAGAAGTCCTGTAGTTTAGCATGGGAGGAGGTGATGGTAGAAGATGCAAGGAGCAGATCATTGTTGGATCTTAAGGGACGGGCTGGAGTATATTTGTTGATGAGTGAGGACAGGTAGGGGGGGCTGCATTGGTAAGGGCTTTGTAGGTCAGAGTGAGAATTTTAAATTTAATTCTGCAGTGAATGGGGAGCCAGTGAAGGGACTCACAGAGGGGTGCAGCAGATACAGAGTGTTGGGAGAGGTGGATTAGCCTAGCAGAGGCATTTAGGATGGATTGAATGAAGGAGAGGAGGGAGAGAGAGGAAGGCCAGTTAGGTTATTACAGTAGTCAAGCCGGGAAATCACATGGGCATGGATTAGCTGTTTAGTAGTTTCAGTACTCAGAAAAGAATGAATTTTGGAGATATTGCGTAGGTGGTTGCGACAGGATGAAGAGAGCAATTGGATGTGGGGTATGAAGGACAGATTGTAGTCAAGTGTAACTCCTAGGCAGCGGACTTGGGGTGATGGGAAGATAGTGGTGTCTCCAACAGTGATAGTAAAGTTAGAAACTGGAGTAGAATTAGATGGGGGATTAGAAGAAGCTCAGTCTTGGACATGTTTATTTTTAGGTCGTGAGAGGCCATCCAGGAAGAAATGCCAGATAAGCAGTCGCTGATGTGGAAAAGGACAGAAGGAGAGAGCGCAGGGGTGGTTAGGTAGGTCTGAGTTTCATCAGCTAGGAGGCGATAGTTGAAGCCATAGATACCGATAAGTTTACCCAGTGAGGAAGTATAGATAGAGAAGAGTAGAGGGCCTAGAACAGAGCCTTTAGGTACTCCAAGAGACAGAGGCAATGAAGAGGAGGAGTCACCAGCAAAAGAGACAGAAAAGGACCTATTAGAGAGGTAAGAGTGGATGCAGGAGAGGGCAATGTCACAGAGCCCAAGGGAGCTGAGAGTCCGTAGGAGGAGGAGGTGGTCAACAGTGTTAAAGGCAGCAGACAGGTCAGGTAAGATAAGTATAGAGTAGTGGCCATTGTTTTTAGCAGAAAGAAGATCGGTAGTAACCTTGGTGAGGGCAGTCTCAGATGAGTGTTGGAGACGGAAGCCAGATTGCAGGGGGTCAAGCAATGAGTTGGAGGACAGGAAGTGGGTTAGGCGATCGAAAACTAGTTTTTCAAGGACTTTTAAAGCTAGGGGAAGCAGTTATATGGGGCGGTAGTTTGCAGGAGAATTGGGGTCAAGGGAGAGTTTTTTGAGGATGGGGGTGACCTTGGCATGTTTGAAGGAAGATGGAAATGAACCAGTAGTAAGGGATCGGTTGAATATGTGAGTAAGAAGAGAGAGAACAAACATCCACTGGAGCTGGAGTGAGGGTAGAAGACAGAGAAGGTATTAGATGTGAAGGGATAGGGTCAAGTGGGCAGGTAGTGAGGTGTGAGGAAGACATTAAGGAACTCACTTAATTCTCAGTGGTTGGAGGGAAGGTACTGAGAGTGGGGGAGAGGGTGACTGGGGGCGGAGACGGAAGGTTGCAGTTACTTTGGATGGTAAGTGTTTTGTTGAAAAAGAATTCTGCCAAGTCTTGAGCACTAAAGGCAGATGAAGGGGGTGGTGCAGGTGGATAGAGGAGGGTGTTGAAAATGGAGAAGAGACGTTTAAGGTTTGAGGAGTGAGAAGATATAAGAGAAGAAAAGTAGTTTTGCTTGGCTAAGTGAAGGGCAGAGGAGTAAGAATAAAGAATGAACTTATAGTGGAGGAAGTCGGGTTCAGAGCGGGATTTCCTCAAGGCACGTTTAGCAGCACACAAGCATTTTTGTAGGTAGGGTGTTTGCTGAGAGTGCCAGGGCTGGAGCTGACAACGTGGGGTTTTCGTATTTGTGGAGGAGCAAGGGTGTCGAGTGCAGAGGAGAGAGTATTGTTATATGGGTTTGTAGCAAGGTCAGGACAGGATACCGTAAAAGTGTAGGGGAGGTGTTTTTGAATAAGGTTGGAAAGTTGGAGTGGATCCACTATGTGCAGATTTGTACAGGTGCGGAGGCGAGGGGGAGAAATAGGTTTAGCATGTACATTGAGATTATAGGTGAGCAGATGGTGGTCTGAGATGGGAAATGGGCGACATGTGACATCAGAAAGGGAGCAGAGGTAGGAGAATACCTGATCGATAGAGTGTCCGTCGCGGTGAGTAGGGAATAGGGTGGATTGTGATAGACCAAAGGAGTTTGTGAGTGAGAGAAGTTTAGAGGCAGCAGGGGCAGATGGGTTATCAATGGGGATGTTGAAGTTCCCTAGGATTAGAGCAGGTGTATTTGTAGAGAGAAAGTGAGAAATCCAGGCAGCAAAATTGTCAAGGAATTGGGAGTTTGGTCCAGGGAGGCAATAGATAACTGCCACTCTGAGAGAGAGGGTGGAGAACAGGCGGATACAGTGGACTTCAAAGGAGGAGAAGGAGAGAGATGGATGAGGATGCAGGTGTTGATAGGAGCCGGAGGGGGAGAGTAAGATTCCAACACCGCCACCATGTCTCTCACCTGACCTTAGTGTGTGGATAAAATGGAGTCAGCTGTGCGTGAGAGCAGCAATGGAAGCAGTGTCAGAAGAAGCCATGTTTCAGTAATTGCTAGAAGATTGAAAGCGTTAGAAACAAACAGGTCGTGAACAGTTGTAGGTTTGTTACAGACAGAGTGAGCATTCCAGAGGGCACAAGAAAAGAGAAGGGGATAAGCGCTGTGGGTTAATGGAGATGAGATTGTTAGGATTGCGTGACCTCGAGTTTGTATTGTGAGAGACTGAGCGAGAGTGTAAAAGTGTGGTGATTGCTGCAGGGCCAGGGTTAGGAGAGATGTCACCAGCAAGCAGTAGTAGGAGTGTGAGTAGCAGAATGTGAGAGTGAGACTTGTAGGAGCGTGTATCATTAGAGATAGGAGAGTTAGATGGGGAAGTATTTCTAAGGAGGCAGAGTAGTTCATGAGTGGTCATTATCGGGGATGAGAGAAGGGAGGGAAAGATAAGGCAAGTGTGGGGATTATTGTTGTTATAAGGGAATGCAGTGAGTTTTAAGAAAATGGCAGACAGAAAGAGCAGAAAAGACATAGAGAGCATTGTGCAGGTGTATAGTTAGTAAGGTTTACCTGTTAGTGGGGTCTGCAGTTTCCCCCTTCAGTTTCTAACTCCAGTTCTTAACTCTGCCACTTGTAACACAGGCTACAAATGTCTGATTAAATATATGTGTGAGTGGGTGTCTGTGAGTGCTTGCTATTATGTGTGCTTGTCATTCTGTGTGTGTCTGTATACAGGCAGCTATAATTGTGCTGTATAAGCCTGTGGGAATTTATACTTCAGTATTCAATGTTTTGTGCAAAACCGCTTAGTCTGGATGTGCACAATTGCTTTGCCTGCATGGACTCTGTATATTTGGAATTATTCTTAATGAAATAAGAAATTGTATATATGTTAAAACTTGCCTCTTGGGCATAGGCTAACCCAGTACCTCACTGGAGCAGAAAGTGGATATGAGAATTTATTAATGATGGTTTTTAAAGTTTTTCTTTATGGAAAATAGATGAAAAGGACAGGACAACAATGTTTTTTTTATTATTATAGGGACAGAACATACACATTTTTAAAAAAGCTTCCAATTTATTTCTATTAGTAAACTTGCTTTATTCCCATAATATTCTTTGTTGAGGAGATACCTAGGTAGGTGTATGGAGCAATAAATGGCAGGAAATTGTGCTGTCATCTAGTGCTCTTGCATATGGATAACATTCTTGAAAAACTGCTGCCATATAGTGCTTAAGACACATGCACGCTTCTGAGCTATTTCCCCGCTTTTCTTCATAAATGGAAAGAGTCCACAGCTGCATTCATTACTTTTGGGAATTCAGAACCTGGTGACCAGGAGGAGGCAAAGACACCCCAGCCAAAGGCTTAAATACTCCTCCCACTCCCCTCAATCCCCAGTAATTCTTTGCCTTTCGTCCCAGGAGGTTGGCAGAGAAGTGTCAGAAGTTTGGATTACGTCTCTTATGGAGGGTAGTACTCTTTGGCATGGGACTGGAGTTTTAAGTAGTCTTTTCAGCCTTTAAGTGAGAGCTTGGATGAAAGTCTGGAGAAGCAGGGAGAGTATTTCTGCGAAACCATCCCGACTCATTTTTAACAGCTCCATAAGCATTTGGCGTTAACGAGTTTCGCTGCCTGCTTTCTTCTCTCAAGTCCATGGCAGAGGCGATGCTACTATCTGTCACACTTGAAGGGCCGTGTTCCTGTTCCACATCGTAGATTCCGGTAAGATCGTTTCATTTTACTTTCTTCATGAAATGTACTGTATTACAGATGTTTTCCCGAGGGGCTATCACCTCGCGGGACTAACTTATAACTCAAGGTCTCAGTGAGGCTCCTTTTGTATCTTGGAATCAAGGGTTAATATCTCCTGAGGGGGGGTTTGAACAGGGGGGTCTTTAATCATGTTTGTTATGTGATTCGACCTGCTTATGTGTAGTGTTACTTAGGCTCATGGCTTGGGGAACATAACGGCCTTGAAGGTGACACTGCCTTTGCGGTCGGGCGCACTTTTTTTGGACTTTACGGCTTACCTTGTGATCGGGCGTGGTCACGTTTTTGACTCTCCAGTTCCAAATTCCTGACTGTATGGCGAGGGAAAAATTCTGGTCCGCTGGTGTCTGGTGCATAGGAGGTGGTGAGTGCCCCAGCCATTGTGGGTATAAGGTACCGTTTAGATTTTTTCAAATTTGGTCCATTCATATTTTGGTTATGGAGGACTGTATTCTACTTATTGTGTATAATACGAATCGGCCCAGATGACACATGACAGTCAGTTATGTTCTGTAGGCCGTTCTAGAGGGCCCGATTCCTCGGAATCGGGGAATCAGGGGGCCGCTGAGGCATCCACCTCTGGGGGTTCTGTCCCTCGAGAGACGAGTTTCCTACCACTTACTGTTACTACACGTGCAGGTGACCCAGATTATGCTTATCCCTCCCTGGATGGTGGTTTGTTCCCTTCGGAGGTTGCATCACGTTTCCGTATGCAAATACTTCCAGATGTCTGCTTTAGATTATGTTCGTGTCCCGTCAACCCGGGTCCCCCGGGCATGTGGTGGCCCGTTCAGCTCTCCGGGGGAGCCACTGGTCCTGAGGCTCCAGCAGAGGTGTGCTGTGCTTTTTGATATAGACTGGCGCGCTTTCGTGTTATGCTACGACATGTTTTGACGTTTTTGGAGGAACCCACCCTTAATGGATATAGGATTTCTCAGTCTTCTACTTCGAATAGCACACAGAATTAAATATAAGGGGATGAAGTAATCTTCTTATAGTCTGATCATTGAGTATCCTTTCCAGTCTGAGCTTGGACAAGCAGGGTCCCGTTGGGCTGGTCCTGCGGGTGTGTCTGTTCTCCTTGGGCGAAAACCTACGGGTTGCCTTTTGTTTTATTTAATCCGGTGATAATGACTTTTATTTGATTTAAAGAGCTCATGTTTTGTTTTATATTCCTTCTGGAATTTTCCTTCTAGAATCGATACTCACGATTTCTTGATCACACTGGTTACTTCTACGGAAGTTGTTTTGGGGACGCGTTTGGTCCTATGTTTGTCGTTTATTTCTGCCTCCCTGGGGGTGAATATTACGGCCTTGACATTAATGGCTAAAGTTCAGCTCCTTCTGTCTTAAGGCCTATTTCAAACACGTGGCGCCTGTTCTGCCTGGCTGGCCCTGTTTGGGCAGTTTGTGTGATTGCATTATTATTTGTGTTTTTCTTATCTTGTTTTTACAAGTGTCAGCTAAGCATTCTGAGGGGACCTGAGGGTCCGTAGGACAGTCCTCATCAGCCTTTCGAGCTGGTCATCTGGGACTCGGTGGAGTTCAAGTGCGTCACACTCCATTGGTTCCGATATGTCGGGATTTGAGTATTTCATTCCCCGCATGGGTTGAGGATTGGGAGGATTTAGTGCCTCCTTGCCGCCGTTATGGGCGGTCTTGCCCTTCAAGGGCAATTAGAATTGTCCTTTTGGACTTGTTCTTTTTGGGACTCTTCCTTCGGGTTGAGTTCTTTAGACTTTGTCCATGTTCTCCTTTGCGGTTGAGGCTGCCTTATGGGAGGGCCTTGTGGTCTTTCCTAATTTGGAAGTTAGTCATTCCTTATTAGGAATTATAGGCTATGTGCTCTCCTTATCCTGGCTCCATCTAGGGGTTGTTTCCGGGGATTTGGGATGCTATGCATTCTTTTCCTTGGATATAGTCCTCTGGTTCTGTACTCTGAGGAGATTATATAGACTAGCCTTTGTAAACTCGCTCTTCGGGTGACTTTGTCCCCGAAATTTCCCCTTGGTTCTGGAAGTTGGGTGGTTCTGTCGTGCCCTTGCTCTTTCGGAGTTGGACTTCTGTAAGGGGTGTTCCCTTCCCCTTGGGTTGGGATTTATGAGTGAGTCCTAGACCCGTTCGCCGGGTTAGTCTTATCATCTGTGTAGTCTGTTTTATTCAGACAGGGTATGGTGTTTCCTGGAGTATTGTTGGTTTAAATAAATCTGGGGCTTAGGCCTTACGTTTGTCTGAATCTTGCTGGGCCTAAGCCAGCTGGTCAGATTAATGGTTAGCTCCATGGTTTCACTACCTGGATCCCACTGTGGGTGCGGGTACTCTTTCTTCATGACCTTATCTGGCATTCTTTTCCAGAATTTTATGATCCTATAGCTGGTTCGGGAGCTCTAGTTTTCCAGGGAACATAGACTATATCTTTTGGTCTCGCTAGTTGAGCTACTAGCAGCTTGGCCAGGAGTTTTGTGTGCTCAGGCTCCTCAGGGCTTGCCTTGTTCTTGAACGGTATGTGCTTCCCTCTTGGGAAGTTCCCTTTTCATGTTCCTCAGTGGCACCTGGATGTTTTTCATTCGGCTCAGACTATGGCTTTGGCCTTGTGAGCGTGTGCGCTATTTAGCTGTGCCCTTACCTTGGGGGTGGGGTTTGTTTGCCTTTCTTAAAGAGTTGAGGTTTTCCTCTCTGGAGGATGGTTGTCCTGCCCTGTGTGCAGGGGGTTGGAACAAGTGGTTTATCCTGTACAGAGAGTGGTCCACTTTCTGGGATTGTTCTGTTTTGTCTGGGGTTTTGCAGTCTCCAAGTTAGATCTCATAGTTGCGCTTATCTCTATGGGGTCCTTATTGGTAATACCTGTTTGTAGGTGCTTCTGGAAGGCTCCCGAGCTCTGTTGGGGTGCCTGAGGCCATCCCATTCCGCCCTTTTATTGGGGGGCTGGTGGTTGGGGTCCTTTCTGTTCCCCTGTCTCACAGACCTGTAGGTTACTTGGGTCCGGTGTTGGAATAAGATCTGAGATATGCTGTCTATCCTCGGATCGTTGAGGTACGGCAAGCCTCTTTGAGGTTCTGGGCTCCTCGTTGTTCCAGACAAGTGGGTAGGCCTTGCAGCTTGAATAACCTGCTGTGTACCCACTAATTATAATTAGTGGAAGTTAGCAGTCTGTAGGTTGGTGTTGGCTATCTTCGGCTGTTTTTTCCTTGTCTGCAAGTATTTTATTTTTCAAGTCATCCTGGTATGACTGCAGGGTGTGGTGCTCAGAAGTTGCTTCTCTGTGTTTGGTGCATGTGTTGGCTTGGGAATATTTCGATATTCTGAGTAACTGGCGACTTGGGACTCCGGTTTTAGTCGTTTTTTTGGAGACGTTTTCTTACCTGTTCTGATTCCCGGTCTCAACCTTGTGGTTGTGTACAGTTTGGGGTCTGGGCGTTGCCTTCCCTTGTTTCAGGAACCCTTAGGGTCCAGGTGAGCTTGGCTCGCTTTTGGGGTTTTCCATTTTTATTTGGATCTTATTGCGCCCAGTTTAGGGTCTTCCGAGAATCCTTGTTTGTTCCTCCATGTCCTCTCCCCTTTGGGAGTTTTCGGTTGTTCCCCTTTTTCTGTAAGGGTGTGTGTTTGAGGACCGACCTTTGGGCGATGGTGTCTCCTGGAGGAGTGTTGGCTCAGTTGAGTCTGTTTTTGCGGTCTCTAGCAAGGCTTATGGACTCTCTACGGGTCAGTGTCCTTGGGGCATTTTTTCCTTTTCATCGGTTTTCCTGGCTTAGGACGAAGCAGGATTCTTGCTGGGTTGTGGTTTCAGGCCTGGTGCCCTCCTGTTTTTAGCATTCAGTGTCCTCTATAGCTTGGGTATTGTTCTCCCAAAAGTAATGAATGCAGCTGTGAACTCTTTCCATTTATGAAGAAAAACATAAACTATGCTTACCTGATAATTTTCTTTTTTTTCAGATGGAAAGAATCCACAGCTCCCCGCCCGTGTTTTTATGTGGGGCGGCCGTAATTTTTGTTCTTCTGGCACCTTTTCACTATGATATTTCTTCTACTGTTCCTTGTTCCTCGGCAGAATGACTGGGGGATGAGGGGAGTGGGAGGAGTATTTAAGCCTTTGGCTGGGGTGTCTTTGCCTTCTCCTGGTGGCCAGGTTCTGAATCCCCAAAAATAATGAATGCCGCTGTGGACTCTTTCCATCTGAAGAAAAGAAAATGATCAGGTAAGCATAATTTATGTTTTTTATAGAAGTAAATTAGAAAGTTTTTTAAAAATGCATGTTCTATCTGACTCATGAAAGAAAACAAAATTGGGTTTCATCATCATGTCCCTTTAAAGATTGTAGAAAATAAATCTGTTGCCCCCATTTTTAAGGAAGTTTGCCACCACTTCCAGGGCCGTTTCTAGAGAATCTGGCTCCCAGGGCAAAATTCCAAAATGTGCCCCCCTCACAGATTCTAAAGTCTCCCTCCTAGACCTTGCATGTCACTCTGTCATTTAGAGGTCAGCTCCAAAGCACCAGTGCACTACTGCGACCTAGCTGAACACACCTGGTGAGCAAATGACAAGAGACAAATGTGTGTTGCGGCCAACCACCAGTTAGCTCCTAGTAGTGCATTGGTGCTGCTAAGGATATGTACATATGCTTTTCAACAATGGACACCAAGAGAACAAGAATATTAGAATTGTCTTAGTAATAGACAGAGACATGCACACACAGGCAGTAATAGACAGATACATGCACACACAGGCAGTAACAGACAGAGATATGCACACACAGACATTAATAGACAGTGACATGCACTCACAGACAGTAATAGACATAGACATGCACTCACAGACAGTAATAGACAGAGACATGCACTCACAGGCAGTAATAGACTGAGACATGCACTCACAGACAGTAATAGACAGAGACATGCACTCACAGGCAGTAATAGACAGAGACATGCACTTACAGGCAGTAATAGACAGACATGCACTCACAGGCAGTAATAGACAGAGACATGCACTCACAGACAGTAATAGACTGAGACATGCACTCACAGGCAGTAATAGACAGAGACATGCACACACAGGCAGTAATAGACAGAGACATGCACACACAGGCAGTAATAGACAGATACATGCACACACAGGCAGTAACAGACAGAGATATGCACACACACACATTAATAGACAGCGACATGCACACACAGACAGTAATAGACATAGACATGCACTCACAGACAGTAATAGACTGAGACATGCACTCACAGACAGTAATAGACCGAGACATGCACTCACAGGCAGTAATAGACAGAGACATGCACTTACAAGCAGTAATAGACAGAGACATGCACTCACAGGCAGTAATAGACAGAGACATGCACACACAGACAGTAATAGACAGAGACATGCACTCACAGGCAGTAATAGACAGACATGCACTCACAGACAGTAATAGACAGAGACATGCACACACAGGTAGTAATAGACAGATACATGCACACACAGACAGTAATAGACTGAGACATGCACTCACAGGCAGTAATAGACAGAGACATGCACTCACAGGCAGTAATAGACAGAGACATGCACACACAGGCAGTAATAGACAGATACATGCACACACAGGCAGTAACAGACAGAGATATGCACACACAGACATTAATAGACAGCAACAGGCACTCACAGACAGTAATAGACATAGACGTGCACACACAGACAGTAATAGACAGAGACATGCACTCACAGACAGTAATAGACAGAGACAAGCACTCACAGGCAGTAATAGACAGAGACATGCAAACACAGGCAGTAACAGACAGAGATGTGCACTCACAGGCAGTAATAGACCAGACATGCACACACAGACAGTAATAGAAAAAGACATTCATACACAGACAGTAATAGACAGGGACATGCACACACAGGCAATAATAGACAGAGACATGCACACACAGGCAGGGATAGACAGAGACATGCACACACCGGCAGTAATAGACAGAGACATGCACACTCAGGCAGGGATAGATAGGCACACACACACACTCAGGCAGTAATAGCAGAAACAAGCACTCACATGTGTTTGTGAAAACTTGCCATTGTTGTTATGGAGAAATTAGCTCAGTAAAATGAAAAAATATGTACATATCATTATGTAAAGTCCATCAATAATTTGTCATATGCATAAAGCATCACCTCTTTAGTGACAGAGATCAGTGAGATAGTCTCCTACTTTCCTCAGAGTGATTCCTCTCCTTTTTACTTTCAGTTTTAGCTCTAAGTAGTTATCTGGTCTTAACACGCCCCCTTTGTGATCTTGTTGCTCCATTAGTATGATTGACATCCAAGTAACATAACAGCTTCCTTTCAAAAATGTATATGCTTGTGATCTGTGTATTTTAACCTTTGCTATACCAGTAGTTTATCAAGCAAGCACTGCCACTTTAACACAATAAAATAAAAAAATAAAAAAGGTGCTCGCCACTGCTCCCCGGGCCACTGCCCTTTCTGCCCGCCCCTAGAAATGGCCCTGGCCACTTCTTTAAGAGAGAGGCTGGAATCGAAGAACATAGTAGGTGCTGACCCCTGAGCCACAGAATAACTTGTGCTGGAATTTCCGTTGAAAATAAGTAGTTATATTTGGTACTGAATCTATCTAAGGTGCTAGACAAATAAAGGCAAATTTGCATACAAATTAGTAGAGATTAGTTTACATTTTGAAGATTATATCAGTGTACTGTACTGTTACATATGCAAATCTGTATGTTTTGAAAAATAATAGTATGCAAATGTACCCATCTGTAAGGCAACAAGATTTGCAAAACAGCAATAAGACTATTGTCAGATGCTTTTTCAGCAATTGGCAAAACACAGATTGATACAATGCCAGCGGCAGTACACTGTGTATGTTTGAAAGAAAATGACAGATGGATGGCAAGTTGCAAGGTAATGTCGTTGGTTAGCTCACAGTGGTAATGTGTTTATAATGAGAGGTTATCAAATGGAAATTATATGAATGTTAACTGAGTTTTAGTAAGACTTTATATAAACCAATTTATTTCAACATTCTTTTTCTAAACAAATTCATATTCTATGTCTGCTAATACCTTTCAAAAATAAGAACATAAGGAGTTGTTTTGCTTGTGATGTTGAAGATGTTGCAGCAAAGCACCTGCTTAGTAATTTTTAAGCTAGGTTTCTTAAGATATGTAATGTATATTTCTAAAAGAGCTAGTGCAAATAAACAATTGTGAAATTGGCTCACCTTAGACAATACAGTGGACTATCATTCCCCATATTCGCACTCTACAATAATATCTGTTTGGCTAAGGTCGCCATGGATTGGATCACGGAAAGATCTTATATTGCTTCACTTGAAGTTGAACAAAAACTAATCTCTCCCTATTCATTAATTGCTCTATTACATTGTCCCATTAAAGCACTCCCAGCTAAGCTCAAGACTAAATGCACCATAGTAAATGTCATCAAAGCATGGCAACACATTCGTTTATGCATGAAAGACAATCCCCAAATCTCCGAGCTAGTGCCTATTGTTAAGAATCCGTGCTTTAGTCCTGGATTAAGTAATAGAGTATTTAAAAGATGGGCGACACAAGGTCTTACCCACTTAATTCATCTTCGCTACACTGAGAACACGAACATACACACTTTTGTCTTTCTCAAAGCCAAGTTCCAACTCCTGAATAGAGATTTTTATGCTTATTTGCAAGTGCGACACTGGTACAATGAAGTAGTTCAAAATCAAACTGGATACTGGCTCCATCCTGGTATAAGAATGGGCCTATCCTTATATAAAGCAGGAAAGCACTCTATCAGTTACTGGTATAGAATGATATTAGCACAGAAAGGTGAAGCCAATCTCGTAAGAATTCAGGCTAAATGGCTATGTGATATTCCTACAATAGATATCGAACAGCTGAAACATAGTACAATAGTGGCGGAGCGTGCTACTCTATCGGCGTCCTGGCGCAAATCACAATTTAAAATTTTAAATCGTTTCTACATAACTCCCGCAGATATAAATAAATGGTACGACCAAACGCTAAAATTATGCCCAAGATGTAGATCCGTGGCGGCCGACCTGGCCCACATGTTTTGGTCATGCCCAAAAATCTTGCAATTCTGGAAACGGATACAGTTTTGGTTGAATCAACTATTTCATGCACAAATTACCTTATCACAAGCCAATATATTCTTTCTAACAAACACTACGCACGATATGCGCAATAATAACTTCATCAATACTGTAATATTGGGCGCCAGATATCTTATATTAAAAAACTGGCAAGCGATTCGTCCACCAACACTTAACAATCTAACATATCTACTCCATTCCCAATACATAATAGAACAGACGGACAATTTTAACAATGGACCCCAGCAACAACTCAGCTTTGAAAAAAAATGGTTAGTCTTTATCCAAAAATACAGGCACAATACATAAAAACTAACCAGTAGCGATCCCCCTCCCCTCCCCTCCCCCCCTTTTTTTTTTTTTTCCCCTTCTCTTTTCTCCTCCTTTGTTTCTTTTCTTTCTTCTTTCTTATCTCAGCAAGACTTTTATGATATTAAGTTAGGTCATGTGTTAACTGATAACTGGAGGGCATATAACTACATAAAATGTTAGTTAAACCTGGTAAAATATAACAGGAGACATCCCAGCACACACAGAGGGCATAAAAGATGTTGTATAGGTATAGAAATGTTATATATCGTACAAAATTAGGCTTTGCAATGATATCATATAAAATAAGTGCTGGAATTTTTGTATACCGATGTGTTCTGCAATCTTTGATGTAATAATCTGTTAATTTTTTGTTGGTGTTAAGAACACTCTGTAATAACTTGTAACAGACTGTTATTTTTCTTTTGTATACCCTTCAATAAAAAACAATAATAATAAAAAAAAAAAACAATTGTGAAACAAAAGCTGCTTATTCTTAGAGGAGTATTCACTGCCTTATCCACACAGTGTATATATATAAAAATGTATGGGGTCAAGCACTCACGTCACTTATTATTTTGTCCGGTGCCCTGGGTGCAAGCCTAAAAATGCACATACAGTTTATCCAAGAAAAAAAGGCACACTCACACGGTCTTCAACGAAATAGGGTTTTAATACCCACAAGGAGTAACGTTTCGGGGTTGCCCCTGTCTTCAGACCACAAAAATGTATCACAATACTGTACTCGCTTACCTTACTTTATACCCTCCACCGTGTAGTGACGATACCGCTACTGTTGGCTGCAATCCGGGTACCTGTGACGTCATCATCCTGTTCCCATTGCTCAGATGACTCACTGTGGATGCCCGTTGTCATGGCTACCCGATGCCTCCCCACAGCGGCATAGATCTCAATATACTATAACTAATACACACCCCTAAAGTGAAACAAAATAAGTAAATCAAACAATGCATGCTACATTATTATAGTATACTGTACAGTATAAGATTATATACTACATTGGCTATTGTTTGTAGAATTAATGCCTCATATGTATAGTGAGTAGGGAGAGACTGGCTACCGGGTTAGATGATTTTAACGGCTATCATAGATACAGATGCCGCAATGACAATAAATGGATATATATATATATATATATATATATATATATATATATATATATATTTCTCTTGTTAAGTGTATTCAGTCCACGGGTCATCCATTACTTATGGGATATATTCCCTTCCCAACAGGAAGTTGCAAGAGGATCACCCAAAGCAGAGCTGCTATATAGCTCCTCCCCTCACATGTCATATCCAGTCATTCTCTTGCAACCCTCAACATAGATGGAGGTCGTGAGAGGAGAGTGGTGTTTTATACTTAATTATTTCTTCAATCAAAAGTTTGTTATTTTTAAATGGCACCGGAGTGTGCTGTTTTTTTCTCAGGCAGTATTTGGAAGAAGAATCTGCCTGCATTTTCTATGATCTTAGCAGAAGTAACTAAGATCCACTGGCTGTTCTCGCACATTCTGAGGAGTGGGGTAACTTCAGAAAGGGAATAGCGTGCGGGGTCTCCTGCAAATAAGGTATGTGCAGTAAAATATTTTTCTAAGGAATGGAATTGACTAAAAAAATACTGCTGATACCGATGTAATGTAAGTACAGCCTTAAATGCAGTGAAAGCGACTGGTATCAGGCTGATTAATGTATATGCAGTAAAGTAATTTTCTAAGGAATGGAATTTGACTAAGCAAATGCTACTAATACTGAAGTAATTTAATAAGCCTTAAAATGCAGTAGAAGGACTGGTATCAGGCTTATCAATAGAGATACATACTCTTTAAAAAAGGATGTTTAAAACGTTTGCTGGCATGTTTAATCGTTTTTGTGAGGTACATTGGTGATAAAACTTATTGGGGCATGAATTTTTCCACATGGCTGACTTATATTTCTGCATAGAAACAGTTAACTGCGGTTCCCACTGTTGTAGCGCTTTTTTGTGCAGTAAAAATTCAGTCTCAGTCTTCCTGCTTCTTCCTGCATGACCCAGGACGTCTCTAGAGATCTCAAGGGACTTCAAAAGTCATTTTTGAGGGAGGTAATCAGTCACAGCAGACCTGTGACAGTGTGTTGACTGTGTTAAAAACGTTTTTTTCTCTATTTGATTATCCGTTTTGGGTATTAAGGGGTTAATCATCCATTTGCAAGTGGGTGCAATGCTCTGCTAACTTAATACATTTACTGTGAAAATTTGGTTGCTATAACTGATTTGGTTCATTGTTATTTCAACTGTGACAGTTTTTTGTGCTTCTTAAAGGCGCAGTAGCGTTTTCTATATTGCTTGTAAATTTATTTTAAAGGGTTTTCCAAGCTTGCTAGTCTCATTGCTAGTCTGTTTAAACATGTCTGACACAGATGAATCTGTTTGTTCACTATGTTTGAAGGCCAGTGTGGAGCCCCATAGAAATATGTGTACTAAATGTATTGATTTCACTTTAAATAATAAAGGTCAGTCTTTATCTGTAAAGGAATTATCACCAGACAACAAGGGGGAAGTTATGCCGACTAACTCTCCTCACGTGTCAGTACCTTCGCCTCCCGCTCAGGAGGCGCGTGATATTGTGGCGCCAAGTACATCAGAGACGCCCATACAAATCATTTTACAAGACATGGCTACTATTATGAATAATACCCTGACAGAAGTATTATCTAAATTGCCAGAATTAAGAGGCAAGCGCGATTGCTCTGGGATAAGGACAGAGCGCTCTGGTGCTGTGAGAGCCATGTCCGATACTGCGTCACAGTTTGCAGAACATGAGGACGGAGAGCTTCATTCTGTGGGTGACGGATCTGATCCAGGGAAACCGGATTCAGAGATCTCTAATTTAAAATTTAAGCTTGAGAACCTCCGTGTATTGCTAGGGGAGGTTTTAGCGGCTCTGAATGACTGTAACACAGTTGCAATTCCAGAGAAATTATGTAGGCTGGATAGATACTATGCGGTGCCGGTGTGTACTGACGTTTTTCCTATACCTAAAAGGCTTACAGAAATTATTAGCAAGTAGTGGGATAGACCCGGTGTGCCCTTTTCCCCACCTCCTATATTTAGGAAAATGTTTCCAATAGACGCCACTACACGGGACCTATGGCAGACGGTCCCTAAGGTGGGGGGAGCAGTTTCTACTTTAGCTAAGCGTACCACTATCCCGGTGGAGGATAGTTGTGCTTTTTCGGATCCAATGGATAAAAAATTAGAAGGTTACCTTAAGAAAATGTTTGTTCAACAAGGTTTTATCTTACAGCCCCTTGCATGCATTGCGCCTGTCACTGCTGCTGCAGCATTCTGGTTTGAGTCTCTAGAAGAGGCCATTCACACAGCTCCATTGGATGAAATTATGGACAAGCTTAAAGCACTTAAGCTAGCTAATGCATTTGTTTCTGATGCCATTGTACATTTAACTAAACTAACGGCTACGAACTCCGTATTCGCCATCCAGGCGCGCAGAGCTCTATGGCTTAAATCCTGGTCAGCTGACGTGACTTCTAAATCTAAATTGCTTAATATTCCTTTAAAGGGGCAAACCTTATTCGGGCCCGGCTTGAAAGAAATTATCGCTGACATTACTGGAGGTAAGGGTCATACTCTTCCTCAGGACAGGGCCAAATCAAAGGCCAAACAGTCTAATTTTCGTGCCTTTCGAAACTTCAAGGCAGGAGCAGCATCAACTTCCTCCGCTCCAAAACAGGAAGGAACTGTTGCTCGTTACAGACAGGCCTGGAAAACTAACCAGTCCTGGAACAAGGGCAAGCAGGCCAGAAAACCTACTACTGCCCCTAAGACAGCATGAAGGGATGGCCCCCTATCCGGAAACGGATCTAGTGGGGGGCAGACTTTCTCTCTTCGCCCAGGCGTGGGCAAGAGATGTCCAGGATCCCTGGGCGTTGGAGATCATATCTCAGGGATATCTTCTGGACTTCAAAGCTTCTCCTCCTCTAGGGAGATTTCATCTTTCAAGGTTATCAGCAAACCAAATAAAGAAAGAGGCATTTCTACGCAGTGTACAAGACCTCCTAGTAACGGGGGTGATCCACCCAGTTCCGCGGACGGAACAAGGGCAAGGATTTTACTCAAATCTGTTTGTAGGGAACCTTCAGACCAATCTTGGACTTAAAGATCTTAAACAAATTCCTAAGAGTTCCATCATTCAAAATGGAAACTATTCGAACCATCCTACCCATGATCCAAGAGGGTCAGTACATGACCACAGTGGACTTAAAGGATGCCTACCTTCACATACCGATTCACAAAGATCATTATCGGTACCTAAGATTTGCCTTTCTAGACAGGCATTACCAGTTTGTAGCTCTTCCCTTCAGGTTAGCTACGGCCCAGAGAATTTTTACAAAGGTTCTGGGCTCACTTCTGGCGGTTCTAAGACCGCGAGGCATAGCGGTGGCTCCGTATCTAGACGACATTCTGATACAAGCGTTAAGTTTTCAAATTGCCAAGTCTCATACAGAGATAGTTCTGGCATTTCTGAGGTTGCATGGGTGGAAGGTGAACGTGGAAAAGAGTTCTCTATTACCACTCACAAGAGTCTCCTTCCTAGGGACTCTTATAGATTCTGTAGAGATGAAAATTTACCTGACGGAGTCCAGGTTATCAAAACTTCTAAATGCTTGCCGTGTCCTTCATTCCATTCCACGCCCGTCAGTGGCTCAGTGCATGGAAGTAATCGGCTTAATGGTAGCGGCAATGGACATAGTGCCATTTGCGCGCCTGCATCTCAGACCGCTGCAATAATGCATGCTAAGTCAGTGGAATGGGGATTACTCAGATTTGTCCCCTCTGCTAAATCTGGATCAAGAGACCAGAGATTCTCTTCTTTGGTGACTTTCTCGGGTCCGTCTGTCCAAGAGTATGACCTTTGGCAGGCCAGATTGGACGATTGTAACAACAGATGCCAGCCTTCTAGGTTGGGGCGCAGTCTGGAACTCCCTGAAGGCTCAGGGATCGTGGACTCAGGAGGAGAAACTCCTCCCAATAAATATTATGGAATTAAGAGCAATATTCAATGCTCTTCTGGCTTGGCCTCAGTTACCAACACTGAGGTTCATCAGATTTCAGTCGGACAACATCACGACTGTGGCTTACATCAACCATCAAGGGGGAACCAGGAGTTCCCTAGCGATGTTAGAAGTCTCAAGGATAATTCGCTGGGCAGAGTCTCACTCTTGCCACCTGTCAGCGATTTACATCCCAGGCGTGGAGAACTGGGAGGCGGACTTTCTAAGTCGCGAGACTTTTCATCCGGGGGAGTGAGAACTGGATCTCATGGCGTCTCGCCAGAACGTCAAGCTTCCTCGTTACGGATCCAGGTCCAGGGACCCGGGAGCGGCGCTGATAGATGCTCTAGCAGCCCCTTGGGTTTTCAACATGGATTATGTGTTTCCACCGTTTCCGCTGCTGCCTCGACTGATTGCCAAGATCAAACAGGAGAGAGCATCAGTGATTCTGATAGCGCCTGCATGGCCACGCAGGACCTGGTATGCAGACCTAGTGGACATGTCGTCCTGTCCACCATGGTCTCTGCCTCTGAGGCAGGACCTTCTAATATAAGGTCCTTTCAACCATCCAAATCTAATTTATCTGAGGCTGACTGCATGGAGATTGAACGCTTGATACTATCAAAGCGTGGCTTCTCTGAGTCAGTTATTGATACCTTAATACAGGCACGGAAGCCTGTTACCAGAAAAATTTACCATAAGATATGGCGTAAATATTTATATTGGTGCGAATCCAAGAGTTACTCATG
The DNA here is from genome assembly GCF_027579735.1 of Bombina bombina. Taxonomy (NCBI): domain Eukaryota; kingdom Metazoa; phylum Chordata; class Amphibia; order Anura; family Bombinatoridae; genus Bombina; species Bombina bombina. The sequence goes on from NC_069502.1 coordinate 885,866,788, forward strand.
GAGTAAGGTTAGGATTCCTAGGATATTGTCCTTTCTACAAGAGGGTTTAGAAAAGGGCTTATCTGCTAGTTCGTTAAAGGGACAGATTTCTGTCTGTCTTTTACACAAACGTCTGGCAGAAGTTCCAGACGTCCAGGCTTTTTGTCAGGCTTTGGCTAGGATTAAGCCTGTGTTTAAGACTGTTGCTCCGCCGTGGAGCTTAAACTTGGTTCTTAAAGTTCTTCAAGGTGTTCCGTTTGAACCCCTTCATTCCATTGATATTAAGCTTTTATCTTGGAAAGTTCTGTTTTTGATGGCTATTTCCTCGGCTCGAAGAGTCTCTGAGTTATCTGCCTTACATTGTGATTCTCCTTATCTGATTTTCCATTCAGACAAGGTAGTTCTGCGTACTAAACCTGGGTTTTTACCTAAGGTAGTTTCTAACAGGAATATCAATCAGGAGATTGTTGTTCCATCATTATGTCCTAATCCTTCTTCAAAGAAGGAACGACTTTTGCATAATCTGGACGTAGTCCGTGCTCTGAAGTTCTATTTACAGGCAACTAAAGATTTTCGTCAAACTTCTTCCCTGTTTGTCGTTTACTCTGGACAGAGGAGAGGTCAAAAAGCTTTGCGACCTCTCTCTCCTTTTGGCTTCGTAGCATAATACGTTTAGCCTATGAGACTGCAGGACAGCAGCCCCCTGAAAGAATTACAGCTCATTCCACCAGAGCTGTGGCTTCCACCTGGGCCTTTAAGAATGAGGCCTCTGTTGAACAGATTTGCAAGGCTGCGACTTGGTCTTCGCTTCACACTTTTTCAAAATTTTACAAATTTGACACTTTTGCTTCTTCGGAGGCTGTTTTTGGGAGAAAGGTTCTACAGGCAGTGGTTCCTTCCGTTTAAGTTCCTGCCTTGTCCTTCCCATCATCCGTGTACTTTAGCTTTGGTATTGGTATCCCATAAGTAATGGATGACCCGTGGACTGAATACACTTAACAAGAGAAAACATAATTTATGCTTACCTGATAAATTTATTTCTCTTGTAGTGTATTCAGTCCACGGCCCGCCCTGTCTTTTTTAAGGCAGATCTAAATTTTAATTAAAACTCCAGTCACCACTGCACCCTATGGTTTCTCCTTTCTTGTCTTGTTTCGGTCGAATGACTGGATATGACATGTGAGGGGAGGAGCTATATAGCAGCTCTGCTTTGGGTGATCCTCTTGCAACTTCCTGTTGGGAAGGGAATATATCCCATAAGTAATGGATGACCCGTGGACTGAATACACTAGAAGAGAAATAAATTTATCAGGTAAGCATAAATTATGTTATTATGAGAGGGTAAAAGGATCACCATTGTTACCACTGAATTTAAACAAAAATTCATATAGGCGGGATATGTTGACATAAAAAAATTTAGCAGAACCCTCAGATTGAGGGAGCACTTTGGACCTAATAGGGGAGAAATACCCAGCCTGAGAACTCCTAGTACATTTGACCCATACTGTAATAACCCCGACATTAAAATCTTGACCAGGATGTTGTCCAAGGAACTTCTGAATCCCTACCCAAAGAAAAATCACAAGAGATCTAATCTCAACAAGGAGGAATGGGCAGCACTTAAAGATCTAAAAGCAGATGAGACCATCATCTTCCGCGAAGCTGATAAACAAGCTTGCGCTGGTAATCCTAGATTATAGGAATTACAAACAGGAGATACTGAGTCAATTAGGAGATACCAACACATACCGCAAAATGAGGACCAACCCTACAACAGTATTTAAGAAACAAGTGGATGAATTAATAGAGGAATCGATCAAAAACAATTGGATCACCAAACAAGAGAGAGACTACTTAACGGTCAATCATCCATGAATTCCAGTGTTGTATACAATACCAAAGATTCATAAAAACTTAGAATCTCCACAAGGCAGACCCATTGTATCTGCAATAGGATCCATCATGCAGCCTATGGCAACATATCTGGACAAGATCTTACTACCCATGGTCAGGAACATGGATTCCTTCATATTGGACTCCTCAACCATGATTAGAATATTGAAGGATATTCAGGTAGAAGAAAATACCATCTTGGTAACCATGGACATCACAAGCCTATACAGGGAGTGCAGAATTATTAGGCAAGTTGTATTTTTGAGGATTGATTTTATTATTGAACAACAACCATGTTCTCAATGAACCCAAAAAACTCATTAATATCAAAGCTGAATATTTTTGGAAGTAGTTTTTAGTTTGTTTTTAGTTTTAGCTATTTTAGGGGGATATCTGTGTGTGCAGGTGACTATTACTGTGCATAATTATTAGGCAACTTAACAAAAAACAAATATATACCCATTTCAATTATTTATTTTTACCAGTGAAACCAATATAACATCTAAACATTCACAAATATACATTTCTGACATTCAAAAACAAAACAAAAACAAATCAGTGACCAATATAGCCACCTTTCTTTGCAAGGACACTCAAAAGCCTGCCATCCATGGATTCTGTCAGTGTTTTGATCTGTTCACCATCAACATTGCGTGCAGCAGCAACCACAGCCTCCCAGACACTGTTCAGAGAGGTGTACTGTTTTCCCTCCTTGTAAATCTCACATTTGATGATGGACCACAGGTTCTCAATGGGGTTCAGATCAGGTGAACAAGGAGGCCATGTCATTAGATTTTCTTCTTTTATACCCTTTCTTGCCAGCCACGCTGTGGAGTACTTGGACGCGTGTGATGGAGCATTGTCCTGCATGAAAATCATGTTTTTCTTGAAGGATGCAGACTTCTTCCTGTACCACTGCTTGAAGAAGGTGTCTTCCAGAAACTGGCAGTAGGACTGGGAGTTGAGCTTGACTCCATCCTCAACCCGAAAAGGCCCCACAAGCTCATCTTTGATGATACCAGCCTAAACCAGTACTCCACCTCCACCTTGCTGGCGTCTGAGTCGGACTGGAGCTCTCTGCCTTTTACCAATCCATCTGGCCCATCTGGCCCATCAAGACTCACTCTCATTTCATCAGTCCATAAAACCTTAGAAAAATCAGTCTTAGAGATATTTCTTGGCCCAGTTTTGACGTTTCAGCTTGTGTGTCTTGTTCAGTGGTGGTCGTCTTTCAGCCTTTCTTACCTTGGCCATGTCTCTGAGTATTGCACACCTTGTGCTTTTGTGCACTCCAGTGATGTTGCAGCTCTGAAATATGGCCAAACTGGTGGCAAGTGGCATCTTGGCAGCTGCACGCTTGACTTTTCTCAGTTCATGGGCAGTTATTTTGCACCTTGGTTTTTCCACACGCTTCTTGCGACCCTGTTGACTATTTTGAATGAAACGCTTGATTGTTCGATGATCACGCTTCAGAAGCTTTGCAATTTTAAGAGTGCTGCATCCCTCTGCAAGATATCTCACTATTTTTGACTTTTCTGAGCCTGTCAAGTCCTTCTTTTGACCCATTTTGCCAAAGGAAAGGAAGTTGCCTAATAATTATGCACACCTGATATAGGGTGTTGATGTCATTAGACCACACCCCTTCTCATTACAGAGATGCACATCACCTAATATGCTTAATTGGTAGTAGACTTTCGAGCCTATACAGCTTGGAGTAAGACAACATGCATAAAGAGGATGATGTGGTCAAAATACTCATTTGCCTAATAATTCTGCGCTCCCTGTACACAGTGATCCCACATGGGGAGGGTATACGGGCAGTTATAAAGCAACTTTAGACGTTACCCCTATGTGGGACCACCAGAAGACTTAATTATGGAAGGATTGCGCCTATGCCTGGAGAACAACTACTTCAGATTTGAGTGGGACTATTACCTACAAGTCTCTGGCATGGCCATGGGGTCGAATGTGGCCCCTACATATGCTAATCTTTTCATGGCAGAATTTGAGACTGTGGGCATGGATACATTCACAGACAAGAGAATAATATTCCACAGAAGGTACATTCTATGGCAGGGCACAGATGAGGAGCTGATTGACTGGTTCACAAATATCAACCAAGTACACCCCACAGTAAAATTTAAAATGGCCCACAATAAAGATACGATTGAGTTCCTTCACCATAAGATCATCTAACCCGGTAGTCAGTCTCTCCCTACTCACTATACATATGAAGTATTAATTCTACAAACAATAGCCAATAATCCTATACTGTACAGTATACTATAATAATGTAGCATGCATTGTTTTGATTTACTTATTTTGTTTCACTTTAGGGGTGTGCATTAGTCATAGTAGATTGAGATATATGCCGCTGTGGGGAGGCATTGGGTAGCCATGACAACAGGCATCCACAGTGAGTCATCAGAGCAATGGGAACAGGATGATGATGTCACAGGTACCTGGATTGCCGCCAACAGTGGCGGGATCGTCAATACACGGTGGAGGGTATAAAGTAAGGTAAGCGAGTATAGTTTTGTGATACATTTTTGTGGTCTGAAGACGGGGGCAACCCCAAAACATTACTCCTTGTGGGTATTAAAACCTGTGAGTGTGCCTTTTTTCTTGGATAAACTATATATATATATATATATATATATATATATATATATATATATATATACAGAAATATAAACAAAGAAAAGCAGGAGAACTCAGGGTCTACGGCCGCCCACGGCACTGCGCTCTTCTTCAGTGAGATGACATTTCCACTTCTAAACCAACACCTGTGCGTGTCATCTGACAATGTTCTATATGCTAGCATCGCTATTGGTTTAGAGGTGGAAACGTCACCTCATTGGTAGAAGAGTGCTGTGCCGTGGGTGGCTGGAGGCTGTGACTTTAGTGAGCTGTTGCGGCACAGACGGGGTGAGTTTAGCACCCTTTTTTTAATAAATGATCAATTAAACTCAACATTATTTTTAGTGATGGTAAATCCTAGACTAGAGTTTTTTAAACGCTTGGATTTACCATCTCTTTAATGTCCCTTTAAAGAACATCAAATGTAACTGCTTCCCTGTGTTTTTACTTTCTATTCTAGGGCTTTATTATATTATTACTATATTTTACATCAATCTATTTAAAATCCACAAATGTTTGGCTTACAAATCTTTATACATAGGCAAAATATGTTATTATCTACATTTTAAATGTTGTAAAATGCATGTTAACTGAAGGATTTTATGGTTCCATTCCTACTATATTTATGGAAAAAGCTAATGCTGTAATGCTGTATTGGCTTATGTTTTCAAATAAAAATTATAGTTTATGATTACATTTTGTCTATTAAATATTTATAATTTTGCAGCTTCGTCCTTGTCTCAGAATCCCCAGATGATTGTGTATGCAAGCTACTTACCTCTTCATTTGAATGAAAAGAAAATCACTGTTCTAGGGCAGATGGTAAGAACCGTGTTTTTTCTATAGCAGTTTTTCTTTATTTATCATACGTATTTATAATTCTTTTGTAGATAGACAGACAGAGGTGTGTGTGTGCAATCTATCTATCTATCTATCTATCTATCTATCTAATAGTATAACAAAAAGCAAACACTGCACGGGCAATCAAAGTGCTGTTGTAGTCAAGAAGTTTATTTCTCCACAAGTGTTAGACAAAGTCAGACATCAGAACACCTGACATGTTTCGCGCAGGCGGACCTGCGCTTCATCAGAGGTGATTATCCACCACAGGTGAACACCTTTTAAAGCTGAGTTACACTAATGAAATTTGTCTAAAGGTTATACACCCCCTAAATGCAAAAAAGCATATGTCAGACAAATGCACAGGGAATGTAATTATATGTTGTTATGTTAATTACATAAAGTAAGATCATGCATATATATAAATAAATAAAGTACAACATAAGAACAATAGAAAGTAAAAATAATAAAAATCAGAAATGTATGTAAAGCAAAATAGACAAAATCAAATAAATATAACAATAAATGCAAAATAATTAGAAATAAAAAATAAAGACAATAAATATAAACATATTAAAAACTAAATATAAGTTATTAATTATTGAGTACATAATCATAATTAAAATATAAAATTGTATGTAATTTTTAATATGAAATACCTATAGCTAAGCTCAACTCATTCTAGCGCTTAGGCTAGACAAATAAGGGAGGAAGATAAAATCAATGCTAAGAAAACACACACTATTAGATGATTATAATTTCTTGGTGTAGATTAGCAAAGAGAGAGATTGGGGGCTAATTTGCGAAAAAACTTTTCATAATCTTTATGTATTTATATTACATGTTATATAGTTTTACCATCAGTAAGGATAAAAATCCTAATTCTATAATAACTCAATTTATACAAGGAATACTAGTCCATATTATTTCAAATTAGATAAGAGAAATTCCTATGTATGTCAATATGATGATATATGGTAAGATTTAACCAATTTAATTATTAATCTAAGTCAATATCCCAATGACACATCAACTGAGTAAATACGGTAAATACCAATCCATACTATCACACAATATCAATATATTCTTAGAGAATATTCTTAGAAAATATTCTTAGAAAATATATAGTAAATACCAATCCAAGTGAATTCAGAACAATTTGTTATCAATGAATGAATGCATCCACATCAAGTCTCTTATTTATCCCATAAGGGGCTCTTGTATTTAATTCAATAATCCAAAAAACTTCTCTCTTTAGTAATAAGTCAGTTCTGTTACCTCCTCTAGCTGTTTTTTGTATACTATCTATGCCAATAAATGAAAAATATTTAGTACCTTTACCATGTGCTCTAAAATGTTTAGCAACAGGTGTTTTGGATTCTTTTTCATTCAAAGATAGTAGATGTTGCCTAATTCTTTCTTTCAAAGTTCTAGTCGTAATCCCAATGTATTGTAACTGACAATATTGGCAAGTAATTAGATATATGACAAATTGTGTAGTACAGTCTATCCTACTTCTTATATCATATTTTTTGCCTGTATTTGTCGAGCGAAAGGACTTCTCTTTTTAGGTAAAGTTACAGCTTTTGCAAGGGACATGGCCACATTTATAGAAGCCATTAATTGGATTAAGCCACTTGAATTTAGAGTTCTGATTTTCTTTATCTGACATATCACTTTTAGTGATGTCACCAAGGCTTTGGGCCCTTCTCGCTACAAATTTCATTTTTTTCCTATCAGTAATAGATTTGAGATTGTCATCAACATGTAATATAGGCAAATTCCTAGATATAATGTCGCATATCTGATTGTATTGTGAACTAAACCTAGTAATAAACAATATATTATCATCTTGTATTCTAGTTCTAGAGTTCTTTCTGTGCTGAAAAAGTGATGTCCTATCAATTCTAGAGACTTGATGTTGAGTCTGTAAGAGGCTATTTCTATTATAACCTCTAGATGTTAATCTTTCGGTCAAATCAGTAGCCTGTTTAAGATACATAGCCATATTAGAACAGTTTCTACGTATTCTCAAATATTGACCCTTAGGAATTCCTTTCTTTACATGTGGTATATGACAAGAGTTTGCATGTAATATTGTATTTTTTGCTAAGGGTTTCCTATATATTGAGGTCACTATCTGATTGTCTGTATCAATATTGAGATGGACGTCCAAATAATCTATTTCTGTTTTATTACTTATACTGGTAAATTTCAGATTAAATTTATTAGAATGAATGTACTGTATGCTGTGAAATTATCAATGGTGTTTATCCCTTCATTATTCCATATTATTATAAGGTCGTCAATAAATCTACCATACATAATTATATTGTCTGCAAAGGGACACTGATCAGAAAAAATTAGGTAGAATTCAAGCCAGCCCATATAAATATTGGCAAAAGCGGGGGCAAATTTTGCCCCCATGGCTGTCCCGCTTTTTTGTAGGTAATATTCACCTCTGTAGACAAAATAATTATGAGACAACAAGAATTCTGCAATTGTAACAATGAATATTATAAAGTTACAGTCATAATCTGTGTATCTATATAGCATGTTGGACAGGGATTCGAGACCCAGATTATGGGGTATATTAGAATACAAGGCTATGACGTCTATTGTAAGCCAACAATATTGTTCTTTCCAGGTTATATCACTAAGTTGTTGTATCAGATGGGAACTGTCTCTGATATAGCCTGGAAGTGCAAGAACTACAGGTTGAAGTATGTGGTCAAGCCATTCGCTTAATCTTTCACACAATGAGCCATTACTTGCCACTATGGGCCTCCCTGGTGGGTTTATGGTTGTCTTATGAATCTTAGGTGTAATTCTAAAATATGGTATTTTTGGGTCTTCAATTAACCACTAGTTCCTTATCCATAAAGTTATTTTCTATGGCTGTGTCTAATAAGGACATCATAATCTGTCTGTAGGCCAAAGTTGGGTTATAAGATAGTTTAGTATATAAGCTATCATTATTAAGTTGAGACATAACTTCATTATGGTACTGTTCTTTGTCAAGAATCACAACAGCCCCTCCTTTATCCGCCTGGGTAACTATGATGTCTCTATTATTTTTGAGAGAGTATAGTGCTTTCCTTTCTAATTTAGATAGATTATCCCTTGTTGTGTGCGTCTCAGTCTATTTGTTTATTAAGAGATATAAGATCCCTTTCAATGGCTCTTTGATACATATCAATGTTAATATCACGGCTATGGATAGGATAAAAATACGATTTGTCCTTAAAATTAAATTTAACATCCGGTGTAATTTGTTGGTGTGTAGTAGATTGTGCAGATAAAGTGATAAGATGTGATAGATCTTTTAGTTCAGCATAGTGTAATCCAACTGATGGGAAAGGTGAAAAAAGTTGTGCTGTAGATGTATGAGTGTTTAATTCTGTATCTATAGTAGAAAAGTGTTTTTTTTTTAATACAATTTTACGTATATAATTATTAACGTCTAGAATTGTGTGAAATAAATCAAAATTAGTGACTGGTGAAAAACTTAAGCCTTTATTTAAAAGTGATAACTGTGCAGCAGTCAATTCATATTTTGAGAGGTTAACAACTGCTCCTATTTGTTGTGGTTCTTCCGTATTCTGCTGGGGTACCTGAAGCTGCCCTCTCCCTTTTTTGGAGTGCTAGTCTGTTGTGGTAATTGGACATGTGATTTAAGATCCTGTCTTGCTGGTAAAGTACTATGACTTGGACCTGGCATATCTTCAACATGGTCACTCTCTACTGATGTAGTGGGGTCAGCATCTTGATGGTCAGTATCTATACTAGAGAAAGTAACTTTCTTAGGCCTAGATTTGGAGTTTGGCGTTAGCCGTGAAAACCAGCGTTAGAGGCTCCTAACGCTGGTTTTAGGCTACCGCCGGTATTTGGAGTCAGTGATTAAAGGGTCTAACGCTCACTTTTCAGCCGCGACTTTTCCATACCGCAGATCCCCTTACGTCAATTGCGTATCCTATCTTTTCAATGGGATTTTTCTAACGCCGGTATTTAGAGTCGTTTCTGAAGTGAGCGTTAGAGCTCTAACGACAAAACTCCAGCCGCAGGAAAATAGCAGGAGTTAAGAGCTTTCTGGGCTAATGCCGGTTCATAAAGCTCTTAACTACTGTACCCTAAAGTACACTAACACCCATAAACTACCTATGTACCCCTAAACCGAGGTCCCCCCACATCGCCGCCACTCGATTAAAATTTTTTAACCCCTAATCTGCCGACCGCCACCTACGTTATACTTATGTACCCCTAATCTGCTGCCCCTAACCCCGCCGAGCCCTGTATTACATTTATTAACCCCTAACCTGCCCCCCACAACGTCGCCGCCAGCTACTTACAATAATTAACCCCTAATCTGCCGACCGCAAAGCGCCGCCACCTACGTTATACTTATGTACCCCTAATCTGCTGCCCCTAACACCGCCGACCCCTATATTATATTTATTAACCCCTAATCTGCCCCCCTCAATGTCGCCGACACCTGCCTACACTTATTAACCCCTAATCTGCCGAGCGGACCTGAGCGCTACTATAATAAAGTTATTAACCCCTAATCCGCCTCACTAACCCTATAATAAATAGTATTAACCCCTAATCTGCCCTCCCTAACATCGCCGACACCTAACTTCAAACATTAACCCCTAATCTGCCGACCGGAGCTCATCGCTACTATAATAAATGGATTAACCCCTAAAGCTAAGTCTAACCCTAACACTAACACCCCCCTAACTTAAATATAATTTAAATCTTACGACATTAATTAACTCTTATTAAATAAATTATTCCTATTTAAAGCTAAATACTTACCTGTAAAATAAATCCTAATATAGCTACAATATAAATTATAATTACATTGTAGCTATTTTAGGATTAATATTTATTTTACAGGCAACTTGGTAATTATTTTAACCAGGTACAATAGCTATTAAATAGTTAAGAACTATTTAATAGTTACCTAGTTAAAATAATAACAAAATTACCTGTAAAATAAATCCTAACTTAAGTTATAATTAAACCTAACACTACCCTATCAATAAATTAATTAAATAAACTACCTACAATTACCTACAATTAACCTAACACTACACTATCAATAAATAAATTAAATACAATTGCTACAAATAACTACAATTACATAAACTAACTAAAGTACAAAAAATAAAAAAGAACTAAGTTACAAAAAATAAAAAAATATTTACCAACATAAGAAAAATATTACAACAATTTTAAACTAATTACACCTACTCTAAGCCCCCTAATAAAATAACAAAGCCCCCCAAAATAAAAAATGCCCTACCCTATTCTAAATTAAAAAAGTTAAAAGCTCTTTTACCTTACCAGCCCTGAACAGGGCCCTTTGCGGGGCATGCCCCAAGAATTTCAGCTCTTTTGCCTGTAAAAAAAACACATACAATACCCCCCCCAACATTACAACCCACCACCCACATACCCCTAATCTAACCCAAACCCCCCTTAAATAAACCTAACACTAAGCCCCTGAAGATCTTCCTACCTTGTCTTCACCATCCAGGTATCACCGATCCGTCCTGGCATCCGGTGCTGAAGAGGTCCAGAAGAGGGTCCAAAGTCTTCCTCCTATCCGGCAAGAAGAGGACATCCGGACCGGCAAACATCTTCTCCAAGCGGCATCTTCGATCTTCTTCCATCCGGTGCGGAGCGGGTCCATCTTGAAGACCTCCATCGCGGATCCATCCTTCTTCTCCGACGACTAGACGACGAATGACGGTTCCTTTAAATGACGTCATCCAAGATGGCGTCCCTCGAATTCCGATTGGCTGATAGGATTCTATCAGCCAATCGGAATTAAGGTAGGAATATTCTGATTGGCTGATGGAATCAGCCAATCAGAATCAAGTTCAATCCTATTGGCTGATCCAATCAGCCAATCAGATTGAGCTCGCATTCTATTGGCTGTTCCGATCAGCCAATAGAATGCGAGCTCAATCTGATTGGCTGATTGGATCAGCCAATCGGATTGAACTTGATTCTGATTGGCTGATTCCATCAGCCAATCAGAATATTCCTACCTTAATTCCGATTGGCTGATAGGATTCTATCAGCCAATCGGAATTCAAGGGACGCCATCTTGGATGACGTCATTTAAAGGAACCGTCATTCGTCGTCTAGTCGTCGGAGAAGAAGGATTGATCCGCGATGGAGGTCTTCAAGATGGACCCGCTCCGCACCGGATGGAAGAAGATCGAAGATGCCGCTTGGAGAAGATGTTTGCCGGTCCGGATGTCCTCTTCTTGCCGGATAGGAGGAAGACTTTGGACCCTCTTCTGGACCTCTTCAGCACCGGATGCCAGGACGGATCGGTGATACCTGGATGGTGAAGACAAGGTAGGAAGATCTTCAGGGGCTTAGTGTTAGGTTTATTTAAGGGGGGTTTGGGTTAGATTAGGGGTATGTGGGTGGTGGGTTGTAATGTTGGGGGGGGGTATTGTATGTGTTTTTTTTACAGGCAAAAGAGCTGAAATTCTTGGGGCATGCACCGCAAAGGGCTGGTAAGGTAAAAGAGCTTTTAACTTTTTTAATTTAGAATAGGGTAGGGCATTTTTTATTTTGGGGGGCTTTGTTATTTTATTAGGGGGCTTAGAGTAGGTGTAATTAGTTTAAAATTGTTGTAATAATTTTCTTATGTTTGTAAATATTTTTTTATTTTTTGTAACTTAGTTCTTTTTTATTTTTTGTACTTTAGTTAGTTTATGTAATTGTAGTTATTTGTAGCAATTGTATTTAATTAATTTATTGATAGTGTAGTGTTAGGTTAATTGTAGGTAATTGTAGGTAGTTTATTTAATTAATTTATTGATAGGGTAGTGTTAGGTTTAATTATAACTTAGGTTATGATTTATTTTACAGGTAAATTTGTTATTATTTTAACTAGGTAACTATTAAATAGTTCTTAACTATTTAATAGCTATTGTACCTGGTTAAAATAATTACAAAGTTGCCTGTAAAATAAATATTAATCCTAAAATAGCTATAATATAATTATAATTTATATTGTAGCTATATTAGGATTTATTTTACAGGTAAGTATTTAGCTTTAAATAGGAATAATTTATTTAATAAGAGTTAATTAATTTCGTTAGATTTAAATTATATTTAAGTTAGGGGGGTGTTAGTGTTAGGGTTAGACTTAGCTTTAGGGGTTAATCCATTTATTAGAATAGCGGTGAGCTCCGGTCGGCAGATTAGGGGTTAATAATTGAAGTTAGGTGTCGGCGATGTTAGGGAGGGCAGATTAGGGGTTAATACTATTTATGATAGGGTTAGTGAGGCGGATTAGGGGTTAATAACTTTATTATAGTAGCGCTCAGGTCCGCTCGGCAGATTAGGGGTTAATAAGTGTAGGCAGGTGTCGGCGACGTTGAGGGGGGCAGATTAGGGGTTAATAAATATAATCTAGGGGTCGGCGGTGTTAGGGGCAGCAGATTAGGGGTACATAGGGATAACGTAGGTTGCGGCGGTTTACGGAGCGGCAGATTAGGGGTTAAAAAAATATGCAGGGGTCAGCGATAGCGGGAGCGGCAGATTAGGGGTTAATAAATATAATATAGGGGTCGGCGGTGTTAGGGGCAGCAGATTAGGGGTACATAGGGATAACGTAAGTTTCGGCGGTGTACGGAGCGGAAGATTAGGGGTTAATAATAATATGCAGGGGTCAGCGATAGCGGGGTCGGCAGATTAGGGGTTAATAAGTGTAAGGTTAGGGGTGTTTAGACTCGGGGTACATGTTAGAGTGTTAGGTGCAGACGTAGGAAGTGTTTCCCCATAGGAAACAATGGGGCTGCGTTAGGAGCTGAACGCTGCTTTTTTGCAGGTGTTAGGTTTTTTTTCAGCTCAAACAGCCCCATTGTTTCCTATGGGGATATCGTGCACGAGCACGTTTTTGAGGCTGGCCGCGTCCGTAAGCAACTCTGGTATCGAGAGTTGTATTTGCGGTAAAAATGCTCTACGCTCCTTTTTTGGAGCCTAACGCAGCATTTGTTTGAACTCTCGATACCAGAGTTAAATTTATGGTGCGGCCAGAAAAAAGCCCGCGGAGCGTTAACAGCCCATCTACCGCCAAACTCCAAATCTAGGCCTGTGATTGTTGTCTTTGATGTCTCTTATGTTTTTTATTTTTATTTTTCTTGTCTGTCTTAATGTCAGAATTAGTGTTATCTTTAGTCGGTTGGTTGGTCCTTCTAATACTTTTCTGCCATGAGTATACAATATCTAGCTCGTAATCTTTAACATCTCTCTGATATTTTTTCACTTTTCTTTCTGATAATTCTGAGTCAAGTTTGTTTAGTGAAGTTGGTAGTCACCATATTGTTTTGTATTATCATAAGGTTTAAGTAAACCAAAAAGTCTATCTATCTCTAATAATATAGTATTTCTCTCATCTTTTTTATGTTTAACTAGTTGTTTCATAGATATAATGGAACAATTAGTTAGATTGGTATTCCATTCTTCCATAAACTCAGGTATAGTTAGTGCAAAAGTAGGAATTTTTTTCATTCTTAGTCCCCTTGGTACTTTATTTTCAGAGATGTATAATTCAAGGAATTCAATATCCCACCATAAATTAGTCTCTCTAAATCTCAGGTTCTCTAGAGATGAGAACACCATAGATAAATCTTCCTCACAGATGGAATCAGAAATCTGAGTATGTCCCTTTAAGGCATTAACCATTATCAGCTTACGTTTAGTTAAATCTATAACCCCTGTGGGTATAAATGTATCTATTGTTGCTGATTGGCCTACTGGCTTTATCTGATTGGTACTAGCCTTGCTCTGGGCTCCTATCATAAGCTGCAGACCTTTACTTCATATAGTCTTTATCTTTATAGGTAACCGATCCCTGAAAGGTGTCGATCATTTTAGACACTGCTTGTTATGTCCATACAACGCCAGCTCATATGGAAGCCGGATTAGGACACACCTATACGTGTTTCTCTCAGTCACAATGGAGATTTCTGAAGAGGCTAATCTTGCAGTGTAATGGTCCCCATATTTAACCCAAATTTACATGACATGGCTGCTAAGCATATTAAATGGGTAAAGGGGTTCCTATCACATTTTAAACAGTTCCAGAATAGTCACTGTTAGTTGCGCCCCTCCTGAGCGTTCGGTGAGAATGGACGACCCGGCACACAGGAGAGTGTGCGGGGGACACACCCCCTAAATGAATCCAAGCGATAGGCTGCAGACTTCAGACGTGTCTGCCACACACGCCACAGGCAAAGCCGAGTACACTGATCCAAGATGAGAAGTTGCGCTCAAGCTTGTAAGATTCTTGAAGAAAGAAAGGCACTCCAGGCAAGATGTAAAATGTAAAAACAGCTTTAATTCCAAAACGATTAAAAGAAGGACAAAATAGTGGTGTCCAGCAAAGAGCCAGCAGTGACTCCAACAATCAGGTTGATGAGCTGATCCTCATGCAGACATGTTTCGTGCGTTTGCGCACTTGATCACTGCTTACCTGAGGATCAGCTCACTCACCTATTTATGACTTAGCTAATTACCAGAAATTTACATACTTCAAACCTGATTGAATACCTGTATCCACAAGACGGGCTAATTTAATTATTCTACCGGTTGCTAAGAATAAGCATAAAAAGAATGCAAAGGGTTAATATTGGGAATATATGACTAGGAATAATCTGACCACTAATTTTAAGAATTGCTATATATAATGAGAAATAAACTTCATGTAATTACCATTCTAATAAAATATTAGGATACAAACTATTACAATTGAAAGGATCTATACACATTTTTCATGTAGATCTATACTTAGTATATGTATTATTTGTGTAACAAATCAAAAGATCACAATGCCAAAGAGAAGTATAGATGTCTAGCCATTACTGTAACATATAAGTTATTTGATTAGACTATAAATAGGCATATATTCAGATAAATACGTCTAGGTCACGTCTAATGTTTAACCCTTCTGGTTCACTAGTCTGTAATTTAAACATCCAATAGATTTCCTTTTTATTGAGTAATGTCTCTCTATTACCACCTCCTCTCCACTTGGTAATATGGTCAATACCCTGTATTTTTAACGATGATACATCTGAGTTGTGAATTAGTTTAAAGTGTCTTGATATGGGGGTGTCACTATCTTCATCTTCAACTGACCTGAGATGTTGCAAGAATCTGTCTTTGAGGGACCTCTTAGTTTTTCCTGTATATTGGATATTACAAATATCACATGTGAGAAGATAAACTACGTGTGTAGTCGCACAATTAATGAAGTATCTAATGTCATACTCTGTGTTAGTTGTGCTTGAAACAAATTTATCGCCCTCATGTATAAAGTTACAAGTTTTGCAGATGTGTCGTCTGCACTTAAAGCATCCCTGTCTTTGTTTAAGCCAGCATCTATTTATCTTAGGTTTGATGTCAGAAGGGGATAAGTGATTAGATAGAGTCTTAGCTCTTTTAGGAATGAAATCACATCCAGACTTTAAAATCTCTCTGATGGTAGGGTCTGAGTACAGAATAGGAAGAGAGTCTTTAATAATTGTACATATTTTGTTATATTCTACACTGAAGGTAGTTATGAATTTAATCTTATTATTTTCATCCTTTTTAGTCTTTGACTTGTTGTGTTTATATTGAAGCAACTCGGTTCTTGGAATTTGATCAACACTTGCTTTGGCTTTTAATAATAGGCCCTCATGATAACCTCGCTGTTTGAATCTTTCAGTTGCTTCACTGGCCTGCTTGTTCCTTTTAATGCGAATATATTCCCCTTTGGGTATGCCTCTTAGCACATGCCGGGGATGACATGATTCAAATTTTAACAGTGTGTTACCCGCAGTTTCCTTTCTGTACATTTTAGTCTGGATAATAGATCCAGTCTCACCGCCTTGAACAGTGAGATCCAAAAAGTTCACACTTTCATTGCTGTGAGTACCTGTAAACTCTATTCCTAGTTGATTGCAATTGAGGTAATTGCAAATGCAATCTGCCTCAGTTGCGTCACATTCTAAGATAAAAAACAGATCATCTATGTAGCGACAATACTGGATTATCGCTCCCTTGAACGGATTACCATCTCCAAAGATGTGGGACAGCTCCCACCAACCCATAAATAGGTTGGCATAGGAGGGGGCAAATGTAGCCCCCATAGCTGTCCCACGTCTCTGGAGATAATAATCCGTCTGAAACATGAAAAAATTGTGGGTAAGCAAATATTCAATTGCATTCAGCAAGAAAACCTTAGTTGCTTCTTCAAAGTTACAGGACGAGTTAATAAAAAATTCAATAGCCATAAGGCCCTTTGAATGCTCAATAGACGTGTAGAGAGATGTCACATCAACAACCATTAACCTATAGTTTGGTTTCCATTCAATGTTAGCAATTTTTTAAATAAAAGAAGTGGTATCTTGAATATAACTGGGAAGTTGACATACTAGAGGTTGTAAAAAAGTGTCAACGAGTTCAGAGAGTGCTTCGTTCAGGGACCCTATGCCGGCAATGATAGGTCTTTTTATTGCTGCTTTTTGTATTAACTTTAGTACTGGGTCAATAATATTATAATAAGACCATTTAGGTCTGCTCACATTTAAAGCTGTCAACGTTGGGTTTACATTATCTGCTGCTTTTAAGTACATAGACTAAAGTGTATACATTCTTTATTCAATAGTATATTACCAGTAAGGACAATTAAAAACAGAGAATCTTAATCAGTCAAAATGGAGAATGCATATGTGTTGAGTGACTTTAAGGATGACACACCTGAGACATACAATGAAATCATTCACACTCTGGATAGTCTATTTTTTTATATGGACGCTCTCAGAAAAAAAGATATTAAATTGGATCTGGACATCAAGTCCTTCAGACTATATAAATTAGACAAGCGTATTCATTTTTAGTTCAAACTGTTTGTCATATTTCTTAAAATCTGGGTCATGTTGATATTTCTTTAATAATATCTGTGTATCCTTAATCTCTGTTATTAAAGCTGATCTTTGTTTTTCTTTATATATCACCAGTAGCTCAATTAGGGCAAAAGAACATGAATCCAAAATGGAATTCCATTTTTCTATGAAATCAGGGTCAGTTACAATAAATGAAGGAAACTTTCTAATGCGCAGACCCCTGGGTATGCGCTTGTCTAATTTATATAGTCTGAAGGACTTGATGTCCAGATCCAATTTAATATCTTTTTTTCTGAGAGCGTCCATATAAAAAAATAGACTATCCAGAGTGTGAATGATTTCATTGTATGTCTCAGGTGTGTCATCCTTAAAGTCACTCAACACATATGCATTCTCCATTTTGACTGATTAAGATTCTCTGTTTTTAATTGTCCTTACTGGTAATATACTATTGAATAAAGAATGTATACACTTTAGTCTATGTACTTAAAAGCAGCAGATAATGTAAACCCAACGTTGACAGCTTTAAATGTGAGCAGACCTAAATGGTCTTATTATAATATTATTGACCCAGTACTAAAGTTAATACAAAAAGCAGATATAAAAAGACCTATCATTGCCGGCATAGGGTCCCTGAACGAAGCACTCTCTGAACTTGTTGACACTTTTTTACAACCTCTAGTATGTCAACTTCCCAGTTATATTCAAGATACCACTTCTTTTATTAAAAAAATTGCTAACATTGAATGTAAACCAAACTATAGGTTAATGGTTGTTGATGTGACATCTCTCTACACGTCTATTGAGCATTCAAAGGGCCTTATGGCTATTGAATTTTTTATTAACTCGTCTTGTAACTTTGAAGAAGCAACTAAGGTTTTCTTGCTGAATGCAATTGAATATTTGCTTACCCACAATTTTTTCATGTTTCAGACGGATTATTATCTTCAGAGACGTGGGACAGCTATGGGGGCTAAATTTGCCCCCTCCTATGCCAACCTATTTATGGGTTGGTGGGAGCTGTCCCACGTCTTTGGAGATGGTAATCCGTTCAAGGGAGTGATAATCCAGTATCGTCGCTACATAGATGATCTGTTTTTTATCTTAGAATGTGACGCAACTGAGGCAGATTGCTTTTGCAATTACCTCAATTGCAATCAACTAGGAATAGAGTTTACAGGTACTCACAGCAATGAAAGTGTGAACTTTTTGGATCTCACTGTTCAAGGCGGTGAGACTGGATCTATTATCCAGACTGAAATGTACAGAAAGGAAACTGCGGGTAACACACTGTTAAAATTTGAATCATGTCATCCCCGGCATGTGCTAAGAGGCATACCCAAAGGGGAATATATTTGCATTAAAAGGAACTGCACCAGTGAAAAAGAATATCACAAGCAGGCCAGTGAAGCAACTGAAAGATTCAAACAGCGAGGTTATCATGAGGGCCTATTATTAAAAGCCAAAGCAAGTGTTGATCAAATTCCAAGAACCGAGTTGCTTCAATATAAACACAACAAGTCAAAGACTAAAAAGGATGAAAATAATAAGATTAAATTCATAACTACCTTCAGTGTAGAATATAACAAAATATGTACAATTATTAAAGACTCTCTTCCTATTCTGTACTCAGACCCTACCATCAGAGAGATTTTAAAGTCTGGATGTGATTTAATTCCTAAAAGAGCTAAGACTCTATCTAATCACTTATCCCCTTCTGACATCAAACCTAAGATAAATAGATGCTGGCTTAAACAAAGACAGGGATGCTTTAAGTGCAGACGACACATCTGCAAAACTTGTAACTTTATACATGAGGGCGATAAATTTGTTTCAAGCACAACTAACACAGAGTATGACATTAGATACTTCATTAATTGTGCGACTACACACGTAGTTTATCTTCTCACATGTGATATTTGTAATATCCAATATACAGGAAAAACTAAGAGGTCCCTCAAAGACAGATTCTTGCAACATCTCAGGTCAGTTGAAGATGAAGATAGTGACACCCCCATATCAAGACACTTTAAACTAATTCACAACTCAGATGTATCATCGTTAAAAATACAGGGTATTGACCATATTACCAAGTGGAGAAGAGGTGGTAATAGAGAGACATTACTCAATAAAAAGGAAATCTATTGGATGTTTAAATTACAGACTAGTGAACCAGAAGGGTTAAACATTAGACGTGACCTAGACGTATTTATCTGAATATATGCCTATTTATAGTCTAATCAAATAACTTATATGTTACAGTAATGGCTAGACATCTATACTTCTCTTTGGCATTGTGATCTTTTGATTTGTTACACAAATAATACATATACTAAGTATAGATCTACATGAAAAATGTGTATAGATCCTTTCAATTGTAATAGTTTGTATCCTAATATTTTATTAGAATGGTAATTACATGAAGTTTATTTCTCATTATATATAGCAATTCTTAAAATTAGTGGTCAGATTATTCCTAGTCATATATTCCCAATATTAACCCTTTGCATTCTTTTTATGCTTATTCTTAGCAACCGGTAGAATAATTAAATTAGCCCGTCTTGTGGATACAGGTATTCAATCAGGTTTGAAGTATGTAAATTTCTGGTAATTAGCTAAGTCATAAATAGGTGAGTGAGCTGATCCTCAGGTAAGCAGTGATCAAGTGCGCAAACGCACGAAACATGTCTGCATGAGGATCAGCTCATCAACCTGATTGTTGGAGTCACTGCTGGCTCTTTGCTGGACACCACTATTTTGTCCTTCTTTTAATCGTTTTGGAATTAAAGCTGTTTTTACATTTTACATCTTGCCTGGAGTGCCTTTCTTTCTTCAAGAATCTTACAAGCTTGAGCGCAACTTCTCATCTTGGATCAGTATCACATTTTAAAGGCTGCAGCTAAACGTTCAATTAAAAGTTAAAATGGATAATAACTTGACACTTAGTACTAACTTGCATAGTAACATATGCTTAAAAGTAATGTATACCCACATATTCAAGTACTTTAAGTGGAAACAATAAAATAATAACAATAAAAAATAGCAAATATTAAAATGGTAATTATATATATATATATATATATATATATATATATATATATATATATATATATATATATATATATATATATACAGGGAGTGCAGAATTATTAGGCAAATGAGTATTTTGACCACATCATCCTCTTTATGCATGTTGTCTTACTCCAAGCTGTATAGGCTCGAAAGCCTACTACCAATTAAGCATATTAGGTGATGTGCATCTCTGTAATGAGAAGGGGTGTGGTCTAATGACATCAACACCCTATATCAGGTGTGCATAATTATTAGGCAACTTCCTTTCATTTGGCAAAATGGGTCAAAAGAAGGACTTGACAGGCTCAGAAAAGTAAAAAATAGTGAGATATCTTGCAGAGGGATGCAGCACTCTTAAAATTGCAAAGCTTCTGAAGCGTGATCATCGAACAATCAAGCGTTTCATTCAAAATAGTCAACAGGGTCACAAGAAGTGTGTGGAAAAACCAAGGCGCAAAATAACTGCCCATGAACTGAGAAAAGTCAAGCGTGCAGCTGCCAAGATGCCACTTGCCACCAGTTTGGCCATATTTCAGAGCTGCAACATCACTGGAGTGCCCAAAAGCACAAGGTGTGCAATACTCAGAGACATGGCCAAGGTAAGAAAGGCTGAAAGACGAGCACCACTGAACAAGACACAGAAGCTGAAACGTCAAGACTGGGCCAAGAAATATCTCAAGACTGATCTTTCTAAGGTTTTATGGACTGATGAAATGAGAGTGAGTCCTGATGGGCCAGATGGATGGGCCCGTGGCTGGATTGGTAAAGGGCAGAGAGCTCCAGTCCGACTCAGACGCCAGCAAGGTGGAGGTGGAGTACTGGTTTGGGCTGGTATCATCAAAGATGAGCTTGTGGGGCCTTTTCGGGTTGAGGATGGAGTCAAGCTCAACTCCCAGTCCTACTGCCAGTTTCTGGAAGACACCTTCTTCAAGCAGTGGTACAGGAAGAAGTCTGCATCCTTCAAGAAAAACATGATTTTCATGCAGGACAATGCTCCATCACACGCGTCCAAGTACTCCACAGCGTGGCTGGCAAGAAAGGGTATAAAAGAAGAAAATCTAATGACATGGCCTCCTTGTTCACCTGATCTGAACCCCATTGAGAACCTGTGGTCCATCATCAAATGTGAGATTTACAAGGAGGGAAAACAGTACACCTCTCTGAACAGTGTCTGGGAGGCTGTGGTTGCTGCTGTACGCAATGTTGATGGTGAACAGATCAAAACACTGACAGAATCCATGGATGGCAGGCTTTTGAGTGTCCTTGCAAAGAAAGGTGGCTATATTGGTCACTGATTTGTTTTTGTTTTGTTTTTGAATGTCAGAAATGTATATTTGTGAATGTTGAGATGTTATATTGGTTTCACTGGTAAAAATAAATAATTGAAATGGGTATATATTTGTTTTTTGTTAAGTTGCCTAATAATTATGCACAGTAATAGTCACCTGCACACACAGATATCCCCCTAAAATAGCTATAACTAAAAACAAACTAAAAACTACTTCCAAAACTATTCAGCTTTGATATTAATGAGTTTTTTGGGTTCATTGAGAACATGGTTGTTGTTCAATAATAAAATTAATCCTCAAAAATACAACTTGCCTAATAATTCTGCACTCCCTGTATATATATATATATACTGTATATATATATATATATATATATATATTTATATATATATATATATATATATACAGTAATAAAAATAATAATAAATGGTATTAGATGTAATAGATGTAATAT
The DNA here is from genome assembly GCF_027579735.1 of Bombina bombina. Classification (NCBI taxonomy): domain Eukaryota; kingdom Metazoa; phylum Chordata; class Amphibia; order Anura; family Bombinatoridae; genus Bombina; species Bombina bombina. The sequence goes on from NC_069502.1 coordinate 885,888,879, forward strand.
CCGATGAAATCATCCAATATTTACATACAATAAATTACAATAAATATGTTACTATGCAAGTTTTTAGTTCACTTGCCTTCTTACCCACCTCACATTAAGCATATTGTGTACATCATTTTTTTATCTTGTATTTCCCATAGCCTGTTGAGATTATTTGTGATCTTAGTACACAATCCTAGTACACATTTTTTGTTGATAATTTAAAATGATGTTTTTATAATTATTTTAGATTTATCATGAGGATTTTCCTCTTTTTTAAATTAATTTATTGTTTTAAATAAATGTTACATTGTTTTCATTCTTTTCTTTCTTTTTTTTAGGCAGATTCATCAGAAAAACTAAGACAATATGGGCTGCCCCATATCCTTAGCCACCCTGTGCTTGTTACTAGAACAAGATCCTGCCCACTTGTTGCTCCACCAAAACCCATACCAATACCACGATGGAAACTAATTAGACCGCAAAGAGCAGTTAATATTACAGATGAACCGAAAGGTAAATTGCTGATTTGTTTGCTATATGTAATAGATTGAATAATTAAATTGTTATATATACTTTTTTTATGTTTGCTAATTTATGAGATGCGGAACAGAAAGACCATTTTTTATTAAAAGAAGAGCATGACTTGGTAATTATTATTGCAGATGATTTGAACAATAGCATACAGAGTAAAAGAGCAGCAAATAGATTTGCTAAATCATAAAAAACACAATCAACGCGTTTCATTCCTCTCTTGGGGCTTTTTCAAGATGAGCCCCAAGAGAGGGGTGAAACTTGTTGATTGTGTTTTTTATGATTTAGCAAAGGTGATCTGTGTAATGACCCACCACTACATCTACTATCATCACCCAAAATGTTTTTAGGATTTTGCTGTACACTGCTATTATACCCTTGCAGTACTGTGGACTTCAATAACCAGCCTGAGGGGTATATGCTGGCATCAAGACACACTTGTTATAAACATTTGTTGTCCGACAATTGCCTGCTGCAAGCGCTGACTATCGGCATAACTGCTATACCAGAATTTGAGTCCTAGCAGTAATTTGAACCATTGCAGGCGGTTTCCGACATCAGCCGAACAAACATCAAACTAAAGACAGCTGATTTGATCACCATACCACGTGGTTCGGCAACCCACGTGATCGGAATTCCTCAGAACCACGCCAGACGTGGAAGTGTGTATCGTCTTTAGGCTATTCCAAAGCTCCAGCATAGTGGCCGTTTGCAAACAGGTTAAAACACACTGTTCGGTGCATAAAGACAACGGCCATTATCCTAAACTTATCTAAAGGTACCGCTCCCATATGAGTTCAGCACAATCCAATATTGTACCATTATAGCAAGATCGGCTGCATATGAGAGTTATTCATTATACTTATTGTGAACTTAAGAACTGTCTGTATACAGCCAGTATTCTCACTAGCAACGCTAATCTTCCAGTATTTTTTGTTTAAGTTTTTTTTATATAGGTATTTTTTAATTACTGGACTCCAGATTCTAATTACCTTTTATGTGATTTTTATGCTTTCTTTGGGAAACCACTGTTTATTACACATCGATTTTACGCATCGATTGTATGTGATTCAGTCTGATTTACTATATGTAATTTTAGCCTCCTCCATACTATTTTTGATATATTAAACATTGTTTATTTCTATTGTAATCTGCTTTATCAAGCTAATTCTTAGATATTTATGTTGATTTTATATATTTCAGACTGCCTGTATAGTATTGACTAGTTCTTTTGCATATACCACATTAGCATCCACCCTATTGTTTTAATAAATACCCTTATACCCTTGCTTTAGCGCCAGTACTTTTCCTGCACTTTCCTGTATTCTCCTTGTGGGGCTTCTTGACAGAGGGGGCCCTATTTGTACTTGGCAGTGGGGTTGTTTTTAGCGCCAGTTCTACCCAGATCCTTCTAAATAATAGTGAGATGAGCAAGAGCGTGCTACTCAGCGAACCGGAAGCAGATCCCAAAGGGGGTAAACAGAACCCTTTGTCACCCGGAGTGCTGTAGCCAAAGCGTTGGATCAATCTGCAACAATACAAAAATAAAAAAAGGCAGACACTACACCAAAACCCAGTATAGTTAAAATCCAAAGAACACTTTATTAAATCATATTAAAATGCAGACAGACATGGCGGTTAAAGGTGGACAGACAGTCGGACGCATTTCACGCCCCCTAGCAGCGTGTACTTATAGACTAGTGTTTATGTCTTTACCCAATCTATTTATAGGCAGGTTATAGAAACATATTAACTGTTTCAGTGCCAAAAATAGAATAAGAAAGGTTAAAAACATGGCTCAACAACATCGATACAGCGTAGATATTACTTAATATTACAAAAGGCAAGAAAACAACTAAAAAGTTGACTTAATTTTGAAAAATCCTAGCAAGCATAAATTCAATTTTTATGTTATTTTAGTGTACCGAGTGAAAATAGGAGGAAGTAACTCCTCAAAATCAAAGTTTAGTAAGAGAATGTCACTTGTATAACAATATGTGTCCCGTTAATGGTGTGTGTTGTGGGTTTTACCTGCTCTGTAGTCTTCAAGCAGGTGCAGGGCAAATATAGAGTATATTCCAGCTTATCCACACTGGGGAGGGATCCTTGTAGCAGATTTTGTTTCTAGATGGACGATCCGAGGCTCTGCTGTGTCTAGATGCACTCTGGCACTCCTGAATAAACACTGCTGCAAATTGAAGTATAGTGCTCTGTATCTCAATGCTTCTTCTTATGGATGTCTGCTGGACAAGAGGGTGCCTGGTAATTTCGCTCCACCAATTCTTGCTGATCCTCGCTTGACGAGATCTATGCAGGGTTGCTTTTATCCTTCAATTTCTCTTATTTGATCGTCCCAGAAGATTCTGTTATTAGGGGTTTGGTGAATGATGATCCGGGTCGCCTCTCCAATCTATGCCGTTTATTGCGCCACGTCTGTTTGGCGCTTCATGGGTCACAAGTTAACAGCGATATTGTCCGGTAATGTATGTCACACTGTCAGACCTCAATCTGCATCCACGGTTCCCCGGGGCTGGGGCACAGGGAGGGATGTCAAGGTGGGGCTGTGATCCGAACCCCAACTATTTACAAAAGCACTTCCATGTGCTATAATTCTTGCGGCGGGGGTGTGATGGTCTTCCACTAGTGCTAGTAAATGCCGGACACCGGAAGTGTAAAGGCTGAAATGCACTCGGGCTAGTTCGATTAATGCATTCTTAGCAATTTAAGCAGTTTTTTTTTTTGCCAAACTGCGCTCTTTAGTTAGGAAATTTTACGGATCTCGTCAGTTTAACTGATCACTCTTCAGCCCGCCCACCGGAAGTCCTCTTCTCCTCTCTTTGTTGTAATTTTTAATGTCTCTGACGTGTTCATTAAATTTTGTTCTTACTTGTCGTGTAGTTTTACCAACATATTGATAGTGGCACAAATTTTCCTGAGCCAACATTTTCTAAGGAGGATGCTTGTCAGGGATCAAATGACAATGTTCAATTAATGCCGCAGCTTTCTCCTCAAACGTTCCAAATTTTACCACCCTCATATGCAGTGCCCTGTGTGTCCTCTTTAGCTCCAGTTGGGGTTACTTTAAAAGACATCGCTTCTCTCATGTCTTCTGCAGTCTCAGACGCGTTGTCTGCTTTTCCTATGTTGCAAGGAAAGCGTAAGAGAAAAATTAGACATTCAGTAAGCGAGGTTTCTGAAGCAGTTGTTGCTATTGCGGATGCCTCCTTCCAGAAACCTGAGGAGGGGGATACCGTAGTTGCATCTGAAGGTGAAATTTCAGATTCTGACAGTGTAATTCCTCTTGCTGATACTGAAGTGGTATCCTTCAGGTTTAAGCTAGAACACCTCCGTCTGTTGCTTAAGGAGGTTTTGGCTACATTGGACTACTGTGACTCCACGGTCGTTGTTAGTCCTAAGAAATCCAGTAAGCTAAACAAATATTTTGAGGTACCTTCAATACAGGTTTTTCCGGTTCCAGACCGAGCTTCTGAGAGCATTACTAAGGAGTGGGAGAGACCGGGTATCCCTTTTTCTCCATTTCCTATATTTAAAAAGATGTTCCCCATAGCCGACTCTGTCAAGGAGGCTTGGCAAACAGTCCCCAAGGTGGAAGGAGCAGTTTCCACTCTGGCTAAGAGAACTACTATACCCATAGAGGATAGTTGTGCTTTTAAAGATCCTATTGACAAAAAATTAGAGGAGTTACTTAAAAAGATGTATGTACACCAGGGTTTACAATGGCAACCAGCTGTGTGCATCGCTACTGTCACCAGTGCGGTGGCATATTGGTTTGATGCGTTGCCTGATGCTATTAGGACAAACACTCCCCTGGATGAGATCCAGGATAGGATAAAAGCTCTTAAATTGGCTAATTCCTTTATTACGGATGCTTCCCTTCAAGTTATCAAGCTGAGAGCAAAGATTTCAGGTTTCTCTGTTCTAGCACGCAGGGCCTTATGGTTGAAACCTTGGTCTGGGGATGTATCCTCTAAATCAAAGCTTCTAGTGATTCCTTACAAGGGGATGACCTTGTTTGGACCGGGCTTGACAGAAATAATTTCTGATATTACGGGAGGCAAGGGTCATCTTCTCCCTCAGGATAAGAGGAACAAACAGACGGGACGTCAGAGTAATTTTCGTTCCTTTCGAAACTTCAAGGGAAATACTTCCGCTTCCAAGCAGGAACAGTCTAAGTCAGCATGGAGACCCAATCAGTCTTGGAATAAGGGAAAACAATCCAAGAAGCCTGCTATTGAACCTAAGACAGCATGAAGGGCATGCCTCTGATCCGGGACCGGATCTTGTTGGGGGCAGACTTTCCTTCGCTCAGGCTTGGGTTTGAGATGTTCAGGATCCCTGGGCAGTAGAAATAGTGTCCCAGGGATACAAACTAGAGTTCAAGAGTTTTCCTCCCAGAGGCAGGTTTCTGCTTTCAAGATGATCTGTAGACCAGACAAAAAGAGAGGCGTTCTTACACTGTAATACCGTCCTTCAAGATGGAAACTATTCGTTCCATTCTCCCTCTGGTCCAAGAGGGTCAATTAATGACAACTGTGGATTTAAAGGACGCGTACTTGCATGTTCCCATTCTCAGGGATCATCACATTTTTCTAAGGTTTGCTTTACTAGACAAACACTTCCAATTCGTGGCTCTTCCCTTCAGTCTTGCCACAGCTCCCAGAATCTTTTCAAAGGTTCTGGGATCGCTGTTGGCGGTGCTTCGGTTAAGGGGCATTGCAGTGGCGCCCTTTCTGGTCGACATCCTAGTCCAGACGCCATCCTTTCAACAAGCAAAATCCCACACGGAAATGTTGTTATCCTTCCTGAGATCTCACGGATGGAAGGTAAATTTGGAAATTAGTTCCTTAGTCCCAAATACAACGGTAACTTTCTTGGGGACCATAATAGATTCCCTATCATTGAAGATTTTTCTGACAGAAGTCAGGAAATCAAAGATTTTCAATACTTGTCTAGCTCTTCAGTCCACTCCTCGACCATCAGTGGCTCAGTGCATGGAGGTAATCGGGCTGATGGTGGCGGCAATGGACATCATCCCATTTGCTCAGTTCCACCTTAGACCTCTGCAGTTAAACATGCTCAGGCAATGGAACGGAGATTATGCGGATTTGTCTCCTCAAATACTTCTGGATCAGGAGACAAGAGATTCTCTTCAATGGTGGTTGTCTCTGGATCATCTCTCCCAGGGAACCTGCTTTCGTAGACCATCTTGGGTGATTGTGACAACAGACGCCAGCCTTCTAGGATGGGGAGCAGTCTGGGGCTCCCTAAAGGCTCAGGGAGTTTGGGCTCAGTCAGAGTCTGTTCTTCCTATACACATTCTGGAGCTGAGAGCTATCTTCAATGCTCTTCTGACCTGGCCCCAGTAAGCCTCGGTCCAGTTTATCATGTTCCAGTCTTACAACATAACTTCAGTGGCTTACATCAATCATCAGGGAGGAACGAGGAGTTCCTTAGCGATGACAGAGGTAACCAAGGTAATTCAGTGGGCGGAGACCCACAATTGCTGTCTGTCAGCGATCCACATCTCAGGAGTGGAAAACTGGGAGGCGGACTTCCTGAGCAGGCAGACCTTTCATCCGGGGAGTGGGAACTCCATCCGGAAGTGTTTTCCAGCCTGATTCTCAAATGGGGTCAGCCGGAATTGGATCTCATAGCATCTCGACAGAATGCCAAGCTTCCGAGGTACGGATCGAGGTCCAGGGACCCTCAGGCGATACTGATAGATGCCCTGATGGTAACTTGGACCTTCAGTCTAGCATACCTATTTTCTCCCTTTGCTCTTCTTCCTCGGGTCATTGCTCGAATCAAGCAGGAGAGGGCATCAGTGATCCTCATTGCACCGTCATGGCCTTGCAGTATTTGGTATGCAAATCTGGTGGACATGTCATCTCTGCCACCTTGGAGACTTCCGTTGAGGAAGGACCTTCTAATTCAAGGGCCCTTCCTTCACCCAAATCTAGTTTCTCTGAAGCTGACTGCTTGGAGATTGAACGCTTAATTTCTCTTGTTAAGTGTGTTCAGTCCACGGGTCATCCATTACTTATGGGATATATTCTCCTTCCCAACAGGAAGTTGCAAGAGGATCACCCAAGCAGAGCTGCTATATAGCTCCTCCCCTCACATGTCATATCCAGTCATTCTCTTGCAACCCTCAAAAAAGAAGGAGGTCGCGGGAGGAGTTGGAGTTTTTACTTAATTATTCTTCAATCAAAAGTTTGTTATTTTAAATGGCACCGGAGTGTGCTGTTTTTCTATCTCAGGCAGTATTTGGAAGAAGAAACTGCCTGCGTTTTTCTATGATCTTAGCAGGCGTAACTAAGATCCACTGGCTGTTCTCGACATTCTGAGGAGTGGGGTAACTTCAGAACATGGGAATAGCATGCGGGGTCCTCCGCAAATGAGGTATGTGCAGTACAATATTTTCTGGGAATGGAATTGACTAAGAAAACACTGCTGTTACCCGTATGATGTAAGTACAGCCTTAAATGCAGTAGTAGTGACTGGTATCAGGCTGATAAATGTATGCACAGTAGAGTTATTTTCTAGGGACTAGAATTTGACTGAGAAAATACTGTTAATACTGAAATAATGCTTAAGCCTTATCTGCAGTGGAAGCGACTGGTAGCAGGCTTAGTGATAACTTTGCATGACATTAAAAGAAGTTTGTTTTCAAAATGTTTACTGGCATGTTATTCATTTTGTGAGGTACTTTGTTGATAAATCCTTTTGGGCATGAATTTCTTTCTACATGGCTAATGTATATTTCTGCATAGAAACCGTTATATCAGGTCTCCCACTGTTGTAAATGAGCGGGAGGGGCCTTTTTTAGCGCCTTGTTGCGCACTTAAAATTCTAGCACAGTCTTCCTGCTTCTTCCTCCTTGATCCAGGACGTCTCTAGAGAGCTCAGGGGTCTTCAAAATTCGTTTTTGAGGGAGGTAATCAGTCACAGCAGACCTGTGACAGTGTGTTAGACTGTGATAAAAACGCTTAATATTAATTTGATATCCGTTTTTTTTTTTTTTTTGGGTACTGAGGGGTTAATCATCCTGTTGCTAATGGGTGCAATCCTCTGCTAATTAATACATTTAAAGAATTGTTGACTATAACTGAATTAGTTATTTGTTATTCAACTGTGTTTTTTAAAAGCGCTGCAGCGTTTTTTATATTGCTTGCGAACTTATTGAAAGTAATTTCCAAGCTTGCTAGCTTCATTGCTAGTCTGTTTAAACATGTCTGATACAGAGGAATCTGCTTGTTCATTATGTTTAAAAGCCTTGTGGAGCCCAATAGAAATATGTGTACCAATTGTATTGATATTACTTTGAAAAGTCAATCTGTATCGATAAAAAAATTATCACCAGACAACGAGGGGGCAGTTATGCCGTCTAACTCTCCTCACGTGTCAGTACCTTCGTCTCCCGCTCGGGAGGTGCGTGAGATTGAGGCGCCAAGTACATCAAGGCCCTTACAAATCACTTTACATGATATGGCTAATGTTATGAAAGAAGTATTATACAATATGCCCGAGTTAAGAGGCAAGCGCGACAGTTCTGGGTTAAGGACAGAGCGCCGATGACACGAGAGCCATGTCTGATACTGCGTCACAATTTGCAGAACATGAGGACGGAGAGCTTCATTCTGTGGGTGACGGTTCTGATTCGGGGAGACCGGATTCAGAAATTTCAAATTTTAAATTTAAGCTTTAGAACCTCCGCGTGTTGCTAGGGGAGGTGTTAGCGGCTCTGAATGATTGTGACACGGTGGCAATCCCAGAGAAATTATGTAAGCTGGATAGATACTACGCGGTACCGCTGTGTACTGACGTTTTTCCTATACCAAAGAGGCTTACAGAGATTATTAGTAAGGAGTGGGATAGACCCGGTGTGCCTTTTTCCCCTCCTCCGATATTTAGAAAAATGTTCCCTATAGACGCCACCACACGAGACTTATGGCAGACGGTCCCTAAGGTGGAGGGAGCAGTTTCTACTTTAGCCAAGCGTACCACTATCCCGGTGGAGGATAGCTGTGCTTTCTCAGATCCAATGGATAAAAAATTAGAGGGTTATCTTAAGAAATTGTTTGTTCAACAAGGTTTTATATTACAGCCTCTTGCATGCATTGCGCCTGTCACTGCTGCAGCGGCATTCTGGTTTGAGTCTCTGGAAGAGGCGATTCGCACAGCACCATTGGATGAGTCTTTGAACAAGATTAGAACCCTTAAGCTGGCTAATGCGTTTGTTTCGGATGCCGTAGTGCATTTAACCAAACTTACGGCTAAGAATTCCGGATTCGCCATACAGGCGCGCAGAGCGCTTTGGCTTAAATCCTGGTCAGCAGATGTAACTTCTAAGTCTAAATTACTAAACATTCCTTTCAAAGGGCAGACCTTATTCGGGCCCGGCTTGAAGGAAATCATTGCTGACATTACTGGAGGTAAGGGCCACACCCTTCCTCAGGACAGGGCCAAATTGAAGGCCAAACAGTCTAATTTTCGTGCCTTTCGGAATTTCAAGGCAGGAGCAGCATCAACTTCCTCCGCTCCAAAACAGGAAGGAATTACTGCTCGTTACAGACAGGGTTGGAAAGGCAACCAGTCATGGAACAAGGGCAAGCAGGCCAGAAAGCCTACTTCCGCCCCTAAGACAGCATGAAGTCAGGGCCACCTTTCCAGAGATGGATCTAGTGGGGGGCAGACTCTCTCTCTTCGCCCAGGCTTGGGCAAGAGATGTACAGGATCCCTGGACGTTGGAGATTATATCTCAGGGATACCTTCTGGATTTCAAAACTTCTCCTCCACAAGGGAGGTTTCATCTGTCAAGGTTATCAACAAACCTAGTAAAGAAAGAGGCATTTCTACAATGTGTACAAGACCTCTTAGTAATGGGAGTGATCCACCCAGTTCCGCGGACGGAACAGGGGCAAGGGTTTTATTCAAATCTGTTTGTGGTTCCCAAGAAAGAGGGAACCTTCAGACCAATCTTAGATTTAAAAATCTTAAACAAATTCCTAAGGGTTCCATCGTTCAAGATGGAAACCATTCGGACCATCCTACCCATGATTTAAGAGGGTCAATATATGACCACAGTGGATTTAAAGGATGCCTACCTTCACATACCGATTCACAAAGATCATTATCGGTACCTAAGGTTTGCCTTTCTAGACAGGCATTACCAGTTTATAGCGCTTCCCTTTGGATTAGCTACGGCCCAGAGAATTTTTACAAAGGTTCTGGGCTCTCTTCTGGCGGTACTAAGACCACGAGGCATAGCGGTGGCTCCGTACCTAGACGACATTCTGATACAAGCGTCAAGTTTTCAAACTGCAAAGTCTCATACAGAGATAGTTCTAGCATTTCTGAGGTCGCATGGGTGGAAAGTGAACGTGGAAAAGAGTTCTCTGTTACCACTCACAAGGGTCCCTTTTCTAGGGACTCTTATAGATTCTGTAGAGATTAAGATTTACCTGACGGAGTCCAGGTTATCAAAGATTCTCAATGCTTGCCGTGTTCTTCACTCCATTCCAAGCCCATCAGTAGCTCAGTACATGGAAGTAATCGGCTTAATGGTCGCGGCAATGGACATAGTGCCATTTGCGCGCCTACATCTCAGACCGCTGCAACTATGCATGCTAAGTCAATGGAACGGGGATTACTCAGATCTGTCCCCTTTGCTAAATCTGGACCAGGAGACCAGAGATTCTCTTCTCTGGTGGTTATCACGGGTTCATCTGTCCAAAGGAATGACTTTTCGCAGACCAGATTGGACGATTGTAACAACAGATGCCAGCCTCCTAGGCTGGGGAGCAGTCTGGAACTCCCTGAAGGCTCAGGGATCGTGGACTCAGGAGGATAAACTCCTCCCAATAAACATTCTAGAATTAAGAGCAATATTCAATGCTCTTCTAGCTTGGCCTCAGTTAGCAACACTGAGGTTCATCAGATTTCAGTCGGACAACATCACGACTGTGGCTTACATCAATCATCAAGGGGGAACCAGGAGTTCCCTAGCGATGTTGGAAGTCTCGAAGATTATTCGCTGGGCAGAGTCTCACTCTTGCCACCTGTCAGCGATCTACATCCCAGGCGTGGAGAACTGGGAGGCGGATTTTCTAAGTCGCCAGACTTTTCATCCGGGGGAGTGGGAACTTCACCCGGAGGTATTTGCTCAACTGATTCTTCGTTGGGGCAAACCGGATCTGGATCTCATGGCATCTCGCCAGAACGCCAAGCTTCCTTGTTACGGATCCAGGTCCAGGGACCCGGGAGCGGTGCTGTTAGATGCGCTAGCAGCCCCTTGGGTTTTCAACATAGCTTATGTGTTTCCACCTTTTCCGATGCTACCTCGACTGATTGCCAGGATCAAACAGGAGAGAGCATCGGTGATTCTGATAGCGCCTGCGTGGCCACGCAGGACTTGGTATGCAGACCTAGTGGACATGTCGTCCTGTCCACCATGGTCTCTACCCCTGAGGCAGGACCTTCTAATTCAGGGTCCTTTCAACCATCCAAACCTAATTTCTCTGAAGCTGACTGCTTGGAAATTGAACGCTTGATTCTATCAAAGCGGGGGTTTTCGGATTCGGTTATTGATACATTAATACAGGCTCGGAAACCTGTTACCAGAAAAATTTACCACAAGATATGGCGTAAATATTTATATTGGTGTGAATCCAAGAGTTACTCATGGAGTAAGGTTAGGATTCCTAGGATATTGTCTTTTCTACAAGAGGGTTTAGAAAAGGGCTTATCAGCTAGTTCACTAAAGGGACAGATTTCTGCTCTGTCTATTCTTTTACACAAGCGTCTGGCAGAGAATCCAGACGTCCAGGCTTTTTGTCAGGCTTTGGCTAGGATTAAGCCTGTGTTTAAAGCTGTTGCTCCTCCGTGGAGCTTAAACTTGGTTCTTAAAGTTCTTCAGGGTGTTCCGTTTGAACCCCTTCATTCCATTGATATTAAGCTTTTATCTTGGAAAGTTTTGTTTTTGATGGCTATTTCCTCGGCTCAAAGAGTCTCTGAGTTATCTGCCTTACATTGTGATTATCCTTATCTGATTTTTCATGCAGACAAGGTAGTCCTGCGTACTAAGCCTGGGTTTTTACCTAAGGTTGTTTCTAACAAGAATATCAATCAAGAGATTGTTGTTCCATCCTTATGTCCTAATCCTTCTTCAAAGAAGGAACGTCTTTTGCATAATTTAGACGTAGTCCGTGCCCTGAAGTTCTACTTACAGGCAACTAAAGATTTTCGGCAAACTTCTTCTCTGTTTGTCGTTTACTCTGGACAGAGGAGAGGTCAAAAGGCTTCGGCTACCTCTCTCTCTTTTTGGCTTCGTAGCATAATACGTTTAGCCTATGAGACTGCTGGACAGCAGCCTCCTGAAAGGATTGCAGCTCATTCTACTAGAGCTGTGGCTTCCACCTGGGCCTTTAAAAATGAGGCCTCTGTTGAACAGATTTGCAAGGCTGCAACTTGGTCTTCACTTCACACTTTTTCTCTTGTAGTGTGTTCAGTCCACGGCCCGCCCTGTCTATTTGAGGCAGGTTCTAAATTTTAAATTATAACTCCAGTCACCACTGCACCCTATAGTTTATCCTTTCTCGTCTTGTTTCGGTCGAATGACTGGATATGACATGTGAGGGGAGGAGCTATATATTAGCTCTGCTTGGGTGATCCTCTTGCAACTTCCTGTTGGGAAGGAGAATATATCCCATAAGTAATGGATGACCCGTGGACTGAACACACTACAAGAGAAATAAATTTATCAGGTAAGCATAAATTATGTTTTTATCCAAGTGTTTTTTTTTCAGATTCGGTAATAGAGACCATGGTTCAGGCTCGTAAACCTGTAATTAGAAAGATTTACCATAAGATATGGCTTAAATATCTTTATTGGTGTGAATCCAAGGGCTGCTCTTGGAGTAGAGTTAGGATTCCTAGAATTTTGTCTTTTCTCCAAGAGGGTTTGGAGAAAGGATTATTTACAAGTTCCCTAAAGGGTCAAATTTCTGCCTTATATATTTTGTTACACAAGCGTCTGGCAGATGTTCCAGATGTGCAATCTTTTTGTCAGGCTCAGGCTTGTGTTTAAGCCAGTTACTCCTCCATGGAGTCTGAATTTGGTTCTCAAAGTTCTTCAAGGGGCTCCGTTTGAGCCTATGCATTCCTTAGATATTAAGTTGTTATATTGGAAAGTTTTATTTCTTGTAGCTATTTCTTCTGCTCGCAGAGTGTCAGAGCTCTCGGCATTGCAGTATGAGTCTCCTTACCTTATTTTTCATTCAGTTAAGGTAGTTTTACGTACTAAATTTAGGATTTCTTCCTAAAGTTGTTTCTGATCAGAATATTAATCAGGAAATTGTTGTTCCTCCCTTGTGTACTAATCCTTCTTCTCAGAAGGAACGGCTTCTGCATAATTTAGACGTGGTTCGTGCATTAAAATTTTATCTGCAGGCAACTAAGGATTTTCGTCAGTCTTCTGCTTTGTTTGTGTTTTTTTCAGGAAAACATAAGGGTCAGAAGGCTACTGCTACTTCTCTTTCTTTTTGGCTGAAAAGTATCATACGTTTTGCATATGAGACTGCTGACCAGCAGCCTCCAGAGAGAGTTACTGCTCATTCCACGAGGGCTGTGGCTTCCTCATGGGCATTAAAAAATGAGGCTTCTGTGGAACAGATTTGCAAGGCTTTTCTACATACTTTTTCAAAATTCTACAATTTGACACTTTTGCCTCGGCTGAGGCTGCTTTTGGGAGAAAGGTTCTTCAAGCAGTGGGGCCTTCCATTTAGGTTCCCTGTCTTGTCCCTCCCATATCATCGGTGTACTCTAGCTTGTGTATTGATTCACAATAGTAATTAAGATGATCCGTGGACTCATCGTGTAATTAAAAAGAAAATAAATTTTATGCTTACCTGATAAATGTATTTCTTTTTTCACACGATGAGTTCACGGCCCGCCCTGTTTTTTGAAAGACAGGTTGTTGGTTATTAACTTCAGACACCTCTGCACCTAGTTGCTTCCTTTCTCTCCTTGACTTCGGTCGAATGACTGGGTTAGGAGGGAAGGGAGGTGATATTTAACAGCTTGGCTGTGGTGCTCTTTGCCGCCTCCGGCAGGGTAGGAAAGGTAATTCCCAATAGTAATTAAGATGATCCGTGGACTCATTGTGTCAAAAAAAAAATACATTTATCAGGTAAGCATAAATTTTCTTTTTACCACCTGTTTGCAAATTGTACCACCAAAAGTGAACAAGTCCAAATGACAGCAGCACTCAAAAAATTATATAAAATTTCACAGCTTTATTCTAGTTTCCCCATGGTACAAAGATTGAGACAACAACGTTTCGGGCTTTTTACCCTTAGTCATGTCAAGTGACTTGACATGACTAAGGGCAACAAGCCCGAAACCGTGTCGTCTCAATCTTTGTACTAAGGGAAACTCCAATAAAGCTGTAAAATTTTATATCATTTGGTGAGTGCTGCTGTCATTTGGACTTGTTCACTTTTGTTGGTATGGAGGATTTTTGGAGTGGAACCTCCGACAGCCTGTACCACTGTTGCCTCACACTGTGCTGGACATTACTGATTCCAAATTGTACCACTTCAATGGAAACTAGGCTTATGTTGTGAAACTCCAAGAACAAAGAACACAATGAATAATGTTGACCTAAGAATATGACCTTCATGCAAAGCTATGTTACCTTTCTGTATTAATTATTCAAAAGTGAGTCTACCATTCTAATCCTGATGAATCTAAGAAAGCAATCTTGCATAATGTTTATGTTCAATTTATTTAAAGGACCATTAAATTCAGTAGTACTATCAACAAGTACATAATAAAATACAAATTTAAAAATGTATTTCAATTTGCTGCCCCCTGGATCATGTGACAGCCACCAGCCAACTCCAATCTGTATAAACTTGAATGCTTATTGGATTTAGGCATTTCAGGTGATGTGTATTTGTGTAATGAGGGAGGGTGTAGCCTTAGGAGATCAAAACAATCAAGGTGTACATAATTATTAGGCAGCTTCTTTTCCTCTGGCAAAATGGGCCAAAAAAGAGATTTAACTGACTCTGAAAAGTAACACGTTTTAAAAAGTCTTTCCGAGGGATGCAGCACTCTTGAAATTGAAATTGATATTAGTGCGTGATCACAAAACCATCAAACGTTTTGTTGCAAATATGCAACAGGGTTGTAAGAAATTAACTACCAAAGATTTGAGAAGAATCAAATGTGAAGCTACCAGGAACCCAGTATCCTCCAGTGCTGTCATATTCCAGAACTGTAACCTGCCTGGAGTGCCCAGAAGTATAAGGTGTTCAGTGCTCAGAGACATGGCCAAGGTAAGGAAGGTGGAAACCTGACCACCACTGAAGCTACCAGGAACCCAGTATCCTCCAGTGCTGTCATATTCCAGAACTGTAACCTGCCTGGAGTGCCCAGAAGTATAAGGTGTTCAGTGCTCAGAGACATGGCCAAGGTAAGGAAGGTTGAAACCTGACCACCACTGAACAAGACACATAAGTTGAAATGTCAAGACTGGGCCAAAAAATATCTGAAAACACGATTTTTTTCAAAGGTTTTATGGACTGATGAGATGGGATTGACTCTTGACAGACCAGATGGACGGGGCCGGATCAGTAACGGGCACAGCACTCCACTTCGAAAAAGACGCCAGCAAGGCAGGGTACTGGTATTTGCTAGCATTATTAAAAATTAGCTAGTTGGACCTTTTTCGGGTTAAAGATGGACTCAAAATTAACTCCTAAACCTACTGCCAGTTTTTAGAAGACACTTTCTTCAAGCAGTGGTACAGGAAGAAGTCTGCATCTTTCAAGAAGACCATGATATTTATGCAGGACAATACTCAATCACATGCATCAAAGTACTTCACTGCATGGCCCCCTTCCTCACCTGTCCTAAACCCTATTTAGAACTTGTGGGACCTTCTTAAACGGGAGATTTACAGTGAAGGAAAACAGTACACCTCTGTGAACAGTGTCTGGGAGGCTGTGGTTGCTGCTGCACACAAAGTTGATCATTAACAGTTCAAGAAACTGACAGACTCCATAGATGGAAGACTTATGACTGCTATTTAAAAGAATTGTGTCTATATTGGTCACTGATTTTTTTTTTGTGTCGAAATGTCAGAAATGTTTATTTGTAAATTTTGAGTTTGTTTATTATTCTCACTTTAACAGATGAAAATAAACAAGTGAGATGGGAAAATATTTGTTTTTCATTTAGTTGCATAATAATTCTGCACACTAATAGTTGCCCAATAATTGTGCACACATAGATATTCTCCTAAGAAAGCCAAAACCTCACTTTTACTTTCGAAAATATTCAGGTTTATTAACATTTTGGATTGACCGAGAGCACTGTAGTTGTTCAATAATGAAATTAATCCTCAAAAATACAACTTGCCTAATAATTGTGCACACAGTGTACGTATACACTGTGATGTCTTGCACATGGTCAGTAGTAGCTGGTGTCTCAGAAAGTATGACTATAAAAAGACTGCACAATTTAATAAAGAAAGGTGAATTGAAAAGTCTCTTAAAATTAAATCATAAAAGTTTAATTTTGACTTTAGTGTTCTTTTAATAACTGATTCAATTATTTATAACATTATAGAAAAGCTTTAATATTCTGTCATTGCTAGGTACATGAGGAAAGTCATTTCTAAATACTCATACTATGATCTTATTAACTCATGACACAAAAAGCATAACATATGGAAAGAAAGATATCTTTATATAATTACATATTTTTTCCTGTGCAGACTTTTAATCACCATTGGATTACCCTTACAGGTTCAACAGGTAGCTCTTCTGGATGACAAAAAATAAACAGACAGCTATTGATATTTACGCCTCGTTGTACTAAGCAGCGTAAGCTGGTTTGTTGCCCTTGCAGGGCAGGTTCACACATGGAAGCCTGTTTCTCACAATGTACTGACCGCTGCATCATACACTTTCCTCCACCTCTGAGTTTGCTCAGGGTGATTGACAGGCCCTTCTCTCGCATGATTGGTCAAGCGAGGTTAGGGGCGGACAAGATCTCAAGTTAAAAACCTTGTCCGCACGCAGTTTAATACATGTGGCCCTTAATATATATGTTATATGATGATGGCAACTTAAAGGGGCACTCAAGCAAAAAATAAACTTTCATTGTTTTGGCATACAATTTTAAACAACTTTCCAATATACTTCCATTAACAAAATGTGCACAATATTTTTATATTTACAATTTGTGAGTCACAAGCTCCTACTATTTTCTGTAACTTAAGGAATGTTAGGCTAGGGGTCTTGGGGGGTTAGTTGTTAGGGAGTTAAGTAGGGTATGGTTTAATAGATTAGGCAGTGTTTGTGGTGGGCTTGTGGTGGTGTAGGACTTTAGGGGTTAAATGGTTAGGGGGTGTTTGCAGTGGGTTTGTGTCGGTATAGGGCTTTAGGGGTTAGTAGGTTAGGGGTTCTTTGCATAGGGCTTTTGGTGGTGTAGGGGTTTAGAGGTTAATAGGTTAGGGGGTGTTTGCGTTGGGCTTGTGGCGGTAAAGGGCTTTAGGGGTTAGTAAATTAGGGGTTGTTTGCAGAGGGCTTTTGGTAGTGTAGGGGTTTAGAGGTTAATAGGTTAGGGGGTGTTTGCGTTGGGCTTGTGGCGGTAAAGGGCTTTAGGGGTTAGTAAATAAGGGGTTGTTTGCAGAGGGCTTTTGGTGGTGTAGGGGTTTAGAGGTTAATAGGTTAGGGGGTGTTTGCGTTGGGCTTGTGGCGGTGTATGGGTTAAGTAGAGTAAGGGTGTTTGCTGTGGGCTTGTGGTGGTGTAAGGGTAAATAGGTGTATTTATTAGGCTCAGTGCTATATTTCAGAGGGATTCTTTACTATACATCATCAATGTCGGTGGCGATGGTGGTTGAAATGTTTCGCCAGCATCGCCACCCATTGGGGTGTATAGCAAACCGCATTGTCGGTAGCTTGGATTATTTCGCCTGCTCACTCAACATTGTGACGGATCCCTTTGGAATATATCGCTGCATCACCGGACTTTCAATCATCAGGACCTAAGTGCAATTACATTGTCTTTTTATCATGTATTTTTTTATTATGCAAATCAACTGTACCTACTGGTCCTTTAACAAGTAGTAGCCAGAAAGTTTCCTATTATTTTTAGATAAAAATGACCTTTGTCAGAAAAGCAAAATTGTTTTCAAACTTTCTAATATAGCCGTATACTGTACTGCCATCAAAGACAAACATAATTAGACATTTTGGAAGCCAAACCATTCATTCTGATCAAGTTATTGCTTGATTTAAAGAATACTGCATTTTTCCTTTGCCAGGGAAATTTCAACAGACATTGACTGCAGTGGCATTAATTTGTTTCTTTAGTGCGGCTCAGAGGACAAGCCATTGATCATAATAAGAGACTACAAAGGGACCAATTTTATCTTGCAGCTACCCATTTGTCATCGTCCACTTTGTGTATCAGGGAGATTTGTATGTTCCTCACATAATATGAGAGCATTATGGTACCATCTCACAAAAGAATCAATACAGGCTATCAATCCGTCATGTGTATACTTGCAGGTTATGAATACTTAGGTTATACCAGAGGTCATATTCAACACTAGTTCCTTGCTTTCATAAATTGCTATTTCATTAAAAATGACTTGTTTGTATTTATTACATCCATTTTAAAACATATACATTATCTTTATATCTATCTTTGAACCATCTTCGGGGCTGTTTGTTATATAATGTCATCCCTTTTGGGAGGATGTAGAAACCTCCCACAAGCCTTCAGTATTACTTCATCTTCCTATATATACTCCTCCCCAGACTTGCAGCTATTTGTTATCATGTAGCCATGCAAGAACCTATTTGGAGAGAGATGAAAGGGAAATGATAGTTGAGAGATACAGAAAAATAATAATTGTGTATGACAAAGTTGACCTTCATTTGCTTCATGAACTGGGTTACTGTCTCAAAAAGGGCAAGTAAAGTCAAAATTAAATGTCCATTATTTAAATAGGGTATGCAATTTTAAACCATTTTACAATTTTTGTTTATCATATTTGATTTGTTCTCTTTGTATCCATTTTTAAAGAGCAAATCTAGGTGAGCTCATATGAGCTCAGGAGTGTGCACGTTCTAAGCCCACGTGCACACTCCTGAGTTCCTATGAGCCCAGCTAGACTTACTGTTCTACAGGGTATAGATATATACAGATATATAGAGGAATATCTATTTGAACATATTCTCATATGTGAAGAACATTGCAATGTAAAATATCTACAATAAATACATAGTTAAACTTAACTGCAAATGGCTCCAATGCACTGATATACAGGGAGTGCAGAAATATAAGGCAAATGAGTATTTTGACCACATCATCCTCTTTATGCATGTTGTCTTACTCCAAGCTGTATAGGCTCGAAAGCCTACTACCAATTAAGCATATTAGGTGATGTGCATCTCTGTAATGAGAAGGGGTGTGGTCTAATGACATCAACACCCTATATCAGGTGTGCATATTTATTAGGCAACTTCCTTTCCTTTGGCAAAATGGGTCAAAAGAAGGACTTGACAGGCTCAGAAAAGTAAAAAATAGTGAGATATCTTGCAGAGGGATGCAGCACTCTTAAAATTGCAAAGCTTCTGAAGCGTGATCATCGAACAATCAAGCGTTTCATTCAAAATAGTCAACAGGGTCGCAAGAAGCGTGTGGAAAAACCAAGGTGCAAAATAACTGCCCATGAACTGAGAAAAGTCAAGCGTGAAGCTGCCAAGATGCCACTTGCCACCAGTTTGGCCATATTTCAGAGCTGCAACATCACTGGAGTGCCCAAAAGCACAAGGTGTGCAATACTCAGAGACATGGCAAAGGTAAGAAAGGCTGAAAGACGACCACCACTGAACAAGACACACAAGCTGAAACGTCAAGACTGGGCCAAGAAATATCTCAAGACTGATTTTTCTAAGGTTTTATGGACTGATGAAATGAGAGTGAGTCTTGATGGGCCAGATGGATGGGCCCGTGGCTGGATTGGTAAAGGGCAGAGAGCTCCAGTCCGACTCAGACGCCAGCAAGGTGGAGGTGGAGTACTGGTTTGGGCTGGTATCATCAAAGATGAGCTTGTGGGGCCTTTTCGGGTTGAGGATGGAGTCAAGCTCAACTCCCAGTCCTACTGCCAGTTTCTGGAAGACACCTTCTTCAAGCAGTGGTACAGGAAGAAGTCTGCATCCTTCAAGAAAAACATGATTTTCATGCAGGACAATGCTCTATCACACGCGTCCAAGTACTCCACAGCGTGGCTGGCAAGAAAGGGTATAAAAGAAGAAAATCTAATGACATGGCCTCCTTGTTCACCTGATCTGAACCCCATTGAGAACCTGTGGTCCATCATCAAATGTGAGATTTACAAGGAGGGAAAACAGTACACCTCTCTGAACAGTGTCTGGGAGGCTGTGGTTGCTGCTGCACGCAATGTTGATGGTGAACAGATCAAAACACTGACACTGACAGAATGGATGGCAGGCTTTTGAGTGTCCTTGCAAAGAAAGGTGGCTATATTGGTCACTGATTTGTTTTTGTTTTGTTTTTGAATGTCAGAAATGTATATTTGTGAATGTTGAGATGTTATATTGGTTTCACTGGTAAAAATAAATAATTGAAATGGGTATATATTTGTTTTTTGTTAAGCTGCCTAATAATTATGCACAGTAATAGTCACCTGCACACACAGATATCCCCCTAAAATAGCTAAAACTAAAAACAAACTAAAAACTACTTCCAAAACTATTCAGCTTTGATATTAATGAGTTTTTTGGGTTCATTGAGAACATGGTTGTTGTTCAATAATAAAATTAATCCTCAAAAATACAACTTGCCTAATAATTCTGCACTCCCTGTATATGTCTATATGTATACATATGTACTGTATTTATGTGTTTATTTGTGTGTATATATGTAAATACATATGTACACACACACTTTTATTTATATGTATATATATATATATATATATATATATATATATCCTATTATATAAATATATATAATATATATATATATATATATATCCTATTATATAAAAGGCCAAGTGTGTTTGTCCGAAGATGTCATGCGCAGTAGAGACAGCACGAGGACAAACACACCTGGCCTTTGAGATCCCTACCTGATCTGCGGCAGAGGTGGGTGTGGTCAGGCATGATCGGGGGCATAGCTGGATGTGAAGGGGGCGTGACTGGGTGTGGAGGGTCGTGAAGGGGCGTGGCCGCCTGTGAATGGGCGTGTCCTGTCACGGTCGCTCGCAAGATAAAGGGGAGAGAGATAGAGACAGGGGAGAGATAAAAAGAGAGGGGGGGAGAGAGAGGAGAGGGGGGGGAGAGAGAGGGGGGAGGGGGGGAGAGAGAGAGATGGGGGAGAGAGAGGGGGGGAGAGAGAGAGAGGGGGGGGAAGAGATAGAGGGGGGAGAGAGAGAGGGGGAGAGAGAGGGGGAAAGAGAGAGAGAAGGGGGAGAGAGAGAGGGGGGGGGAGAGAGAGGAGGGAGAGGGGGGAGAGAGAAAGCACAAAAGAGAGGGGGGAGAGAGAGAGCGCCAAAGAGGGTGGGAGAGAGCGCAAAACAGGGGGGGGAGAGAGCGCAAAAGAGATTGGGAGAGAGAGAGCGCAAAAGAGAGGGAGAGAGAGAGCGCAAAAGAGGGGGAGAGAGAGAGTGCAAAAAAGAGGGGGAGAGAGCACAAAAGAAAGGGGGAGAGAGAGTGCAAAAGAGAGGGGGAGAGAGCGCAAAAGAGAGGGGGAGAGAGCGCAAAAGAGAGGGGGAGAGAGAGCAGGATAGAGAGAGCGCAAAAGAAAGGGGGGAGAGAGAGAGCTCAAAAGAGAGGGGGTGAGAGAGCAGAAGAGGGGGGATAAAGAGAGGGAGAGAGACAGCAAAAGAGAGGGGGAGAGTTCAAGAAAGAGAGGGGGGAGAGCGCAAAAGAGAGGGGGAGAGAGAGCGCAAAAGAGAGGGGGGAGAGAGAGCACAAAAGAGAGGGGGGAGAGAGAGAGCGCAAAAGAGTGGGGAGAGAAAGAGAGCACAAAAAAGAGGGGGGGAGAGCACAAAAGAGAGGGGGAGAGAGAGCACAAAAGAGAGGGGGGAGAGCACAAAAGAGAGGGGGAGAGAGAGAGCGCAAAAGAGGGGGGAGAGAAAGAGAGCACAAAAAAGAGGGGGGGGAGAGCACAAAAGAGAGGGGGGGGAGAGAGCACAAAAGAGAGGGGGGAGAGCACAAAAGAGAGGGGGAGAGAGAGAGCACAAAAGAGAGGGGAGAGAGAGTGGGGGAAAGAGCATAAAATAGAGGGGGAGAGAGAGAGCACAAAAGAGAGGGGGAGAGAGAGAGTGCAAAAGAGAGGGGGGAGAGAGAGAGCGCAAAAGAGAGGGAGAGAGAGAGAGCGCAAAAGAGAGGGGGGAGAGAGAGAGAGTTTAAAAGAGAGGGGGAGAGAGCACAAAAGAGAGGGGGAGAGAGAGAGCAAAAGAGAGGGGGAGGGAGAGAGAGAGAGAGAGCAAAAGAGAGGGGGAGGGAGAGAGTGCAAGGGGTGGGACCACTGTACTGCAAAAAATGGCCCGTGTGAACAGACTTTAGGACTAGTATATATATATATATATAAAACCACAAAAGAAATAAAGGGGAGAAAAATTAGATAAGAAAAAAAGAGTTGAAATAAACGGTCCCTTAGCCAGCACCTTCCCATAAATGCCAATTAGCTACACATAGGTCCCCAATAAGAAAAGGGAATGAAAAGTAGCACATCACAGTTCCAATGCAAAGTGCAATAATCAGATTTATTATTGTCTGAATGAATATTAGTTTTAACCAATGTTTCCACCCAATAGAAAACAAATAGTGGCCACTAGGAAAATAGTAATGCATGCTTGTAGTGGAATCAAGGAAAAAGTTAATCTCCACTAGGAAATAACTTATAAGTCACTATGGGGGGTAGTTATCATCGTGTCAACTTTCCTGCCTTCGCCGGCCCAATACGCCCGCCTAAGCTCGCCTACCTGAAAAAATACGCCTAAGTTATCAAAAAAAGCTGTCAAAAAGCCGTGGGGCGATGAGCAGCAGACTGTGAGGGTTATCACTCATCCGATCTCGCTGCTCTTCGGCTGTTTGACAGCTTTCTTGCTAGCCTGTCACTAAGCACTCACACTAAACTACACTGCTCTAACCCCTATACCGGCACCCCCGGAGCCCCCCGCAACTAAATAAAGTTACTAACCCCTAAACCGCCGCTCCTAGACCCCGCCGCAAGTCTTATAATTGTATTAACCCCTAAACCGCCGCTCCCGGACACCGCTGCCACCTACATTATACCTAGTAACCCCTATCCTGCCCCCCCTATACCGTCGCCCTCTATAATAAAGTTATTAACCCCTATCCTGCTGATCCCGCACCTCGCCGCAAATAAATAAATAGTTTAACCCCTAAACCGCCGCTCCGTGAACCCGCCGCAACCTATATTAAATTTATTAACCCCTATCCTGCCCCCTCTACACCGTCGCCACCTATAATAAATTTATTAACCCCTATCCTGCCCCCCCTACACCGCCGCCACTGTAATAAAATTATTAACCCCTAAACCTAAGTCTAACACTAACCCTAACACCCCCCTAACTTAAATATTAATTAAATAAATCTAAATAATATTTCTATTATTAACTAAATGAATCCTATTTAAAACTAAATACTTACCTGTAAAATAAACCCTAATATAGCTACAATATAAATAATAATTATATTGTAGCTATCTTAGGATTTATATTTATTTTACAGGTAACTTTGTATTTATTTTAGCTAGTTAGAATAGTTATTAAATAGTTATTAACTATTTAATAACTACCTAGCTAAAAGAAATACAAAATTACCTGTAAAATAAATCCTAACCTAAGTTACAATTAAACCTAATACTACACTATCATTAAATTAATTAAATAAACTACCTACAAATAACTACAATTAAATACAATTTCATAAACTAACTAAAGTACAAAAAATAAAAAAAGCTAAGTTACAAAAAATAAAAAAATAAGTTACAAACATTTTACAAATATTACAACAATTTTAAGCTACTTACACCTAATCTAAGCCCCCTAATAAAATAACAAACCCCCCCAAATTAAAAAAATGCCCTACCCTATTCTAAATTAAATAAAGTTCAAAGCTCTTTTACCTTACCATACCCCTAATCTAACCCAAACCCCCCTTAAAATAACCTAACACTAATCCCCTGAAGATCATCCTACCTTTAGTTGTCTTCACTCAGCTGAGCCACCGATGGAACTGAAGAGGACATCCGGACCGGCAGAAGTTATCCTCCAAGGGGAGCTGAAGAAATCTTCCATCCGATGAAGTGATCCTCCAAGCGGCGCTGAAGAAATCTTCCATCCGGGCGAGGTCATCTTCCAAGAGGCGCTGAAGAAGTCTTCTATCCGGGCGAGGTCATCGTCGAAGCCGGGTCTTGAATCTTCATCCCGCCGACGCGGAACATCCTCCTTTCCCGACGAACTACTGACGAATGAAGGCTCCTTTAAGGGACGTCAGCCAATCAGATTGAGCTCGCATTCTATTGGCTGATCAGAACAGCCAATAGAATGCGAGCTCAATCTGATTGGCTGATTGGATCAGCCAATCGGATTGAACTTGAATCTGATTGGCTGATTCCATCAGCCAATCAGATTTTTCCTACCTTAATTCCGATTGGCTGATAGAATCCTATCAGCCAATCGGAATTGAATGGACGCCATCTTGGATGACGTCCCTTAAAGGAGCCTTCATTCGTCGGTAGTTCGTCGGGAAAGGAGGATGTTCCGCGTCGGCGGGATGAAGATTCAAGACCCGGCTTCGACGATGACCTCGCCCGGATAGAAGACTTCTTCAGCGTCTCTTGGAAGATGACCTCGCCCGGATGGAAGATTTCTTCAGCGCCGCTTGGAGGATCACTTCATCGGATGGAAGATTTCTTCAGCGCCCCTTGGAGGATAACTTCTGCCGGTCCGGATGCCCTCTTCAGTTCCATCGGTGGCTCGGCTGAGTGAAGACAACTAAAGGTAGGATGATCTTCAGGGGATTAGTGTTAGGTTATTTTAAGGGGGGTTTGGGTTAGATTAGGGGTATGTGGGTGGTGGGTTTTAATGTTGGGGGGGGTTGTATTTTTCTTTTACAGGCAAAAGAGCTGAACTTGTAGCTATATTAGGGTTTATTTTAAAGGTAAGTATTTAGTTTTAAATAGGATTAATTTAGTTAATAATAAAAATATTATTTAGATTTATTTAATTAATATTTAAGTTAGGGGAGCGTTAGGGTTAGACTTAGATTTAGGGGTTAATAATTTTATTACAGTGGCGGCGGCGTAGTGGGGGGCAGGATAGGGGTTAATGAATTTATTATAGGTGGCGACGGTGTAGGGGGGGCAGATTAGGGGTTAATAAATTTATTATAGGTGGCGACGGTGTAGGGGGGGCAGGAAAGGGGTTAATACATTTAGTATAGGTTTAGGCGGGTTCAGGGAGCGGCGGTTTAGGGGTTAATACATTTATTATAGTTGCGGTGGGCTCCGGGAGCGGCGGTTTAGGGGTTAATATGTATAGAGTAGCTTGCGGTGGGCTCCGGGAGCGGCGGTTTAGGGGGTAATAACTTTATTTAGTTGCGGCGGTGTAGGGGGGCAGATTAGGGGTGTTTAGACTCGGGGTACATGTTAGGATGTTAGGTGCAGACAGCTCCCATAGAAATCAATGGGATGTCTGTCAGCAGCGAACTTGCACTTTCGCTATGGTCAGACTCCCATTGATTCCTATGGGATCCGCCGCCTCCAGGGGCGGCGGATTGAAAACCAGGTATGCTGGGCCGTAAAAGTGCCGAGCGTACCTGCTAGTCATTTGATAACTAGCAAAAGTAGTGAGAATGTGCCGCACTTGTGTGCGGAACATCTGGAGTGACGTAAGAATCGATCTGTGTCGGACTGAGTCCGACGGATCGAAGCTTACGTCACAAAATTCTACTTTTGCCGGTCTCGAGCCTTTGATAACTAAGGCGAATCAGCCTCGCCACAAATACGCTGCGGAATTCCAGCGTATTTGAGGTTGACGGCTTGATAACTACCCCCCTATATGTCTTTGAAAAAAGCTGATGGCCTAAGCTGGCAAAAACTAACATGTAACTTGATGCTTAGTTCACTTGTTTCCATGTGGGACTTAAATGAATAGGTTAAAGTGATACTGAACCCAACATGTTTCTTTCTTTCATGATTCAGAAAATAAAAAAGCAGGAATCTTAGCTTAGGAGCCGGCTCATTTTTGGTTCAGTACCTGGGATATGCTTGCTTATTGGTTGCTAAATGTAGCCAAAAATAGGCCAGCTACTAAGCTTAGATTCCTGCTTTTTCAAATAAAGAGAACAAAGAAAAAATTATAATAGGAGTAAATTAGAAACTTGATTAAAATTGCATGCTCTTTCTGAATCATGAAATAAAAAATGTGGGTTTAGTATCCCTTTAATGCCATATAAATTATAATCTATAAAACATTATCAACAAACAGCAGCATCAGTGAATCAGTAAATACAATGTACGGATGACAACCACCTGTCGTCATGCGCACTTAAGATGTTAAATACACCACTGTGACAGTTTTTTTCACGTAATAATATTAATTCATCATGAGATGTGCGATTAACAATTTCATGTATTTTGTTATACTTTTTTAACACCCAAACGTAATTGCAATTAAAAAATACAGATTTAAGTATAGCATTTTAGCTGTATGCAAGTTTATTAAGCACCTTGTATTTACGCAATATTTCTGTTGTGTAGCTACAAAATAATATATCAGTCAAGTCTAAACTTTGTTTATAACAAATTACTTTCTGCAATGATTTTTCAATAACTTTACTCCACCTACTATTTGCCTTACTTAGGCCTAGATTTAGAGTTTGGCGGTAGCCGTGAAAACCAGCGTTAGAGGCTCCTAACGCTGGTTTTAGGCTACCGCCGGTATTTGGAGTCAGTCAGGAAAGGGTCTAACGCTCAGTTTTCAGCCGCGACTTTTCCATACCGCAGATCCCCTTACGTCAATTGCGTATCCTATCTTTTCAATGGGATCTTTCTAACTCCAGTATTTAGAGTCGTGTCTGAAGTGAGCGTTAGAATTCTAACAACAAAACTCCAGCCGCAGAAAAAAGTCAGTAGTTAAGAGCTTTCTGGGCTAACGCTGGTTCATAAAGCTCTTAACTACTGTGCTCTAAAGTACACTAACACCCATAAACTACCTTTGTACCCCTAAACTGAGGTCCCCCCACATCGCCGCCACTCAATTAAATTTTTTTAACCCCTAATCTGCCGACCGCCACCTACGTTATCCTTATGTACCCCTAATCTGCTGCCCCTAACACCGCCGACCCCTATATTATATTTATTGACCCCTAACTTGCCCCCTTCAACGTCGCCTCCACCTGCCTACACTTATTAACCCCTAATCTGCTGACCGCAAAGAGCCGCCACCTACGTTATCCTTATGTACCCCTAATCTGCTGCCCCTAACACCGCCGACCCCTATATTATATTTATTAACCCCTAATCTGCCCCCCTCAACGTCGCCTCCACCTGCCTACACTTATTAACCCCTAATCTGCCGAGCGGACCGCACCGCTACTATAATAAAGTTATTAACCCCTAATCCGCCTCACTCCCGCCTCAATAACCCTATAATAAATAGTATTAACCCCTAATCTGCCCTCCCTAACATCGCCGACACCTAACTTCAAGTATTAACCCCTAATCTGCCGACTGGAGCTCACCGCTATTTTAATAAATGTATTAACCCCTAAAGCTAAGTCTAACCCTAACACTAACACCCCCCTAAATTAAATATAATTTAAATCTAACGAAATAAATTAACTCTTATTAAATAAATTATTCCTATTTAAAGCTAAATACTTACCTGTAAAATAAATCCTAATATAGCTACAATATAAATTATAATTATATTATAGCTATTTTAGGATTTATATTTATTTTACAGGTAACTTTGTATTTATTTTAACCAGGTACAATAGCTATTAAATAGTTAAGAACTATTTAATAGCTAAAATAGTTAAAATAATTACAAAATTACCTGTAAAATAAATCCTAACCTAAGTTACAATTAAACCTAACACTACACTATCAATAAATTAATTAAATAAAATACCTACAATTATCTACAATTAAACCTAACACTACACTATCAATAAATAAATTAAATACAATTCCTACAAATAAATACAATTAAATAAACTAAAGTACAAAAAATAAAAAAGAACTAAGTCACAAAAAATAAAAAAATATTTACAAACATTAGAAAAAAATTACAACAATTTTAAACTAATTACACCTACTCTAAGCCCCCTAATAAAATAACAAAGACCCCCAAAATAAAAAAAATGCCCTACCCTATTCTAAATTACAAAAGTTCAAAGCTCTTTTACCTTACCAGCCCTGAACAGGGCCCTTTGCGGGGCATGCCCCAAAGAATTCAGCTCTTTTGCCTGTAAAAAAACACATAATATACCCCCCCAACATTACAACCCACCACCCACATACCCCTAATCTAACCCAAACCCCCCTTAAATAAACCTAACACTAAGCCCCTGAAGATCTCCCTACCTTGTCTTCACCTCACCGGGTATCACACCGATCGGTCCTGGCCCAAAATCTTCATCCAACCCAAGCGGGGGCTAGACATCTACGACGGCTGAAGAGGTCCAGAAGAGGCTCCAAAATCTTCATCCTACCCGGGAAGAAGAGGCGATCCAGACCGGCAACCATCTTGATCCAAGCGGCATCTTCTATCTTCATCCGATGAGGACCGGCTCCATCGTGAAGACCTCCAGCGCAGATCAATCTTCTTCCGACGACGTCCAACTGAAGAATGACGGTTCCTTTAAGGGACGTCATCCAAGATGGCGTCCCTCGAATTCCGATTGGCTGATAGGATTCTATCAGCCAATCGGAATTAAGGTAGGAATATTCTGATTGGCTGATGGAATCAGCCAATCAGAATCAAGTTCAATCCGATTGGCTGATCCGATCAGCCAATCAGATTAAGCTTGCATTCTATTGGCTGATCGGAACAGCCAATAGAATGCGAGCTCAATCTGATTGGCTGATTCCATCAGTCAATCAGAATTTTCCTACCTTAATTCCGATTGGCTGATAGAATCCTATCAGCCAATCGGAATTCGAGGGACGCCATCTTGGATGACGTCCCTTAAAGGAACCGTCATTCGCCGGGAAGTCGTCGGTGAAGATGGATGTTCCGCGTCGGCGGGATGAACACGGATCCTGAAGAAAGAAGATTGAAGATGCCGTTGATAGAAGACTTCAGCCGGATCATGGACCTCTTCAGCTCCCGCTTGGATGAAGACTTCAGCCGGATCATGGACCTCTTCAGCCCCCCGCTTGGACTTTGATCACGACATCGGAGGAGCTCTTCTGGATCGATCGGTGAACCTGGTATGGTGAAGATAAGGTAGGAAGATCTTCAGGGGCTTAGTGTTAGGTTTATTTAAGGGGGGTTTGGGTTAGATTAGGGGTATGTGGGTGGTGGGTTGTAATGTTGGGGGGGGGGGTATTGTATGTGTTTTTTTTTACAGGCAAAAGAGCTGAATTCTTTGGGGCATGCCCCGCAAAGGGCCCTGTTCAGGGCTGGTAAGGTAAAAGAGCTTTGAACTTTTGTAATTTAGAATAGGGTAGAGCATTTTTTTATTTTGGGGGTCTTTGTTATTTTATTAGGGGGCTTAGAGTAGGTGTAATTAGTTTAAAATTGTTGTAATTTTTTTCTGTTTGTAAATATTTTTTTATTTTTTGTAACATAGTTCTTTTTATTTTTTTGTACTTTAGTTAGTTTATTTAATTGTATTTATTTGTAGGAATTGTATATAATTTGTTTATTGATAGTGTAGTGTTAGGTTTAATTGTAGATAATTGTAGGTATTTTATTTAATTAATTTATTGATAGTGTAGTGTTAGGTTTAATTGTAACTTAGGTTAGGATTTATTTTACAGGTAATTTTGTAATTATTTTAACTATTTTAGCTATTAAATAGTTCTTAACTATTTAATAGCTATTGTACCTGGTTAAAATAAATACAAAGTTACCTGTAAAATAAATATAAATCCTAAAATAGCTATAATATAATTATAATTTATATTGTAGCTATATTAGGATTTATTTTACAGGTAAGTATTTAGCTTTAAACAGGAATAATTTATTTAATAAGAGTTAATTTATTTCGTTAGATTTAAATTATATTTAACTTAGGGGGGTGTTAGTGTTAGGGTTAGACTTAGCTTTAGGGGTTAATACATTTATTAGAATAGCGGTGAGCTCCTGTCGGCAGATTAGGGGTTAATACTTGAAGTTAGGTGTCGGCAATGTTAGGGAGGGCAGATTAGGGGTTAATACTATTTATTATAGGGTTATTGAGGCGGGAGTGAGGCGGATTAGCGGTTAATACATTTATTATAGTAGCGCTCAGGTCCGGTCAGTAGATTAGGGGTTAATAAGTGTAGTTAGGTGGAGGCGACGTTGGGGGCGGCAGATTAGGGGTTAATAAAGATAATATAGGGGTCGGCGATGTTAGGGCAGCAGATTAGGGGTACATAGGGGTAATGTAGGTGGCAGGGGTGTACGGAGCAGCAGATTAGGGGTTAAAAATAATATGCAGGGGTCAGCGATAGCGGGGGCGGAAGATTAGGGGTTAATAAGTGTAAGGTTAGGGGTGTTTAGACTCGGGGTACATGTTAGAGTGTTAGGTGCAGACGTAGGAAGTGTTTCCCCATAGCAAACAATGGGGCTGCGTTAGGAGCTGAATGCGGCTTTTTTGCAGGTGTTAGGTTTTTTTTCAGCTCAAACAGCCCCATTGTTTTCTATGGGGGAATCGTGCACGAGCACGTTTTTGAAGCTGGCCGCGTACGGAAGCAACTCTGGTATCGAGAGTTGAAGTTGCGTTAAATATGCTCTACGCTCCTTTTTTGGAGCCTAACGCACCCATTCTGTGGACTCTCAATACCAGAGTTATTTAAAAGGTGCAGCCAGAAAAAAGCCAGCGTTAGCTTTGCGGGTCGTTACCGACAAAACTCTAAATCTAGCCGTTAGAGAATCCAATGCAGGCTTTGCTTTTAGAGAAAACAAGGCTAACCACAGTCATTATGTTAGTATAAACCGCATTGTTTTGCAATTGTTTTCTGCTGAAGCCAGTTTGAGAAATATATGTTGCAGGGTAGTCTTGAAAAGTCTGCAGTGTGCAGTTTTAGTTATGGGAATTCAAAAAATCCACAATTTTCACTGCTAAATTACAAGAATATGGGGAATAATAAATGATGAAAATATATTACTACACATAACTAAACATTTTATATTAATATCTCATTATTTATTTTGTCCCCTTTTTCTGTAACTCCATTCTAAAATTGTGAGCTTTTCAGTTCCTGTTAGAAATGGAAGTGCAGAACACTGTTATATTCCACATAGCAATTGGCTGCACACTCTAGTGACCTATTTATAACTGTCCCTAATTGGCCACAGCAGAGAAGGTAACTTAAGTTACAACATGGCACCTCCCATTGTTTTATAGACACTAAGGGCTAGATTACAAGTGGAGGGCTAAATTATTTGCCCATTTGCGAGATAATTAACCAGCCATTACAAGTGGCTTGCGATAGCAATTAGCGCTTATAAAATTAACCAGAGATCGGATCTCTGGTTAATTTTATAAACCTGCCCCAAATGCTCCCAATATACTATCAAATGTAGTTTATTAAAAAATAAAGATGGGAGCATCTTTATTTTTTAATAAAATTACTGCACTAGGCAGGTATTTTGGGGTTAAAATTGGTGGGAGTGGGGTGTTAGAAAAAAAAAACGTCACTGAAAAGATCCTTTACATTGCGGTCTATGGGAACTGTGTGTTTCCTGTAAATATATATGTACATGCTTATACATATATTAAAACATGAAAAAAAAAAAAATATATATATATATATATATATATATATATATATATATATACACACTGTATATACTGTATATATAATTGATTGCTGCCATCGCTGCACGACTTACCCCCTTGGCTGGCGCTGATGTTCTGATTCTCATGTTCGCGTTGTGGCTAACTTGTAATAGGTGCGCTGATATTAAAAAGGGGAGCGCTAATATTGCTTTTATGAAAGCAATATAAAGTGCTCCACTTGAAATGTAGCCCTAAAAGTTTACACTTATTTTGTCAATATTTAGACAGCTAATGAAACTTTAAAAAAATACATCTACATGTTATTCTCAGACTAATCTTTTCTTTAAATGCATAATTCTATCTACCATTTATTTAGGGCCAGATTACAAGTGGAGTGCTAAATATCGCTTTCTTGAAAGCAATATTAGCGCTCCACTGAGTAATACCAGCGCATGCTTCCATAGGCTCAAATGGAAGCCTCGTTCTCATGCCGTGATACACGGCATGAGAACTCGTGCAGGGGGTAAGTCACGCAGTGATGGCAGCAATTTGTAAATATATATGTATATGCTTATATACATATATATTTATGTGGTAATATGTGTATATATATATATATATATATATATATATTAACACATAAATATATATTTATATAA
This sequence comes from Bombina bombina, assembly GCF_027579735.1. Taxonomy (NCBI): domain Eukaryota; kingdom Metazoa; phylum Chordata; class Amphibia; order Anura; family Bombinatoridae; genus Bombina; species Bombina bombina. The sequence continues at coordinate 885,921,091 of NC_069502.1, forward strand.
GCTTATATATATTTACTGGGAAAACACAGTTCCCATAGACCACAATGTAAAGGGACTTTTCAGTGCTGTTTTTTCTCAAACTACACACCCGCCAACTTCAGCCCCCAAAACTGCTTACTGGAGTGATTAACCCTTTCACTACAGGGACTTCCAGGCAAAAATGCTAAAAACGCTCTGGTATTTTGGGCATCACTCCATTTAAACAGAAATAGAGCCTTGATGGTTTCTCCAACATTGGTGTGTCCGGTCCACGGCGTCATCCATTACTTGTGGGAATATTCTCTTCCCCAACAGGAAATGGCAAAGAGCACAGCAAAAGCTGCCCATATAGCCCCTCCTCGGGCTCCGCCCCCCAGTCATTCTCTTTGCCGCTCTGAACAAGTAGCATCTCCACGGAGATGGTGAAGAGTATGTGGTGTTTAGTGGTAGTTTTTTATTCTTCTATCAAGAGTTTGTTATTTTAAAATAGTGCCGGTTTGTACTATTTACTCTAAAACAGAAAAGGATGAAGAGTTCTGTTTAAAAGAGGAGTATGATTTTAGCAGCAGTAACTAAAATCAATTGCTGTTCCCACGCAGGACTGTTGAGCCCAGAGAACTTCAGTTGGGGGGAACAGTTTGCAGACTTTTCTGCTCAAGGTATGACTAGTCCATTTTCTAACAAGACTGTGTAATGCTAGAAGACTGTCATTTTCCCTCTTTGGGATCGGTAAGCCATTTTCTTAGACTCTTAACAGAATGAAGGCTTATTATGGGCTATATACTGGTTGACACTCTTGTGGGCTAAATCGATTGATTTATTTAAGTTTTTTATGAGGTTTGAAGTGATTTTCAAAACTTTTAGTGTTTGGGAACGTTTTTAAGCGCCAGGCAATCATTTAGACACCTTCCCAGTTAGGAAGGGCCTTTCACTATAGTAGGCAGAGCTTCATTTTCGCGCCATAATTGCGCAGTTTCTTTTGGATGCAGTGCATGCAGCTTCATATGAGAGGGTCTGGTGGTCATTGAAAACGTTCCTGGAAGGCTTATTTTGGTATCGTATAACCCCCAAGGACAGGTGAAGTCGCAGCAAACGATGGGGCTGGGACTGTAGTGGGGTTAAAATTGCTAATTGATAAAACAGCTCCGGTTTCCTCATTTAAGGGGTTACAGGCTTGAAAATTGTGGTGCAATACTTTAAAAGCATTAAGACACTAGGGTGAAAATTTGGTAAAGATTGGATATTTGCTTCATAGTTTTTCACACATTCAGAAATAAAGTGTGCTCTGTTTAACATTTAAAGAGACAGTAACGGTTTTGTTTAAAAACTTTTTCTTTCATGTAATTAGCAAGAGTCCATGAGCTAGTGACGTATGGGATATACATTCCTACCAGGAGGGGCAAAGTTTCCCAAACCTCAAAATGCCTATAAATACACCCCTCACCACACCCACAATTCAGTTTTACAAACTTTGCCTCCGATGGAGGTGGTGAAGTAAGTTTGTGCTAGATTCTACGTTGATATGCGCTCTGCAGCAAGTTGGAGCCCGGTTTTCCTCTCAGCGTGCAGTGAATGTCAGAGGGATGTGAGGAGAGTATTGCCTATTTGAATGCAGTGATCTCCTTCTACGGGGTCTATTTCATAGGTTCTCTGTTATCGGTCGTAGAGATTCATCTCTTACCTCCCTTTTCAGATCGACGATATACTCTTATATATACCATTACCTCTGCTGATTCTCGTTTCAGTACTGGTTTGGCTTTCTACAAACATGTAGATGAGTGTCCTGGGGTAAGTAAATCTTATTTTCTGTGACACTCTAAGCTATGGTTGGGCACTTTGTTTATAAAGTTCTAAATATATGTATTCAAACATTTATTTGCCTTGACTCAGAATGTTCAACTTTCCTTATTTTTCAGACAGTCAGTTTCATATTTGGGATAATGCATTTGATTTAATCATTTTTTCTTACCTTCAAAAATTTGACTTTTTTCCCTGTGGGCTGTTAGGCTCGCGGGGGCTGAAAATGCTTCATTTTATTGCGTCATTCTTGGCGCAGACTTTTTTGGCGCAAAAATTCTTTTCCGTTTCCGGCGTCATACGTGTCGCCGGAAGTTGCGTCATTTTTTGACGTTATTTTGCGCCAAAAATGTCGGCGTTCCGGATGTGGCGTCATTTTTGGCGCCAAAAAGCATTTAGGCGCCAAATAATGTGGGCGTCTTATTTGGCGCTAAAAAATATGGGCGTCGCTTTTGTCTCCACATTATTTAAGTCTCATTTTTCATTGCTTCTGGTTGCTAGAAGCTTGTTCTTTGGCATTTTTTCCCATTCCTGAAACTGTCATTTAAGGAATTTGATCAATTTTGCTTTATATGTTGTTGTTTTTTCTCTTACATATTGCAAGATGTCTCACGTTGCATCTGAGTCAGAAGATACTACAGGAAAATCGCTGTCTAGTGCTGGATCTACCAAATCTAAGTGTATCTGCTGTAAACTTTTGGTAGCTATTCCTCCAGCTGTTGTTTGTATTGATTGTCATGACAAACTTGTTAATGCAGATAATATTTCCTTTAGTAAAGTACCATTGCCTGTTGCAGTTCCTTCAACATCTAAGGTGCAGAATGTTCCTGATGACATAAGAGATTTTGTTTCTGAATCCATAAAGAAGGCTATGTCTGTTATTTCTCCTTCTAGTAAACGTAAAAAATCTTTTAAAACTTCTCTCCCTACAGATGAATTTTTAAATGAACATCATCATTCTGATTCTGATGACTCTTCTGGTTCAGAGGATTCTGTCTCAGAGGTTGATGCTGATAAATCTTCATATTTATTTAAAATGGAATTTATTCGTTCTTTACTTAAAGAAGTTCTAATTGCTTTAGAAATAGAGGATTCTGGTCCTCTTGATACTAATTCTAAACGTTTGGATAAGGTATTTAAATCTCCTGTGGTTATTCCAGAAGTTTTTCCTGTTCCTAATGCTATTTCTGCAGTAATTTCCAAAGAATGGGATAAATTGGGTAATTCATTTACTCCTTCTAAACGTTTTAAGCAATTATATCCTGTGCCGTCTGACAGATTAGAATTTTGGGACAAAATCCCTAAAGTTGATGGGGCTATTTCTACCCTTGCTAAACGTACTACTATTCCTACGTCAGATGGTACTTCGTTTAAGGATCCTTTAGATAGGAAAATTGAATCCTTTCTAAGAAAAGCTTATCTGTGTTCAGGTAATCTTCTTAGACCTGCTATATCTTTGGCTGATGTTGCTGCAGCTTCAACTTTTTGGTTGGAAACCTTAGCGCAACAAGTAACACATCATGATTCTCATGATATTATTATTCTTCTTCAGCATGCTAATAATTTTATCTGTGATGCCATCTTTGATATTATCAGGGTTGATGTCAGGTTTATGTCTCTAGCTATTTTAGCTAGAAGAGCTTTATGGCTTAAGACTTGGAATGCTGATATGGCTTCTAAATCAACTCTACTTTCCATTTCTTTCCAGGGTAACAAATTATTTGGTTCTCAGTTGGATTCTATTATTTCAACTGTTACTGGTGGGAAAGGAACTTTTTTACCACAGGATAAAAAATCTAAGGGTAAAAACAGAGCTAATAATCGTTTTCGTTCCTTTCGTTTCAACAAAGAACAAAAACCTGATCCTTCATCCTCAGGAGCAGTTTCAGTTTGGAAACCATCTCCAATCTGGAATAAATCCAAGCCAGCCAGAAAGGCAAAGCCTGCTTCTAAGTCCACATGAAGGTGCGGCCCTCATTCCAGCTCAGCTGGTAGGGGGCAGGTTACGTTTTTTCAAAGAAATTTGGATCAATTCTGTTCACAATCTTTGGATTCAGAACATTGTTTCAGAAGGGTACAGAATTGGTTTCAAGATGAGACCTCCTGCAAAGAGATTTTTTCTTTCCCGTGTCCCAGTAAATCCAGTAAAAGCTCAAGCATTTCTGAATTGTGTTTCAGATCTAGAGTTGACTGGAGTAATTATGCCAGTTCCAGTTCAGGAACAGGGGATGGGGTTTTATTCAAATCTCTTCATTGTACCAAAGAAGGAGAATTCCTTCAGACCAGTTCTGGATCTAAAAATATTGAATCGTTATGTAAGGATACCAACGTTCAAGATGGTAACTGTAAGGACTATCTTGCCTTTTGTTCAGCAAGGGAATTATATGTCCACAATAGATTTACAGGATGCATATCTGCATATTCCGATTCATCCGGATCATTATCGGTTCCTGAGATTCTCTTTTCTGGACAAGCATTACCAGTTTGTGGCTCTGCCGTTTGGCCTTGCTACAGCTCCAAGAATTTTTACAAAGGTTCTCGGTGCCCTTCTGTCTGTAATCAGAGAACAGGGTATTGTGGTATTTCCTTATTTGGACGATATCTTGGTACTTGCTCAGTCTTTACATTTAGCAGAATTTCATACGAATCGACTTGTGTTGTTTCTTCAAGATCATGGTTGGAGGATCAATTTACCAAAAAGTTCATTGATTCCTCAGACAAGGGTAACCTTTCTGGGTTTCCAAATAGATTCAGTGTCCATGACTCTGTCTTTAACAGACAAGAGGCGTCTAAAACTGATGGCAGCTTGTCGAAACCTTCAGTCACAATCATTCCCTTCGGTAGCCTTATGCATGGAGATTCTAGGTCTTATGACTGCTGCATCGGACGCGATCCCCTTTGCTCGTTTTCACATGCGACCTCTTCAGCTTTGTATGCTGAATCAATGGTGCAAGGATTACACAAAGATATCTCAATTAATATCTTTAAAACCGATTGTTCGACACTCTCTAACGTGGTGGACAGATCACCATTGTTTAATTCAGGGGTTTCTTTTGTGCTTCCGACCTGGACTGTAATTTCAACAGATGCAAGTCTCTCAGGTTGGGGAGCTGTGTGGGGATCTCTGACGGCACAAGGAGTTTGGGAATCTCAGGAGGTGAGATTACCGATCAATATTTTGGAACTCCGTGCAATTTTCAGAGCTCTTCAGTTTTGGCCTCTTCTGAAGAGAGAATCGTTCATTTGTTTTCAGACAGACAATGTCACAACTGTGGCATACATCAATCATCAAGGAGGAACTCACAGTCCTCTGGCTATGAAAGAAGTATCTCGAATTTTGGTTTGGGCGGAATCCAGCTCCTGTCTAATCTCTGCGGTTCATATCCCAGGTGTAGACAATTGGGAAGCGGATTATCTCAGTCGCCAAACGTTGCATCCAGGCGAATGGTCTCTTCACCCAGAGGTATTTCTTCAGATCGTTCAAATGTGGGAACTTCCAGAAATAGATTTGATGGCGTCCCATCTAAACAAGAATCTTCCCAGGTATCTGTCCAGATCCCGGGATCCTCAGGCGGAGGCAGTGGATGCATTATCACTTCCTTGGAAGTATCATCCTGCCTATATCTTTCCGCCTCTAGTTCTTCTTCCAAGAGTAATCTCCAAGATTCTGAAGGAATGCTCGTTTGTTCTGCTGGTAGCTCCGGCATGGCCTCACAGGTTTTGGTATGCGGATCTTGTCCAGATGGCCTCTTGCCAACCGTGGACTCTTCCGTTAAGACCAGACCTTCTGTCACAAGGTCCTTTTTTCCATCAGGATCTGAAATCCTTAAATTTAAAGGTATGGAGATTGAACGCTTGATTCTTCGTCAAAGAGGTTTCTCTGACGCTGTGATTAATACTATGTTACAGGCTCGTAAATCTGTATCTAGAGAGATATATTATAGAGTCTGGAAGACTTATATTTCTTGGTGTATTTCTCATCATTTTTCTTGGCATTCTTTTAGAATTCCGAGAATTTTACAGTTTCTTCAGGATGGTTTAGATAAAGGTTTATCCACAAGTTCTTTGAAAGGACAAATCTCTGTTCTTTCTGTTCTTTTTCACAGAAAGATTGCCATTCTTCCTGATATTCATTGTTTTGTACAAGCTTTGGTTCGTATAAAACCTGTCATTAAGTCAATTTCTCCTCCTTGGAGTTTGAATTTGGTTCTGGGGGCTCTTCAAGCTCCTCCGTTTGAACCTATGCATTCATTGGACATTAAATTACTTTCTTGGAAAGTTTTGTTCCTTTTGGCCATCCCTTCTGCCAGAAGAGTTTCTGAATTATCTGCTCTTTCTTGTGAGTCTCCTTTTCTGATTTTTCATCAGGATAAGGCGGTGTTGCGAACTTCTTTTGAATTTTTACCTAAAGTTGTGAATTCCAACAACATTAGTAGAGAAATTGTGGTTCCTTCATTATGTCCTAATCCTAAGAATTCTAAGGAGAAATCGTTGCATTCTTTGGATGTTGTTAGAGCTTTGAAATATTATGTTGAAGCTACTAAATCTTTCAGAAAGACTTCTAGTCTATTTGTTATCTTTTCCGGTTCTAGAAAAGGCCAGAAAGCTTCTGCCATTTCTTTGGCATCTTGGTTGAAATCTTTAATTCATCTTGCCTATGTTGAGTCGGGTAAAACTCCGCCTCAGAGAATTACAGCTCATTCTACTAGGTCAGTTTCTACTTCCTGGGCGTTTAGGAATGAAGCTTCGGTTGATCAGATTTGCAAAGCAGCAACTTGGTCCTCTTTGCATACTTTTACTAAATTCTACCATTTTGATGTATTTTCTTCTTCTGAAGCAGTTTTTGGTAGAAAAGTACTTCAGGCAGCGGTTTCAGTTTGAATCTTCTGCTTATGTTTTTCGTTAAACTTTATTTTGGGTGTGGATTATTTTCAGCAGGAATTGGCTGTCTTTATTTTATCCCTCCCTCTCTAGTGACTCTTGTGTGGAAAGATCCACATCTTGGGTAATCATTATCCCATACGTCACTAGCTCATGGACTCTTGCTAATTACATGAAAGAAAACATAATTTATGTAAGAACTTACCTGATAAATTCATTTCTTTCATATTAGCAAGAGTCCATGAGGCCCGCCCTTTTTTTGTGGTGGTTATGATTTTGTATAAAGCACAATTATTCCAATTCCTTATTTTATATGCTTTCGCACTTTTTTATCACCCCACTTCTTGGCTATTCGTTAAACTGAATTGTGGGTGTGGTGAGGGGTGTATTTATAGGCATTTTGAGGTTTGGGAAACTTTGCCCCTCCTGGTAGGAATGTATATCCCATACGTCACTAGCTCATGGACTCTTGCTAATATGAAAGAAATGAATTTATCAGGTAAGTTCTTACATAAATTATGTTTTTTTGCATTATTAGCCTGTCTAAGCCTGTCTAACATGTCTGTACCTTCAGATAGAACATGTTCTGTATGTATGGAGGCCAAGGTGGTCCCCCCTTCAAATGTATGTGATAATTGTGCCATGGCGTCCAGACAAAGTAAGGACAGTACTGTCACATTTAATAAGGTTGCCCAAGATGATTCCTCAAATGAAGGTAGTGGGGATAGTTCTTCATCCTCTCCTTCTGTGTCAATACCAGTTATGCCGGCGCAGGCGACCCATAGTACATCTAGCGCGCCAATGCTTTTTACTATGCAACAATTAACGGCAGTAATGGATAATTCCATAGCTAATATTTTATCCAAAATGCCAGCATTTCAAAGAAAGCGTGATTGCTCAGTTTTAAATACAGTGGAGCAAGAAGGCGCTGACGATAATTTATCTGTCATACCCTCACACCAGTCAGAAGTGGCAGTGAGGGAGGGTTTGTCGGAGGGAGAACTTTCTGATTCAGGAAGAATTTCTCAACAGGCAGAACCTGATGTTGTGACGTTTAAATTTAAGTTAGAGCATCTCCGCGCATTACTTAAGGAGGTACTAACTACGCTGGATGATTGTGACTCTTTGGTCATTCAAGAAAAATTGTGCAAGATGGACAAATTCCTAGAGGTCCCGGTGCACCCTGATGCCTTTCCGATACCTAAAAGGGTGGCGGACATAGTGACTAAGGAGTGGGAGAAGCCAGGCATACCTTTTGTCCCACCTCCTATATTTAAGAAATTGTTCCCCATGGTCGACCCAAGGAAGGACACATGGCAAACAGTCCCTAAGGTTGAGGGGGCAGTTTCTACGCTAGCCAAACGCACGACTATTCCCATTGAGGACAATTGTGCTTTCAAAGATCCTATGGATAAAAAATTGGAGGGTTTGCTTAAAAAGATTTTTGTTCACCAAGGTTACCTCCTCCAACCAATTTCGTGCATTATTCCTGTCACTACGGCGGCGTGTTTCTGGTTCGATCAACTAGAAAAGTCGCTCAATAAGGAGACTCCAAATGAGGAAGTCATGGACAGAATTCACGCACTTAAGTTAGCTAATTCCTTTATTTTAGATGCCGCTTTGCAATTAGCGAGATTAGCGGCGAAAAATTCAGGGTTTGCAATTGTGGCTCGCAGAGCGCTCTGGCTAAAGTCTTGGTCGGCGGATGTATCTTCCAAGACAAAATTGCTTAATATCCCTTTCAAAAGGTAAGACCCTTTTTGGGCCAGAATTGAAAGAAATTATTTCAGACATCACTGGGGGGAAGGGCCATGCCCTCCCACAGGATAGGCCTTTCAAGGCTAAGAATAAGTCCAATTTTCGTTCCTTTCGTAATTTCAGGAACGGACCGGCTTCTAACTCTGCAGCCTCTAGACAAGAGGGTAACGCTTCCCAGGCTAAGCCAGCTTGGAAACCAATGCAAGGCTGGAACAAGGGTAAACAGGCCAAGAAGCCTGCTGCTGCTACCAAGACAGCATGAAGGGGTAGCCCCCGATCCGGGACCGGATCTAGTAGGGGGCAGACTCTCTCTCTTTGCTCAGGCTTGGGCAAGAGATGTTCCGGATCCCTGGGCACTAGAAATAGTCTCTCAGGGTTATCTTCTAGAATTCAAGGAACTTCCTCCAAATAAAGAGACAGGCATTCTTACATTGTGTAGAAGACCTGTTAAAGATGGGAGTGATACACCCAGTTCCAACAGTGGAACAAGGTCAGGGGTTTTACTCAAACCTGTTTGTAGTTCCCAAAAAAGAGGGAACTTTCAGACCAATTCTGGATTTAAAAATTCTAAACAAATTTCTCGAATGGAAACCATTCGAACAATTTTACCTACAATCCAGGAGGGTCAATATATGACTACCGTGGATTTAAAGGATGCGTACCTACATATTCCTATCCACAAAGATCATCATCAGTTCCTAAGGTTCGCCTTTCTGGACAAACATTACCAGTTCGTGGCGTGGCTCTCCCGTTCGGTTTAGCCACTGCTCCCAGAATTTTCACAAAGGTGCTAGGGTCCCTTCTGGCGGTTCTAAGACCGAGGGGCATTGCAGTGGCACCTTATCTAGACGACATTCTAATTCAAGCGTCGTCTCTTTCCAAGGCAAAGGCTCATACAGACATTGTTCTAGCCTTTCTCAGATCTCACGGGTGGAAGGTGAACGTACAAAAGAGTTCCCTGTCTCCGTCAACAAGAGTTCCCTTTTTGGGAACAATAATAGATTCTTTAGAAATGAAGATCTTCCTGACAGAAGTCAGAAAGTCAAAGCTTCTAAACGCTTGTCAAGTTTTTCACTCTATTCTGCAGCCTTCCATAGCTCAGTGCATGGAAGTAGTAGGATTGATGGTTGCAGCAATGGACATAGTTCCTTTTGCTCAAATTCATCTAAGACCATTACAATTGTGCAAGCTCAATCAGTGGAATGGGGACTATGCAGACTTGTCTCCACAGATTCAAGTAGACCAGGTAACCAGAGACTCACTCCGTTGGTGGTTGACTCAGGATCACCTGTCTCAGGGAATGAGTTTCCGCAGACCAGAGTCGGCCATTGTCATGACCGACGCCAGTCTATTAGGCTGGGGCGCGGTCTGGGATTCCCTGAAAGCTCAGGGTCTATGGTCTCGGGAAGAGTCTCTTCTTCCGATAAACATCCTGGAACTGAGAGCGATATTCAATGCTCTCCGGGCTTGGCCTCAACTAGCGAAGGCCGGATTCATAAGATTCCAGTCAGACAACATGACGACTGTAGCTTACATCAACCATCAGGGAGGAACAAAGAGTTCCTTGGCGATGAGAGAGGTATCCAAGATCATCAAATGGGCGGAGGATCACTCCTGCCATCTATCTGCCATTCACATCCCAGGAGTAGACAACTGGGAGGCGAATTATCTGAGTCGTCAGACTTTTCATCCGGGGGAGTGGGAACTCCACCCGGAGGTCTTTGCCCAGTTAACCCAATTATTGGGCATTCCAGACATGGATCTGATGGCGTCTCGTCAGAACTTCAAGGTTCCTTGCTACGGGTCCAGATCCAGGGATCCCAAGGCGACCCTAGTGGATGCATTAGTGGCGCCTTGGTCGTTCAACCTAGCTTATGTGTTTCCACCGTTTCCTCTCCTTCCCAGGCTCGTAGCCAGGATCAAACAGGAGAAGGCCTCAGTGATTCTGATAGCTCCTGCGTGGCCACGCAGGACTTGGTATGCAGACCTGGTGAATATGTCATCGGCTCCACCATGGAAGCTACCTTTGAGACAGGATCTTCTAGTACAAGGTCCATTCGAACATCCAAATCTAGTTTCTCTGCAGCTGACTGCTTGGAAATTGAACGCTTGATTTTATCCAAGCGTGGGTTTTCAAATTCAGTGATAGATACTCTGGTCCAAGCCAGAAAACCAGTGACTAGAAAGATTTATCATAAAATATGGAAAAAATATATCTGCTGGTGTGAATCCAAGGGATTCTCCTGGAGTAAGATTAAAATTCCTAAGATTCTCTCCTTTCTCCAAGAGGGTTTGGATAAAGGGTTGTCAGCGAGTTCTCTAAAAGGACAGATTTCTGCTTTATCTGTATTGTTACACAAACGACTGGCAGCTGTGCCAGATGTACAAGCTTTTGTACAGGCTTTGGTCAGAATCAAGCCTGTTTACAGGCCCATGACTCCTCCTTGGAGTCTAAATTTTGTTCTTTCAGTTCTTCAAGGGGTTCCGTTTGAACCTTTACATTCCATAGATATCAAGTTACTATCTTGGAAAGTCCTATTTTTGATTGCTATTTCTTCTGCTAGAAGAGTTTCTGAATTATCTGCTTTGCAGTGTGACCCACCTTATCTGGTGTTCCATTCAGATAAGGTTGTTTTGCGTACTAAACCTGGTTTTCTTCCAAAAGTAGTTTCTAACAAGAATATTAACCAGGAAATAGTTGTTCCTTCTCTGTGTCCGAATCCAGTTTCAAAGAAGGAACGTTTGTTACACAATTTAGATGTGGTCCGTGCTTTAAAGTTCTATTTAGATGCAACAAAGGATTTCAGACAAACTTCATCTTTGTTTGTCGTTTACTCTGGTAAGAGGAGAGGACAAAAAGCTACTGCTACCTCTCTTTCTTTCTGGCTGAAAAGCATCATCCGATTGGCTTATGAGACTGCCGGACGGCAGCCTCCTGAACGAATCACAGCTCACTCTACTAGGGCTGTGGCTTCCACATGGGCCTTCAAGAACGAGGCTTCTGTTGATCAGATATGTAAGGCAGCGACTTGGTCTTCTCTGCACACTTTTGCCAAATTCTACAAATTTGATACTTATGCTTCTTCGGAGGCTATTTTTGGGAGAAAGGTTTTGCAAGCCATGGTGCCTTCTATCTAGGTAACCTGATATGCTCCCTCCCTTCATCTGTGTCCTAAAGCTTTGGTATTGGTTCCCACAAGTAATGGATTACGCCGTTGACCGGACACACCAATGTTGGAGAAAACAGAATTTATGCTTACCTGATAAATTACTTTCTCCAACGGTGTGTCCGGTCCACGGCCCGCCCTGGTTTTTTAATCAGGTTTGAAAAATGTCTTTCTCTATACACTACAGTCACCACCTTCTCCTTTTTTTCTCCTAACCGTCGGTCGAATGACTGGGGGGCGGAGCCCGAGGAGGGGCTATATGGGCAGCTTTTGCTGTGCTCTTTGCCATTTCCTGTTGGGGAAGAGAATATTCCCACAAGTAATGGATGACGCCGTGGACCGGACACACCGTTGGAGAAAGTAATTTATCAGGTAAGCATAAATTCTGTTTTTTTTAATTTACCTATCAAATCTATATATATATATATATTTAAAGGGAGACTCAGGTCAAATTAACCTTTCATGATTCAGATACAGCATGTCATTTTAAACAACTTTCCAATTTACTTCCATTTAAAAAAATGTGCACAGTCTTTTATATTTGCACTTTTCGAGTCACCAGCTCCTACTGAGCATGTGCAATAATTAACAGACTATACTATATACATTTGTGATTGGCTGATTGCTATCACATGGTACAGGGGGAGTGGAAATATACATAACTTTTAAATGTGTGAGACAAAAATCTACTACTCATGTGAAGTTCAGACTAAGTGCTATTGTATTGTCTTTTTGTCATGCATTTGTTGATTATGCAAATCTACTATATTTACTGGCCCTTTAAGTAGGCAACCAAATGTATTGATCTAGGCCCATTTTGGTATATTTCATGCCACCATTTCACCGCCAAATACCATCAAATAAAAGAAAAATGTTTTTTTTTTATACAAACTTTGGGTTTCTCACAGAAATTATTTACATACTGCTTATGCAATCATGGCATAAATGTTTGTAAAAGTTTCTCTGGGATTCCCTTTTTTAGGAATAGCAGACTTTTATGGCTTTGCCATTGCTTTTTGGTAATTAGAAGGCTGCTAATTGCAGCTGTGCACCCCACTTCTATTATTCCCGGCAGTGAAAGGGTTAATGCAGCTGTGCCCCACACTTCTATTATTCCCGTCAGTGAAAGGGTTAATTAGGTAGCTTAAAAGGTTAATGTTAGCCTTAGTGTATAGATTAACCTCCTACCTGTCACTCCCCACCCTCTGATTCCTACCTGATCCCTCCCAATCAGCTCTCTTCCTTCCCCCACCCCCCACTTTTAACCCCCATCTTAGGTACTGACAGACAGTCTGCCAGTATGAAAAAATAATGCTTTTTTTTTTTTTAATACATTTTTTTTATTTCTCCAGTGTAGGATCCCCCCTTAGCCCTAACCTCCCTGATCCCCCCAAACAGCTCTCAAAACTTCCACGGGTCATCCATTACTTATGGGATTATATCTCCTTCCCAACAGGAAGTTGCAAGAGGATCACCCAAGCAGAGTTGCTATATAGCTCCTCCCCTCACATGTCATATCCAGTCATTCTCTTGCAACTCAACATAGATAGGTCGTTGTGAGAGGTCTGTGGTGTTTTTTAAACTTAGTTTATGTCTTCAATCAAAAGTTTGTTATTTTAAATGGCACCGGAGTGTGCTGTTTGTTCTCAGGCAGTATTAGAAGAAGAATCTGCCTGCGTTTTCTATGATCTTAGCAGAAGTAACTAAGATCCACTGGCTGTTTCTCGCACATTCTGAGGAGTGAGGTAACTTCAGAAAGGGGAATAGCATGCGGGGCCCCCCTGCAAACGAGGTATGTGCAGTAAATTATTTTTCTAAGGAATGGAATTGACTAGAAAATACTGCTGTTACCAATGTACTGTAAGTACAGCCTTGAATGCAGTGGTAGCGACTGGTATTAGGCTGATGAGTGTACGTGCACTGAAGTATTTTTCTGGGGAATGGAATTTGTCTAAGAAAATACTGTTAATGCTGAAGTAATGTTTGAGCCTTAACTGCAGTAAAAGCGACTGGTAGCAGGCTTATTAATAATACTTCATAATCTTTTAATGTTTAAAACGTTTACTGGCATGTTAAACGTTTTTTGTGAGGTACTTGGTGATAAAACTTATTGGGGCATGATTTTTCCACATGGCTAACGTTTATTTCTGCATAGAAACAGTTAACTGAGATTTCCCACTGTTGTAATATGAGTGGGAGGGGTCTATTTTAGCGCTTTTTTGCGCAGTAAAAATTCAGTCACAGTCTTCCTATTTCATCCTCCATGATCCAGGACGTTCCTAGAGAGCTCAGGGGTCTTCAAAGTTCATTTTGAGGGAGGTAATCAGTCACAGCAGACCTGTGACAGTGTGTTTGACTGTGATAAAAACGTTATTTGTTAAATTGATATCCGTTTTTGGGTATTAAGGGGTTAATCATCCATTTGCTGGTGGGTGCAATCCTTTGCTAATTTAATACATTTACTGTGAAATTTTGGTTGCTATAACTGATTTGGTTCATTGTTATTTCAACTGTGACAGCTTTTTGTGCTTCTTAAAGGCGCAGTAGCGTTTTTTATATTGCTTGTAAATTTATTTGAAAGTATTTTCCAAGCTTGCTAGTCTCATTGCCAGTCTGTTTAAACATGTCTGACACAGATGAATCTACGTGTTCACTATGTTTGAAGGCCAATGTGGAGCCCCATAGAAATTTGTGTACTAAATGCATTGATGTCACTTTAAATAAAAGTCAATCTTTACATGTAAAGAAATTATCACCAGACAACGAGGGGGAAGTTATGCCGACTAACTCTCCTCACGTGTCAGTACCTTCGCCTCCCGCTCAGGAGGTGCGTGATATTGTGGCGCCAAGTACATCAGAGAGGCCCATACAAATCACTTTGCAAGACATGGCTACTGTTATGACCGAGGTATTATCTAAATTGCCAGAATTAAGAGGCAAGCGCGATTGTTCGGGGTTAAGGACAGAGCGCGCTGATGATGGGAGAGCCATGTCTGATACTGCGTCACAATTTGCAGAACATGAGGACGGAGAGCTTCATTCTGTGGGTGACGGATCTGATCCAGGGAGACTGGATTCAGAGATTTCTAATTTTAAATTTAAGCTTGAAAACCTCCGCGTACTGCTAGGAGAGGTATTAGCAGCTCTGAATGATTGTAACACTGTTGCAATTCCAGAGAAATTATGTAGGCTGGATAGATACTATGCGGTACCGGTGTGTACTGACGTTTTTCCTATACCTAAGAGGCTTACAGAGATTATTAGCAAGGAGTGGGATAGGCCCGGTGTGCCCTTTCCCCCCCCCTCCTATATTTAGGAAAATGTTTCCAATAGACGCCACCACACGGGACTTATGGCAGACGGTCCCTAAGGTGGAGGGAGCAGTTTCTACTTTGGCTAAGCGTACCACTATCCCGATGGAGGATAGTTGTGCTTTTTCAGATCCAATGAATAAAAAATTAGAAGGTTACCTTAAGAAATTTTTTGTTCAACAAGGTTTTATCTTACAGCCCCTTGCATGCATTGCGCCTGTCACTGCTGCTGCGGCGGCATTCTGGTTTGAGTCTCTGGAAGAGGCCATTCGCACAGCTCCATTGGATGAGATTATGAACAAGCTTAAAGCACTTAAGCTAGCTAACGCATTTGTTTCTGATGCTGTTGTACATTTAACCAAATTGACGGCTAAGAACTCTGGTTTCGCCATTCAAGCGCGCAGAGCGCTATGGCTTAAATCATGGTCAGCTGACGTGACTTCTAAATCTAAACTGCTTAATATTCCTTTCAAAGGGCAGACCTTGTTCGGGCCCGGCTTGAAAGAAATTATTGCTGACATTACTGGGGGTAAGGGTCATACTCTTCCTCAGGACAAGGCCAAATCAAAGGCCAAACAGTCTAATTTTCGTGCCTTTCGTAACTTCAAGGCAGGAGCAACATCAACTTCCTCCGCTCCAAAACAGGAAGGAACTGTTGCTCGTTACAGACAGGGCTGGAAAGCTAACCAGTCCTGGAACAAGGGCAAGCAGGCCAGAAAACCTACTTCTGCCCCTAAGACAGCATGAAGAGAGGGCCCCCTATCCGGAAACGGATCTAGTGGGGGGCAGACTGTCTCTCTTCGCCCAGGCTTGGGCAAGAGATGTCCAGGATCCCTGGGCGTTGGAGATCATATCTCAGGGATACCTTCTGGACTTCAACGTTTCTCCTCCACAAGGGAGATTTCATCTTTCAAGGTTATCAGCAAACCAAATAAAGAAAGAGGCGTTTCTACGCTGTGTACAAGACCTCTTATTAATGGGGGTGATCCACCCAGTTCCGTGGACGGAACAAGGGCAAGGATTTTACTCAAATCTGTTTGTGGTCCCCAAGAAAGAGGGAACCTTCAGACCAATCTTGGACCTAAAGATCTTAAACAAATTCCTAAGAGTTCCATCATTCAAAATGGAAACTATTCGAACCATCCTACCCATGATCCAAGAGGGTCAATACATGACCACAGTGGACTTAAAGGATGCCTACCTTCACATACCGATTCACAAAGATCATTATCGGTACCTAAGATTTGCCTTTCTAGACAGGCATTACCAGTTTGTAGCTCTTCCCTTCGGGCTAACTACGGCCCTGAGAATTTCTACAAAGGTTCTGGGCTCTCTTCTGGCGGTACTAAGACCGCGAGGCATAGCGGTGACTCCATACCTAGACGACATTCTGATACAAGCGTCAAGTTTTCAAATTACCAAGTCTCACACAGAGATAGTTCTGGCATTTCTGAGGTCGCATGGGTGGAAGGTGAACGTGGAAAAGAGTTCTCTATTACCACTCACAAGGGTTCCCTTCCTAGGGACTCTTATAGATTCTATAGAGATGAAAATTTACCTGACGGAGTCCAGGCTATTAAAGCTTCAAAATACTTGCCGTGCCCTTCATTCCATTCCACACCCGTCAGTAGCTCAGTGCATGGAAGTAATCGGCTTAATGGTTGCGGCAATGGACATAGTACCATTTGCGCGCCTGCATCTCAGACCACTGCAATTGTGCATGCTCAGCCAGTGGAATGGGGATTACTCAGATTTGTCCCCTCTACTAAATCTGGATCAAGAGACCAGAGATTCTCTTCTATGGTGGCTTTCTCGGCCCCATCTGTCCAAGGGGATGACCTTTCGCAGGCCAGATTGGACGATTGTTACAACAGACGCCAGCCTTCTAGGTTGGGGCGCAATCTGGAATTCCCTGAAGGCTCAGGGATCATGGACTCAGGAGGAGAAACTCCTCCCAATAAATATTCTGGAGTTAAGAGCAATATTCAATGCTCTTCTAGCTTGGCCTCAGTTAGCAACTCTGAGGTTCATCAGATTTCAGTCGGACAACATCACGACTGTGGCTTACATCAACCATCAAGGGGGAACCAGGAGTTCCCTAGCGATGTTGGAAGTCTCAAAGATAATTCGCTGGGCAGAGTCTCACTCTTGCCACCTGTCAGCGATCTACATCCCAGGCGTGGAGAACTGGGAGGCGGATTTTCTAAGTTGCCAGACTTTTCATCCGGGGGAGTGGGAACTTCATTCGGAGGTCTTCGCTCAACTGATTCATCGTTGGGGCAAACCAGATCTGGATCTCATGGTGTCTCGCCAGAACGCCAAGCTTCCTTGTTACGGATCCAGATCCAGGGACCCGGGAGCGGCGCTGATAGATGCTCTGACAGCCCCTTGGGTCTTCAACATGGCTTATGTGTTTCCACCATTCCCGATGCTGCCTCGACTGATTGCCAAGATCAAACAGGAGAGAGCATCGGTGATTTTGGTAGCGCCTGCGTGGCCACGCAGGACCTGGTATGCAGACCTAGTGGACATGTCGTCCTGTCCACCATGGTCTCTGCCTCTGAGGCAGGACCTTCTAATTCAGGGTCCTTTCAACCATCCAAATCTAATTTCTCTGAGACTGACTGCATGGAGATTGAACGCTTGATTCTATCAAAGCGTGGCTTCTCGGAGTCGGTTATTGATACTTTAATACAGGGTCGGAAACCTGTTACCAGAAAAATTTACCATAAGATATGGCGTAAATATTTATATTGGTGCGAATCCAAGAGTTACTCAAGGAGTAAGAGTAGGATTCCTAGGATATTGTCTTTTCTACAAGAGGGTTTAGAAAAGGGCTTATCTGCTAGTTCGTTAAAGGGACAGATTTCGGCGCTGTCTATTCTTCTACACAAACGTCTGGCAGAAGTTCCAGATGTTCAGGCTTTTTGTCAGGCTTTGGCTAGGATTAAGCCTGTGTTTAAGACTGTTGCTCCGCCGTGGAGCTTAAACTTAGTTCTTAACGTTTTGCAAGATGTTCCATTTGAACCCCTTGATTCCATTGATATCAAGCTGTTATCTTGGAAAGTTCTGTTTTTGATGGCTATTTCCTCGGCTCGAAGAGTCTCTGAGTTATCTGCCTTACATTGTGATTCTCCTTATCTAATTTTTCATTCAGACAAGTCAGTTCTGCGTACTAAACCTGGGTTCTTACCTAAGGTAGTTTCTAACAGGAATATCAATCAAGAGATTGTTGTTCCATCTTTGTGTCCTAACCCTTCTTCAAAGAAGGAACGACTTTTGCATAATCTGGACGTAGTCCGTGCCCTGAAGTTCTATTTGCAGGCAACTAAGGATTTTCGTCAAACTTCTTCTCTGTTTGTCGTTTACTCTGGACAGAGGAGAGGTCAAAAGGCTTCGGCTACCTTTCTCTCTTTTTGGCTTCGTAGTATAATACGTTTAGCCTATGAGACTGCTGGACAGCAGCCTCCTGAAAGAATTACAGCTCATTCCACTAGAGCTGTGTCTTCCACCTGGGCCTTTAAGAATGAGGCCTCTGTTGAACAGATTTGCAAGGCTGCAACTTGGTCTTCACTTCACACTTTTTCGAAATTTTACAAATTTGACACTTTTGCTTCTTCGGAGGCTATTTTTGGGAGAAAGGTTC
Source organism: Bombina bombina (assembly GCF_027579735.1). Classification (NCBI taxonomy): domain Eukaryota; kingdom Metazoa; phylum Chordata; class Amphibia; order Anura; family Bombinatoridae; genus Bombina; species Bombina bombina. The sequence continues at coordinate 885,939,630 of NC_069502.1, forward strand.
TTCAGGCAGTGGTTCCTTCCGTTTAAAGTTCCTGCCTTGTCCCTCCCATCATCCGTGTACTTTTTGCTTTGGTATTGGTATCCCATAAGTAATGGATGACCCGTGGACTGACTACACTTAACAAGAGAAAACATAATTTATGCTTACCTGATAAATTTATTTCTCTTGTAGTGTAGTCAGTCCACGGCCCGCCCTGTCTTTAAGGCAGGTTTAAATTTTAATTAAACTCCAGTCACCACTGCACCCTATGGTTTCTCCTTTCTCGTCTTGTTTCGGTCGAATGACTGGATATGACATGTGAGGGGAGGAGCTATATTGCAACTCTGCTTGGATGATCCTCTTGCAACTTCCTGTTGGGAAGGAGATATAATCCCATAATTAATGGATGACCCGTGGACTGACTACACTACAAGAGAAATAAATTTATCAGGTAAGCATAAATTATGTTTTCTGTGTAGATGCCCAATCCCTCCCCGTCTCTTTGTTTTTTTACATTTCTGTAGCATAGGGCCCCTCCCACTTACTCCCGCTCCCTCCCACCTCAACAGGCTCTTAGTCATGTATATACATGACTAAGAGCCTGTTGAGGCTTGAAACGTTGTATGTTTGTTGCTGAGGACGCTATGTGGAAATAAAGTTTTTTTTAAAGAAATTTGGTGGCTGGAATATACTTTGTATTTAGAATATTTGACAGTATGTGTAATCTTTTTTTTTTATATTTAATATTTCAGGAGCACACTTTAAGTTTTGATGTGCACTAACCGGACCGCTTCAAAATCTAATTCTCACGTACAAAAAATGTACTTTTTATTATTAAATATGTATTTCTATATATATATATGATACTGTTAATGCAAAATACATATCTATACCTATATATTTATAGGAATATATAGGTATATACAGATATATATTGAAATGTGTATTTAAGAATAAATAGAACATATTCTTCTATGTGAAGTGGAATGTGAAATATGAATATTTCATGTCAAGTTTAACGATCCTGAATATATGCGGTCGCGTTAGTGGGCGAGTATGGGTGTTTTATGCCATTTTTGCTCCATTGATGTCTACGGGAAAATAAGTTAATGCAGTAGCAAAATTACTTTTTGCACGCGTCTGATTTTCGCTCATGCACAAACTTTTTACTTTCAACTCATAACACGAGCTCAAACTGATGCACGTAAAAAGCCTCCGTCTAGCAATGTTATTGGCAGAGTGGAAGCGCTAATTTCTGATCCCCTCGTATTCTAGTCCCAAATGAGCAACGCAATTCAAAAAATATGTTAGTTGGAAGTGGATATGAATTCTTACTATTTAAATTATCTTTTGTGTGGACAGCTAAGAAATGTATTTGTTTTTTATTCATAGAACCTGTACAGAAAAAACCTGATCAGTTTGTTGAAATTACAACTCCATTTCTTAATTTTCAACTGGATCCAACTGATATTTCGACTGAAAAGTAAGTACAACAGATTTGTTATTGTAAACCTACTTTATTCAGAAAGGCCAATAAGCTAAAGCAAACTTCCAAATAAAATGTTTCATAAGTGAAATAAATGGTTTCTTATGCAGAAATCCTCTCGAGTACCAATACGTTTTTTTTCTTATCTACATCCGTTTCTGCATTCTAACCTTGTTTTTATTGATTCTACAAATCACCTGCGTTTGTGCAAGATATTACTTCTGTTGTCTAATTCAGCATTTTTAGATTACAAATGTGTTTTCTAGTGCATTAGCAAATAGGAATTATTGTGCAATTTTCAAACAATGCATTTCCAAAAAGCTTACATTAAAGGGACATGAAACACAAAATAGTTATTTTGTGATTCAGACAGACCATACCATTTTAAACAACTTCCCAATTTACTTTCATTATCTATTTTGCTTTATTCTCTTGGTATATTTTGTAAAATCATAAACCTAGGTTGTCTCAGGAGCAGCACTGCACTACTGGGAGCTTGCTGCTGATTGGTGGCTGCACATGTATGCTTCCTGTTATTGGCTGACCTGATGTGTTCAGCTAGCTCCAAGTAGTGGATTGCTTCTTATTCTACAAAGGATACCAAGAGAATGTAGCCAATTTGATACTATAATTACTTTTTAATTACAAAATAGATTTTCTGAAATGTGCAAATCAGTCGTATTTGGTTAAATATAATTAAATTGAACTTTAACCGAATATGCATTAAAGGACCACTAAATGCAGTAGAACTGCATAATTAACAAGTGCATAATATAAAAACAATGCCAACACACCTACTCTGAATTTCAAATAAGCAGTTGATTTAGTTTCTGCAAAAATTTATTTTTTCTTCCATTCTTCGTCTCCTTGTATCATGTTACAGACATCAGCCAATCACAACCTAGTATATCTATTTCCTGTGAGTTTGAGCTTGTTCCCCAGAAAGTGTGAATATAAAAAGACTGCATAATTTGATAATGAAAGTGTCTAAAAAATGCATGCTATATCTGAATCATAAAAGTTTATTTTGACTTGAGTGTCCCTTTGAACATATTTTCCTTAAAACTTTATTTCTACTTCTTTCAAAAGGCTTTCCCATATGGCCTCTCATCTCAAATCTGTCAGCGAAGATGAAGAAAATATTCAGGAAAGTGATGTAGATTTGAAAGAAATACGCAGAGTAAGCGCCACAGAAAGTGCAATGGTAATAAATGAAACATTTTATCTTAATTACCACAAAAAAAAAACACAACAGCTTTGTTCATATTGTACTTTCTGCAGTATTTTTGGTGGGGAAATATTGTATTCTGGATTTAAATTGGGTTCAATGTATATTTTGTTGAACAGACATTTGTGAATTTAAAGTTTTATTAATTGCTTACAATTAGAAAATGCAAATCTTTGATTTTTACACAATATAAATAATTATGAGAGCATGGAGAGGACAGACATAATTCTTGTGTACTACTTTTAAAAAGTTCTGCCTTTGCTAAATGCTGGTGTAGGCCTAGTAACAGACATACTCAACAGAGGGCCCTGGTGGAAAATATTTTGGGCCCTCAAAGGTAAATGAGTAGTAAACAATAATATTAATACACATGCTGCTCTGTATAATCATTTTGAGGATAGATAGAAGGACCTTCAACCTGCACTAAGAAAAAGGCTCCTCGCGATTAGGATTGTACACATTCTGCACATGCCTATGTATAGACTGACTGCTATGGGCCCCCCAGCAGTTGGGCACTATCGTCACTGCACCTGCTGCATCAATGGTAGTTCCACCTCTGTCTAGGATAAAATGTGCCCCTGATAAAAGAGCCATGAAAAAAATACATTTGCACACTTTTCTAAATCACAAACACTTATAACAAAAAAATGTCATATTAAGACACACAAACACATATGTGGACACATATGTACACACATAGGAGCCTATCTATCAAGCTCCGAATGGAGCTTGATGCCTGTGTTTTTGGCGAGTCTTCAGACTCTCCAGAAACAGCAGTTATGAAGCAGCGGTCACAAAGACAGCTGCTCCATAACCCTGTCCGCCTGCTCAGAGCAGGCGGACAGGAATCGCAACAATTCAACCCGATCGAGTACGATCGGGTTGATTGACACCCTCTGCTGCGGCCCATTGGCCGCGAGTCTGCAGGGGGCGGGGTTCCACCAGCAGCTCTTGTGAGCTGCCGGTGCAATGTTAAATGTGGAGAGCATATTGCTCTCCGCATTTAGCGAGGTCTTGCGGACCTGATCTGCACTGTCGGATCAGGTCCGCAAGACCTTTGATAAATAGGGGCCATACACACATGCTGGCAGGCTTTCACATTGTTTTCTTTCATGTAATTAGCAAGAGTCCATGAGCTAGTGACGTATGGGATATACATTCCTACCAGGAGGGGCAAAGTTTCCCAAACCTTAAAATGCCTATAAATACACCCCTCACCACACCCACAATTCAGTTTTACAAACTTTGCCTCCGATGGAGGTGGTGAAGTAAGTTTGTGCTAGATTCTACGTTGATATGCGCTCCGCAGCAAGTTGGAGCCCGGTTTTCCTCTCAGCGTGCAGTGAATGTCAGAGGGATGTGAGGAGAGTATTGCCTATTTGAATGCAGTGATCTCCTTCTACGGGGTCTATTTCATAGGTTCTCTGTTATCGGTCGTAGAGATTCATCTCTTACCTCCCTTTTCAGATCGACGATATACTCTTATATATACCATTACCTCTGCTGATTCTCATTTCAGTACTGGTTTGGCTTTCTACAAACATGTAGATGAGTGTCCTGGGGTAAGTAAATCTTATTTTCTGTGACACTCTAAGCTATGGTTGGGCACTTTGTTTATAAAGTTCTAAATATATGTATTCAAACATTTATTTGCCTTGACTCAGAATGTTCAACATTCCTTATTTTTCAGACAGTCAGTTTCATATTTGGGATAAATGCATTTGTTTCATTTGTTTTTTCTTACCTTTAAAAATTTGATTTTTTCCCTGTGGGCTGTTAGGCTCGCGGGGGCAGAAAATGCTTCATTTTATTGCGTCATTCTTGGCGCGGACTTTTTAGGCGCAAAATTTTTTTTCTGTTTCCAGCATCATACGTGTCGCCGGAAGTTGCGTCATTTTTTGACGTTTTTTTGCGTCAAAAATGTCGGCGTTCCGGATGTGGCGTCATTTTTGGCGCCAAAAGCATTTAGGCGCCAAATAATGTGGGCGTCTTTTTTGGCGCTAAAAAATATGGGCGTCATTTTTGTCTCCACATTATTTAAGTCTCATTATTTATTGCTTCTGGTTGCTAGAAGCTTGTTCTCTGGCATTTTTTTCCCATTCCTGAAACTGTCATTTAAGGAATTTGATCAATTTTGCTTTATATGTTGTTTTTTTCTTTTACATATTGCAAGATGTTCCACGTTGCAACTGAGTCAGAAGATACTTCAGGAAAATCACTGCCCAGTGCTGGAGCTACCAAGCTAAGTGTATCTGCTATAAACTTTTGGTATCTGTTTCTCCAGCTGTTGTTTGTATTGCATGTCATGTCAAACTTATTAATACAGATAAAATTTCCTTTAGTACTGTTACATTACCTGTTGCTGTTCCGTCAACATCTAATTTTCAGAGTGTTCCTGATAACATAAGAGATTTTATTTTTTAAATCCATTAAGAAGGCTATGTCTGTTATTTCTCCTTCTAGTATACATAAAAGTCTTTTAAAACTTCTCTTTTTTCAGATGAATTTTTAAATGAACATCATCATTCTGATACTGATAATGGTTCTTCTGGTTCAGAGGTTTCTGTCTCAGAGGTTGATGCTGATAAATCTTTGTATTTGTTCAAGATGGAATTTATTCGTTCTTTACTTAAAGAAGTATTATTTGCATTAGAAATAGAGGATTCTGGTCCTCTTGATACTAAATGTAAACGTTTAAATAAGGTTTTTAAATCTCCTGTAGTTATTCCAGAAGTGTTTTATCTCCCTGATGCTATTTCTGAAGTAATTTCCAGGGAATGGAATAATTTGGGTAATTTATTTACTCCTTCTAGACGTTTAAGCAATTATATCCTGTGCCATCTGACAGATTAGAGTTTTTTGGGACAAAAATCCCTAAGGTTATGGGGCTGTCTCTACTCCTGCTAATGTACTACTATTCCTACGGCAGATAGTACTTCATTTAAGGATCCTTTAGATAGGAAAATTGAATCCTTTCTAAGAAAAGCTTACTTATGTTCAGGTAATCTTCTTAGACCTGCTATATTTTTAGTGGATATTGCTGCAGCTTCAACTTTTTGGTTAGAAGCTTTAGCGCAACAAGTAACAGATCATAATTTTATAGCATTATTATTATTCTATAACATGCTAATAATTTTATTGGTGATACCATCTTTTGATATCATTAGAGTTGATGTCAGGTATATGTCTCTAGCTATTTTAGCTAGAAAAGCTTTATGGATTAAACTTGGAATGCTGATATGTCTTCTAAGTCAACTTTGCTTTCCCTTTCTTTCCAGGGTAAATAATCATTTTCGTTCCTTTCCTCACAACAAGGAACAAAAGCCTGATCCTTCATCCTCAGGAGCGGTATCAGTTTGGAAACTATTTCCAGTTTGGAATATATCCAAGCCTTATAGAAACCTATAGCCAGCTCCTAAGTACCTATGAAGGTGCGGCCCTTATTCCAGCTCAGCTGGTATGGGGCAGATTACGTTTTCTTCAAAGAAATTTGGATCAATTCCGTTCTCAATCTCTGGTTTCAGAACATTGTTTCAGAAAGGTACAGAATTGGCTTCAAGTTAAGGCCTCCTGCTAAGAGATTTTTTTCTTTCCCGTGTCCCAGTTAACACAGCAAAGGCTCAGCATTTCTGAAATGTGTTTCAGATCTAGAGTTGGCTGGAGTATTTATGCCAGTTGCAGTTCTGGAACAGGGGCTGGGGTTTTATTTTATCTCTTCATTGTACCAAAGAAGGTCAATTCCTTCAGACCAGTTCCGGATCTATCATTATTGAATCGTTATGTTAGGATACCAACATTCAAGATGGTTACTGTAGGACTATCCTGCCTTTTGTTTAGCAAGGGCATTATATGTCTACAATAGATTTACAGGATGTGTATCTGCATATTCCGATTCATCCAGATCACTTTTAGTGTCTGAGATTCTCTTTTTAGACAAGCATTACCGGTTTTGTGGCTCTACCGTTTGGCCTAGCCTCAGTTCCAAGAATTTTTTTCAAAGGTTCTCGGTGCCCTTCTTTCTGTAATCAGAGAACAGGGTTTTGGTATTTCCTTATTTGGACGATATCTTGGTACTTGCTCAGTCTTCTCATTTTCGAAGAATCTCATACGAATCGACTTGTGTTGTTTCTTCAAGTTCATGGTTGGAGGATCAATTTACCAATCAGTTCATTGATTCCTCAGACAAGGGTAACCTTTTTAGGTTTCTAGATAGATTCAGTGTCTATGACTCTGTCCTTGTCAGACAAGAGAAGTTTAACATTGATATCAGCTTGTCAAAACCTTCAGTCACAATCATTCCCTTTGGTAGCCTTATGCATGGAAATGTTGGGTCTTAGGACTGCCGCATCAGATGCGATCTCCTTTGCTCGTTTTCACATGCGACCTCTTCAGCTCTGTATGCTGAACCAATGGTACAGGGATTACTCAAGATATCTCAATTAATATCTTTAAACCGATTTTACGACACTCTCTGACATGGTGGACAGATCACCATCGTTTAGTTCAGGGGGCTTCTTTGTTCTTCCGACCTGGACTATAATCTCAACAGATGCAAGTTTTACAGGTTGGGGAGCTGTGTGGGGGTATCTGACGGCACAAGGGGTTTGGGAATCTCAGGAGGTGAGATTTCCGATCAATATTTTGGAACTCCGTGCAATTTTCAGACATCAATCATCAAGGAGGGACTCACAGTCCTCTGGCTATGAAAGAAGTATCTCAAATTTTGGTTTGGGCGGAATCCAGCTCCTGTCTAATCTCTGCGGTTCATATCCCAGGTATGGACAATTGGAAAGCGGATTATCTCAGTCGCCAAACATTGCATCCGGGCGAATGGTCTCTTCACCCAGAGGTATTTCTTCAGATTGTTCAAATGTGGGAACTTCCAGAAATAGATCTGATGGCTTCTCATCTAAACAAGAAACTTCCCAGGTATCTGTCCAGATCCCGGGATCCTCAGGCGGAGGCAGTGGATGCATTATCACTTCCTTGGAAGTATCATCCTGCCTATATCTTTCCGCCTCTAGTTCTTCTTCCAAGAGTAATCTCCAAGATTCTGAAGGAATGCTCATTTGTTCTGCTGGTAGCTCCGGCATGGCCTCACAGGTTTTGGTATGCGGATCTTGTCCGGATGGCCTCTTGCCAACCGTGGACTCTTCCGTTAAGACCAGACCTTCTGTCTCAAGGTCCTTTTTTCCATCAGGATCTGAAATCCTTAAATTTAAAGGTATGGAGATTGAACGCTTGATTCTTGGTCAAAGAGGTTTCTCTGACTCTGTGATTAATACTATGTTACAGGCTCGTAAATCTGTATCCAGAGAGATATATTATAGAGTCTGGAAGACTTATATTTCTTGGTGTCTTTCTCATCATTTTTCTTGGCATTCTTTTAGAATACCGAGAATATTACAGTTTCTTCAGGATGGTTTAGATAAGGGTTTGTCCGCAAGTTCCTTGAAAGGACAAATCTCTGCTCTTTCTGTTCTTTTTCACAGAAAGATTGCTATTCTTCCTGATATTCATTGTTTTGTACAAGCTTTGGTTCGTATAAAGCCTGTCATTAAGTCACTTTCTCCTCCTTGGAGTTTGAATTTGGTTCTGGGGGCTCTTCAAGCTCCTCCATTTGAACCTATGCATTCATTGGACATTAAATTACTTTCTTGGAAAGTTTTGTTCCTTTTGGCCATCTCTTCTGCCAGAAGAGTTTCTGAATTATCTGCTCTTTCTTGTGAGTCTCCTTTTCTGATTTTTCATCAGGATAAGGCGGTGTTGCGAACTACTTTTCAATTTTTACCTAAGTTGTGAATTCCAACAACATTAGTAGAGACATTGTGGTTCCTTCATTATGTCCTAATCCTAAGAATTCTAAGGAGAAATCGTTGCATTCTTTGGATGTTGTTAGAGCTTTGAAATATTATGTTGAAGCTACTAAGTCTTTCCGAAAGACTTCTAGTTTATTTGTTATCTTTTCCGGTTCTAGAAAGGCCAGAAAACTTCTGTCATTTCTTTGGCATCTTGGTTGAAATCTTTAATTCATCTTGCCTATGTTGAGTCGGGTAAAACTCCGCCTCAGAGGATTACAGCTCATTCTACTAGGTCAGTTTCTACTTCCTGGGCGTTTAGGAATGAAGCTTCGGTTGATCAGATTTGCAAAGCGGCAACTTGGTCCTCTTTGCATACTTTTACCAAATTCTACCATTTTGATGTATTTTCTTCTTCTGAAGCAGTTTTTGGTAGAAAAGTACTTCAGGCAGCGGTTTCAGTTTGAATCTTCTGCTTATGTTTTTCATTAAACTTTATTTTGGGTGTGGATTATTTTCAGCAGGAATTGGCTGTCTTTATTTTATCCCTCCCTCTCTAGTGACTCTTGTGTGGAAAGATCCACATCTTGGGTAGTCATTATCCCATATGTCACTAGCTCATGGACTCTTGCTAATTACATGAAAGAAAACATAATTTATGTAAGAACTTACCTGATAAATTCATTTCTTTCATATTAGCAAGAGTCCATGAGGCCCGCCCTTTTTTTGTGGTGGTTATGATTTTTTTGTATAAAGCACAATTATTCCAATTCCTTATTTTATATGCTTTCGCACTTTTTTCTTATCACCCCACTTCTTGGCTATTCGTTAAACTGAATTGTGGGTGTGGTGAGGGGTGTATTTATAGGCATTTTAAGGTTTGGGAAACTTTGCCCCTCCTGGTAGGAATGTATATCCCATACGTCACTAGCTCATGGACTCTTGCTAATATGAAAGAAATGAATTTATCAGGTAAGTTCTTACATAAATTATGTTTTTTAAAAAAAAGCAGATGGCTCATGAGACAGATTAGGCAGTGAAAATGTATTGTAAAACAAATGTATGAATTATAAAGCAATGCTGTTCAATCAGGCTACAGCAGTGGAATACAAGTACAGTCATACCTCGTTTTATAGTGCTTCGTTTATTGTATTTCGTAGATATTGCTATTTTTACAAATTGAAGGTTTGTGTCAACCCTGTGTCGAGCAAGTCTTTCTGCACCATTTTCCCAACATAGAAACATACAGTTGTAATCAAAATTGTTCAACCCCCATTGCAAATCAGGTTTATTGTCAACATTTACAGACTTTTAGCTGTTTGCAATGAACAAATCAAGCAAAAGCATTTAAAACAGCTCAACACAATGAATGCTTCAAGTGGTTTCCCCAAATCCAACCGAAAATGCAACTTTTAATGAATTCTGCAGTGTCAAAATTATTCAACCCCTTCATGGCAAGCATCTTTAGTACTTAGTATAGAGCACCCTTTTGCTGTTATGACCTGCTGCAAACAAGATGCCTAGCCAGGCACCAGCTTCTGGCAGCGTTCCTGAGGAATCTTAGCTGATTCCTCATAAGCAATGGCCTCCAGTTCAGTAATATTCTTGGGTTGGTGTGCTGCAACCGCCTTCTTCAAATCCTACCAGAGATTTTTTATGGGGTTCAAGTCAGGTTACTGTGCTGGCCACTGTAGAATCCTCCGGGACTTCTTCTACAACCAAGCCTTGGTGGAATTTGAGGTATGCTTGGGATCATTGTCCTATTGAAAGGTCCAATGACGCCCAAGCTTTAGCTTCCTCACAGACGGCATGACGTTTTCTCCTAGGATTTCCTCATACTTCAATGAATCTATCTTGCATTTCACACTCCTGACTTTTTCAAGAGGATATTTGGAGTGACTAGCATAATCCACATAGAACCTACAGAATAAACAGCTGCCTGCACTAGCATAATCCACATAGAACCTACTGCAAGACAGTAGGTTCTATGTGGATTATGCTAGTGCAGGCAGCTGTTTATTCTGTAGGTTCTATGTGGATTATGCTAGTGCAGGCAGCTGTTTATTCTGCCTACTCAGAAAGGACACTTTGTTTATTTTAACATGCCAGACTTACCTAAACGTCATTGATGAGTCACAACCAATGAGATGACTCCTTTGAGAGGCGCGCCTTACCGGGACTGTTTAAAAAGACTACAGTGACGTCACTCCAAATATCCTCTTGAAAAAGTCAGGTCGTAGCCTGAGGAAACTCGTCGAGGCGGCACTAATATTTTCTCTCAGCTTCCCTGTTACCCATGTCATTTGGAGTATCCCTCTGCACAAGCTGAATTCGTACACGGCGATCCGGAAGCCGTTTTGGGGAGTTCAAGCTACGAGGTGACGGACATCACACCCCTGACATTTGGTGATACAATCTGGGATTTGTTTATTGTGCTATTTTTACTCTGTTACACTGTACGTGCGATTTACACGTTTTTTATTGCTGGATAATAAATGATTTTACACTTAGAGTGGGTTGCGCTCTGTGTTTTATCTTGTTTTTCAGCCACTTCTTAAAGACCAGGATCGCAGCCCTGTGTCAATACTTGGAGCGGCACCCACCATTCTCAGCATTTCTGGGAAGTATTGTTACTTTTTCTAAATTTATTTTATGTATAGTGATTGGAACATTTTGTTACGTACAAGCAATACTATACATTCCTCTGTATAGGACTATTGTTCTATTTATATATTCAATTGTCCAAGTATTCTACTGTTTATATACTATATCCTGTCTGAAACACTGTACCATATATTGCTTTACCTATTGGGCAATTTTTACTTAGCCTATTTACAAAGTTTTTTATAATTACTATTTGCTTTTAATAGAGAAGCGCAGCTGATTTGGGTTTCACCTATTTCTGTTTGTTGTATATATTTCTCAGGGTGCCGTCCTTCAAGATGGAGACTATCCGTTCCATTCTTCCTCTGGTTCAAGAAGGTCAATTCATGACGACCATAGACCTGAAGGATGCGTACCTGCATGTTCCCATTCACAGGGATTATCACAAATTTCTGAGATTTGCCTATCTGGACAAACACTTTCAATTTGTAGCGCTTCCATTTGGCCTCGCCACAGCTCCCAGAATTTTCTCAAAGGTCTTTGGAGCTCTGTTGGCAGTAATTTGGTCCCAAACAGAGATCTTGTTGTCTTTTCTTTGTTCCCAAAATTGTGAATTTGGAGAAAAGTTATCTTGTTCCGGCTACAAGGGTGATCTTCTTAGGAACCATTATAGATTCCCTATCAATTAAAATATTTCTGACGGAAGTCAGAAGAGCCAAGATTCTTTCCGCTTGCCTATCTCTACTGTAGTGCCATCAGTTGCCCAATGTATGGAGGTAATTGGTTTGATGGTGGCTTCCATGGACATAGTTCCCTTTGCACGATTCCATTTGATAGCCCTACAGCTATGCATGCTCGATTAATGGAACGGGGATTATGCAGACCTATCTCAGAGGATAGTTCTGGATCAATCAACAAGAGACTCGCTGTGGTGGTGGCTGTCTCAAGAACATCTGTCCCAGGGGACATGCTTTCAGAGACCCTCTTGGGTAATTGTGACCATGCACGCCAGCCTGATGGATTGGGGTGCAGTCTGGGACTCGTTGAAGGTGCAAGGACTTTGGTCTCAGGAGGAATCTGCTCTCCCCATAAACATATTGGAGTTTAGAGCGATCTTCAATGCATTGATGGCTTGGCCTCAACTGGCTTTAGCCCAGTTTATCAGGTTACATAACCTCAGTGGCTTAAATCAATCACCAGGGTTGAACTCGGAGTTCCTTAGCCATGAAGGAGTTGGCACGAATCATTCAGTGGCGGAGGCTCACAATTGCTGTCTATCTGCCATCCATATCCCAGGAGTGGACAGTTGGGATGCGGATTTCCTGAGCAGACAGACTTTTCATCCCAGGGAGTGAAAACTCCATCCGAAAGTGTTCTCCAAATGGGGGTTACCGGAATTAGATCTGATGGCGTCTCGAGGTCGAGGGATCCTCAGGCCTTTCTGACAGATGCTCTGGCAGTTCCTTGTAACTTCAGGTTGGCATATCTGTTTCCTCCATTTGCTCTCCTTCCACGAGTCATTGCTCAGATCAAGCAGGAGAGAGCATCGGTGATCCTAATAGCTCCTGCGTGGCGTCGCAGGATCTGGTATGCAGATCTAGTAGAAATGTCGTCTCCGTGGAGACTCCCTCTGAGGAAGGACCTTCTACTTCAGGGGCCCTTTCTTCATACAAATCTCGTTTCTCTGATGCTGACTGCTTGGAGATTGAACGCTTGATTTTAGCTAAGTGAGGGTTTTCCGAGTCAGTTATTGAGACCATGATTCAGGCTCATAAGCCTGTCACTAGAAATATTTACCATAAGATATGGTGTAAATATCTTTATTGGTGTGAGTCTAAGGGATATTCTTGGAGTAGGGTCAGGATCCCAAGAATTTTGTCTTTTCTCCAGGAAGGCCTGGGTAAGGGTTTGTCTGTCAGTACCTTGAAGGGTCAGATCTCTGCTCTATCTATTTTGTTGCACAAGCGTCTGGCAGTCGTGCCGGTGGTGCAATCCTTTTGACAGGCATTGGTCAGAATCAGGCCTGTGTTAAAATCTGTTGCGCCACCTTGGAGCCTTAACCTTGTTCTTAAAGTGATATTCCTAACAGTAATTGATGATTCCGTGGACTCACCATGTCTAGAAATAAATACATTTATCAGGTAAGCATACATTTTGTTTTTTAGACATACTTCTATTGCACATGTGATAGACTACAGTATAGTGCAAACATAACTTTTAAATGCACTTGAAAACAAACAAATGAGTGTGACTCACTTTATTGCTATATTCGCTTTATTATGGTGATCTGGAACGAATATCACTGATGTACGCCTGTATTCAATAACTGTTTATGATATATAGTACATGTTTGTACTAAGAATTCTAAATCATTTCCCTAACTACATTTCTGCTTGTATAATATAGGAGATTGCTACTGCAGAAGATCATAGATCACCTGGAGAAAATATAGAAGGAGGTAATATAAATGCAGGATTCCTGTGCTCTTAACTTTTTTAATGTAAAAAAATGAAGAGAGTGCTTTGAACACCAGTATAGACATTCCGTGACAGTTTGAAGCAAATCAGCTCAGTAGTTTTGAAACATGAAACCAAGTAAATACGTTCACATATGGTAGGTTATAATGACGGAAAGCTCAAAATGTATTTCCCCATAGCGTGCTAGATTACAAATTGAGTACTTTCGATCGGATGGTTAAAAATGTTAACCATAGCATCTCTACACTGTTTAAAAAAAAAAAAAAAAAAAATATAGTTAACGACCGAGGACGTACCCTGTACGTCGTCGGTCTAGGAAAGTGGTGGAAGCGATCCTGATCGCTTACAGCCGCTTTCCGGTTATTGCAGGGATGCCTCGATATCGAGGCATCCTGCAATAACAGTCCTTGGCCATCCGATGCAGAGAGAGCCACTTTGTGGCCCTCTCTGCACCGGACATCGATGGCCGGTATCGTGGGAGGTGGGTGGCGGTCATCAATGGGCCCAGTGATGTGGAGGGGGGTGGAATCGTGGGTGGGGATAGCCGGGGGCGTGCACGGACGGTTGGGAGCGGGTGGGAACCGCTATACTACCGAAAATTTTAAGTGAATAGTGGGGAAAAAAGGGGGGGGGGGGGAGTAAAAATTTGTTTTAAAAAAAAAATGATAAATCAGGGAGTGTTGGGTTGGTCTGTGCAGTGGGGGGGGGGGGGGGGGGGGGGCGGAAGCTACACCACAGAAAAAAAAATAATAAAAAACATTTTTTTTCTGCTAACTGGGTACTGGCAGACAGCTGCCAGTACCCAAGATGGCCCCCAATAAGGCAGAGGGGGAGAGTTAGAGAGCTGCTTGGGGGGGATCATGGAGGTTGGGGGCTAAGGGGGGATCCTTCACAGCAGCATATGTAAATATGCTAAAAAAAATAATAAAAAATCAATGATACCTTTTATTTTAGTACTGGCAGACTTTCTGCCAGTACTTAAAGGGACATAATACTCATATGCTAAATCACTTGAAACTGATGCAGTATAACTGTAAAAAGCTGACAGGAAAATATCACCTGAGCATCTCTATGTAAAAAAGGAAGATATTTTACCTCACAATCTCCTCAGCTCAGTAGAGTTAGTTCTGTGTAAAAAGTTATACTCAGCTGCTCCCAGCTGCAGGTAAACAAATTTAAAAAAATGAAGAAATGAACAGCAGCCAATCAGCATCAGCAGTGCTGAGGTCATGAACTCTTACTGTGATCTCATGAGATTTCACTTAACTCTCATGAGATTTCATAGTAAGCTTCCTTTACCTGATTGGTGAAATAATATGAGAGTGCACAATGCTAGTCCCTTCAGATGTCCCAGGACAAACACACTAAAATGCTGCTTAGAAATACTTTACAATGGGAGGTGGCTACTGAGGAACTTTTGAGGTAAAATATCTTTCTTTTTTACATAGAGATGTTCAGGTGATATTTTCTAGTCAGCTTTTTACAGCTATGCTGCATCACTTTCAAGTGTTTAAACATTTGGGTATTATGGCCCTTTAAGATGGCGGGGACAATTGTGGAGTAGGGGAGGGAGCTGTTTGGGAGGGAACAGGGGGTGTGATGTGTCAGGTGGGAGGCTGATCTCTACACTGAAGCTAAAATTAACCCTGCAAGCTTCCTACAAGCTATCTAATTAACCCCTTCACTGCTAGACATAATACATGTGTGATGCGCAGCAGCATTTAGCGGCATTGTAATTACCAAAAAGCAACACCAAAGCCCTATATGTCTGCTATTTCTGAACAAAGGGGATCCCAGAGAAGCATTTTCAACCATTTGTGCCATAATTGCACAAGCTATTTGTAAATAATTTCAAGGAGAAACCTAAAGTTTGTGAAAAAGTGAACAGTTTTTATTTGATCGCATTTGGCTGTGAAATGGTGGCATGAAATATACCAAAATGGGCCTAGATCAATACTTTGGGTTGTCTACTACACTACACTAAAATTAACCCTAGAAGCTCCCTACATGCTCCCTAATTAACCCCTTCACTGCTGGGCATAATACACGTGTGGTGCGCAGTGGCATTTAGGGGCCTTCTAATTACCAAAAAGCAAAGCCAAAGCCATATATGTCTGCTATTTCTGAACAAAGGGGATCCCAGAGAAGCATTTACAACCATTTATGCCATAATTGCACAAGTTGTTTGTAAATAATTTCAGTGAGAAACCTAAAGTTTGTGAAAAATTTTGTGAAAAAGTGAACAATTTTTTTTATTTGATCGCATTTGGCGTTTAAATGGTGGCATGAAATATACCAAAATGGGCCAGATCAATACTTTGGAAAGTCTTCTAAAAAAAATATATATACATGTCAAGGGATATTCAGGGATTCCTGAAAGATATCAGTGTCCCAATGTAACTACTTCTAATTTTGAAAAAAAGTGGTTTGGAAATAGCAAAGTGCTACTTGTATTTATTGCCCTATAACTTGCAAAAAAAACAAAGAACATGTAAATATTGGGTATTTCTAAACTCAGGACAAAATTTAGAAACTTTTTAGCATGGGTGTTTTTTGGTGGTTGTAGATGTGTAACAGATTTTGGGGGTCAAAGTTAGAAAAAGTGTGTTTTTTTTCCATTTTTTTCCTCATATTTTATAATTTTTTTTATAGTAAATTGTAAGATATGATGAAAATAATGGTATCTTTAGAAAGTCCTTTTAATGGTGAGAAAAACAGTATATAATATGTGTGGGTACAGTAAATGAGTAAGAGGAAAATTACAGCTAAACACAAACACCGCAAAAATGTAAAATTAGCCTTGGTCCCAAATGGACAGAAAATGGAAAAGAGCTGTGGTCATTAAGGGGTTAAAGTGAAAGTAAATCCTAGCGTTTTACAAACGCTAGGATTTACTATTGAAACAAATAAAGGGCGCTTTCATTCATGAAGTATAAGATACTTCATGTAGAAAGCTCCTTTATTTGATTCAATCGATCGCCGTTTTTAGCTGCTACAGCAGCCCACGGCTAAAAATTTTTTTGGTTAAGAGGTGACGTTTTAACCTCTTAGCCAATAGCTGTGTGGTAAATCCGTCTTGGCGCCCATAGGAGCCGGATTTACCGCACAGCTATTGGCTAATAGCTGAAAACGTCACCTCTTAGCCAAAAAATTTTTTTAGCCATGCTCTGCTGTGGGAACTAAGAGCGGCGATCAATTGAATCAAATAATGGAGCTTTCTACATGAAGTATCTTATACTTCATGAATGAAAGTGCCTTTTATTTGTTTCAATAGGAAATCCTAGCGTTTGTAAAACGCTAGGATTTTCTTTCACTTTAAGTTTCATTGTTTATGTTTAAATTTAAATAGTTTTTATTGAAAAGATTTTTTATCATGTACATACAAAATAAACGGCTAGATTACGAGTTGTGCGTTAGGGTAAAAAAGCAGCGTTAAGAGGTCCTAACGCTGCTTTTTTACGCCCGCTGCTATTACGAGTCTTGAAGATTTATGTTCACCGCACACTTCTTTGGCCTTACCGCAAAACGACTTACGTAAACTTCGTAAAGTCTTTTTTCTATGGGACTTCCATAGCGCCAGTATAACGAGTCTGTCCTGGGAGGCCAAAAAGTGAGCGGTACACCCTATCCCGTCAAGAGTCCTAACGCATTTAAAAGTCAGTAGTTAAGAGTTTTATTGTACAACGCCGTAACATAAAACTCATAACTAAAGTGCTAAAAAGTACACTGACATCCATAAACTACCTATTAACCCCTAAACAGAGGCCCTCCTGCATCGCAAACACTATAATAACATTTTTAACCCCTAATCTGCTGCTCCAGACACCGCCGCCACCTTCATTATATTTATGAACCCCTAATCTGCTGCCCCCAACATCGCCGACACCTACATTATATTTATTAACCCCTAATCTGCCGCCCCCAATGTCGCCGCAACCTACCTACACTTATTAACCCCTAATCTGCCGCCCCAACGTCGCCACCACTATATTAAAGTTATTAACCCCTAAATCTAAGTCTAACCCTAACACCCCCTAACTTAAATATAATTTAAATAAATCTAAAGAAAATTACTATCATTAACTACATTATTCCTATTTAAAACTAAATACTTACCTATAAAATAAACCCTAAGCTAGCTACAATATAACTAATAGTTACATTGTAGCTAGTTTAGGATTTATTTTTATTTTACAGGCAAGTTTGTATTTATTTCAACTAGGTAGAATAGTTACTAAATAGTTATTAACTATTTAATAACTACCTAGCTAAAATAAATACAAATTTACCTGTAAAATAAAACCTAAGCTAAGTTACACTAACACCTAACACTACACTATAATTAAATAAATTAACTAAATTAACAACAATTAAATCAATTAAATCAAATTAGCTAAAGTGCAAAAAAATCCAAACACTAAATTACAGAAAATAAAAAACAAATTACAAGATCTTTAAACTAATTACACCTAATCTAATAGCCCTATCAAAATAAAAAAGCCCCCCCAAAATAAAAAAAAAAACCCTAGCCTAAACTAAACTACCAATAGCCCTTAAAAGGGCCTTTTGCGGGGCATTGCCCCAAAGTAATCAGCTCTTTTACCTGTAAAAAAAAAATACAAACAACCCTCCCAACAGTAAAACCCACCGCCCACACAACCAACCCCCTAAATAAAATACTATCTAAAAATACCTAAGCTCCCCATTGCCCTAAAAAGGGCATTTGGATGGGCATTGCCCTTAAAAGGGCAGTTAGCTCTTTTGCAAGCCCAAACCCCTAATCTAAAAAATAAACCCACCCAATACACCCTTATAAAAAATCCTAACACTAAACCCCTGAAGATCGACTTACTGGGAGAAGTCTTTATCCAAGCCGGGCCGAAGTCCTTAACGAAGCCGGGAGAAATCTTCATCCAAGCCAGGCAAAGTGGTCCTCCAGACGGGCAGAAGTCTTCATCCAGATGGCATCTTCTATCTTCATCCATTCGGCGCGGAGCGGGTCCATCTTCAAGACATCCGACGCAGAGCATCCTCTTCATCCGACTACTAAAGACGAATGAAGGTACCTTTAAGTGATGTCATCCAAGATGGCGTCCCTTAGATTCCGATTGGCTGATAGAATTCTATCAGCTAGTCGGAATTAAGGTAGAAAAAATCCTATTGGCTGATGCAATCAGCCAATAGGATTGAAGTTCTATCCTATTGGCTGATCCACTCAGCCAATAGGATTGAGCTCGCATTCTATTGGCTGTTCCAATCAGCCAATAGAATGTGAGCTCAATCCTAACTCTCGAAGAAAGGACTGCAGTTGTAAATAAATATACCAGTATAATTTGAGTGGTGCAATCCTCTCCTGTAAGTTTGAAAACGACAAAACCGATCCATTCTCTAGAATGTCGGCCACTCTGTAAAGGCCTTTGTTTTCCCATTTTTGTAGGTGTTTACGTGTTTCCCCCTGTAATAGGTATCTAATTGGCGTTAACAAGGAGTTTTTTGGTAGAATATCCTCTCTCTTCCTCATTCTCCTGCATAAATTAATTGTGAGGTATTTCTGAGGGATGGTCTCTGGTTCTAGTCTGGTGTGTGTCCCAAAGAATGGAGTCTGCGTCTGCTCTCCCTTCAAGTTCCGTTTCTAAAGCAATCTAAATAGCTTCCTCTGTCCTCTTCAGTAGCATCGCGTCCTGTGCTATTCTAGCTGCCCTATAGTAATCCATCAGATTAGGGCCCCCTACCCCTCCCAACGATCTATGCCGCTGTACTAAAGATTTAGAGATCCTAGCTGATTTCGTCCCTTTAATAAAAGCTGAAATATCTGTCTGTAGCCTTTCTATATCTGCTTTGACAATTGCTATTGGTAATGCCCTAAATAAGTAAAGTAACCGGGGCAAGATAGTCATTTTGACTGCCGCTAACCTTCCCAACCAAGAGAAATTATATTTGTTCCATTTCGTGATGTCTTGTCTAATTTTTATGAATAAAGGTAGATAATTATACTTGCACAGGTGTTGTGCCTGTTGTGGAGGGTGAATCCCTAGGTATGTAAGTGTATTTTTGACCCACTTGAAGTCAAAATTTAATTCCAATAGTTTCTGAGTATGGCAGAGAATGGCTATGGGGAGATCTTCACATTTATCCGAATTAATTTTGTAGCCTGAAATGGCAGAGAAAGAAACCAACACTGCATATAGATTGGGTAAGGATATGAGAGGTTTTGTGATCGTTAGTAGAATGTCTTCCGCGAACAGGGCGAGTTTGTATTCTACATGCAATTTGTAAGTTAGATGCGCCAAAAAGTCACCAGTGTCAAATTGTATAATTAAATAGAAAAAAATTTGATATTATATTGACATACAAAATGATTATATTCTCAACAAAAATACGAGATATAATCTATAATAATGCTATAATGTATTGCTGATATAACGTTATTTATACTGCATAACAGTGCATATATATAAAAAAACAGAAACAGACAACTTATCTACAACAATGATAATGTCCCCAATTAAAGTGTGAATCCAAATGATTCTCTTGGTCTCCAAGTGATAGTGGCAAGCAACTTCCTCCAAAACTTGCTGGTGGTCCCAAGGCAAAGATCTACAAAGAGGTTAGAAGAACAAAGAAGAAGGCGCCACCATAGTGCACAATCAATAGCATATAAACGCAGTCTGCGCAAATATCGCAATACTTACAAGATCAAAGACACTTGAGAAGTGTCACAAATGCCTCCTGGACTCTTATAAGTCGTCCAGACAACGTTCTTTCTCGTTATAGTTTCAAATGATCTGCACTCCAGCGTTCTATAGATACGATGTTCCAATGATTACAGTACTGTTATCGTTTTACAACAGTCTCCTGTACTGACAAAACCACACAGATGGATGCATTCCAGGTGTAAATGCAACAAAAAGTCCAGGCAATATTACCATCCGTATAAGCGTGTCCTCTGCAGTATGTAAAATCATAAGTCGTGGATAAAGTCTATGTGAAGTATAAAAGGCTTTGTTTAAAAACAAACACAATGTTTCTCGGTCTGACACGACTGTTTCATCAGGTGTATAAATATACAAATTAATTTCCACGACTTTTAAACACTAAACTCTGCGTCTTCCACCTGTCTATGCGTGTTTGTTTTTAAATAAAGTATTGTGCTATTTTAACTCCCTCTATATCTGGGTGGGTTCTAATTCTAGCTGCTAGTGGTTCAATACATAGTGCGAATAACAGAGGTGATAGGGGACATCCCTGTCTCGTGCCATTCAGTATAGGGAAGGTGTCAGACTTATAACCTCCCGCTGTCACTTGGGCTTGGGGTATTGAGTAGATTGCTCGGATAGCTGTCAAAAAGGAGCCTTCAAAACCCATTTTCTGTAAAACCGAGATCATATATCTCCAGTCGATTCTGTCGAACGCATCCAGCGATAACAGCAAAGAAGGCGTCCTCTGTCTCTCTAAATGGTGGATAAGGTTAGTGATTCTGCATATATTGTCTGGGGCTTCCCTGTCTTTAATAAACCCCACCTGATCTGGGTGTATCAAACCAGGGAGGATTACCTGAAGTCAGTTTGCTAAAACCTTAGTAAAAAGCTTCAAGTCCTGATTTATTAATGATATTGGTCTATAATTTTGTCATCTTTTATGGTCTCTTTCGGGTTTGGGGATCACCACTATTTTTGCTAGCAATAACTCTCGCGGGATAGGATTCCCTTCCAGGATATAGTTACAAAATTTGGAAAAATGTGGAACTAAGGTGCTGCAAAACATCTTATAATATTCCCCCGGAAAGCCGTCGGGGCCTGCTGCTTTACCAGGCTTAAGGTCTCTCACTGCTTTCAACACTTCCAGGCTGGTAACCGGAGTATTAAGGCTATCTGATTGGTCTTTGGTAAGTGATTTTAATGGACAATTTGCAAGGAACTCGTTAGTGCATGTGTCCGTCTATCGTCTGTGGGTCAGATGTCAATTTCCCCTGTTCTGTCTCTATTGAAGGGATGGCTGAGGCTCTACATATCTCCCTAATTTTATGGGCCATATTTGTCAGGTTTGTTAGCATAAATGAAATAGTTTGCTTTCAGTTTTTGGATTGCTCTCTCCACTTTGGAGTTTAGAATGTTTGCCAGTCTGGCTGTCTTAGATTGAAGAGTTTGCAGTGTCGCTTGTAGTATCAATATTTTTCCCCCAGAACTCCACCAACGCCCGCAGAATGTTATTGTACCTCTGTGGGTCTTTTAAAAGAGTTGGATCAAAAGTTCATGTCCTCCGACGGTGAGTATCCTGCATCCCACCCAGCTTTAATGATAAGATAGAGTGGTCTGACCACACACAAGCGTGTATAGTAGAGCTCTGTAGCATTGAGTGGAGAATCTGGCTAACATAAATATAGTCCAACCGTATGTAGGTTTTATGTGCTGCATAATGAAACGTAGTGTCGCTCATCACCCCATACAGTGTGTTACATGTATCAATCATAGCATGTGGCGCAAGTGAGTTTTGTATCGCTTTGACTAATCTGTTGTGTCTATGTTGTTTACTAGATAAGGGAACCCTATTGACTGTTGTATGTGGGACCATAGTTATGGTGAAGTCTCCTGCTAGTATGATTTTAGTTTGAGGCCGCTGTGTCAAGAGATGGGAAATGTGTCTGAAGAAATCATGTTGGTTTTCATTGGGGGCGTATATATTGCATAAGGTGACCTCAGTGTCCAGCATCCGCCCCCTAACTATGATGTACTGGCCTGCCGGGTCCTCTATGGTGCTTTCATGAGTGAATCTAATGGAGGAGTGTATTAGAATGGAAACCCCTCTTTTCTTTGTATCTGCCGTGACGTGATAGTGTCTATTTAAATGGTTTGCCCTGTATTTTGGGATGTTGGCTTTAAGGAGGTGTGTCTCCTGCAAAAACAGAACGTTGTCGTTTAGGGATGTGTATTGGGACATAGCTACTCTCCGTTTGGTGTCAGTGTTGAGTTCTCTGACATTATGTGATATTAAATGTATATTAGGAGTCATTTTTATCCTCTCTACCTTTCTTCCCTGGTCTGGTTGCGCTGTGTATGTAGGTATTTACCCTCTCGTGAGAAGTCTTGGTTGTTGTGTCACTGATCTTTGGAGCTTGGATCATACAGGAGTGTGCCGTGGAAATGTCGCTGAAAAGAAAAAAAAACATTTGGGGTGGGAAAACATATCAAACAGGTGAAAATAGTAACCAAAATCTTATCTTCAACTTCTTGTGTCGTGATTTGTGCCACTTTGATTGGTCTTCCTGTCATGTAGGTGTTGGCCTGTGTATCAGATTTGATTCTTTCTCAAGTAACGGTGAGGTCTCCAAACCTAGCACCCCACACACTTCTGGAATATCTTCTGGTTCTTTGATAGTTATTACTTTGGTGTCCTTCGTTATGATTAGGGCAAAAGGGAAACCCCATCTGTATTGTATCTATTGTTTCCTCAGTACGGAAGTGAGGGTTTGTAGGGCACTTCGTCATTGTAGTGTCCGGAAGCTTAGGTCTTGGTAAAATTGGATCACATTGCCTTGAAATTTGAATGTGGGTTGTTTTCTAGCAGCTTGAAGGATCTTCTCTTTGTCTGCAAAAAAAGTAATTTTAATCACTATATCCCTTGGAGGGAGACCGGATTTTGGTTTGGCTTTTAAAGCTCTGTGAGCTCTCTCGACGTGGAAGGTGTAATCTGAAGGTGAGCTTGGGATTTGAGCGAAGAGTTGGGCTAGATATGCCGGTAACTCTGCGGTGGTCACCTCCTCTGGAATTCCTTTCAACCTGAGATTATTCCTCCTGCTTCTGTTCTCCAGGTCATCTAACTTATCTTGAAATTCCAGTAATTGTTGTTATTGTATTGAGACCACTTGCGATATTTCATCCACATTTTCCACCATGGCATCTTTCTGATCCTCAAGCATATCTATCCTGTTCTCCTTATCCGTCAGATCCAATTTAATCTCAGACAGGCTGTTAGTAACAGAGGAATGAATGGAATCTATTTTCTCCCATAATTTTTCAAAGTTGTCAGCAATGTCTTTTTTTGAGACTAAGGTTCGCAAATCAGCTTTTGTTAACTGGGTGTTATCTTCTATTTGCGGTGTAGAGTCTTGATCTGAATCTCCTTCTGTCTCCATCTCCTTGTTAGGTTTGTTAAGTTGCGATGACTTAAAGAAAGAGGACACTATAGTAGTTTTGGTAGCTGGCTTGTCTCCCTTCACTACTCTTCTAGAGGCCATTTTCTTATCTAGGAATAGGTACAATCCTTTTGTGGTAGGTGTTTAGTTCTCTCCAGTGAGGAGGCTTAATTGGTGACGTGGCCGTCACTAGTAGCGATATTTGGAGAGTTAGTGGTGGTTAGTTACTGTGGTTCCTGACATCTCTTGTATCCCCTGATGTGGTCACATATTATGATTCTGTGGGGTGCGGGAGGAAATGCCTATCTCCTAGGCTGATATATTTCAGTTCACCATGCTTTTTGATTTGCTAGACGAATTCCCACATGTATCTCCACTATGAAGACTACATGTCAACACTCACAAAAGCTGTATGGTCTCTAATATGTCTCTGTCCTTGACTTTAAGGCCCAATGTTTCAGATATACCCCTCTCCCCAGGGCAGTTGTCCTCACAGGACGATCATGGAGAAAGGTATAGGGGATATGACCTGCCACCCCTAAAGGCTGACAGGAAAAGGAGGAGGACAGGGTATTAAGGAAAATCTCTTCTATGGAATTTGAGCTGTATAAGGCTGTGTTTTACTGTGCCCGGTGGGGACTGTGAGAGCTGTGCCACCTCTTGCGTAGCAGGACTTGAGTATACTGTCCGTTCTAATCTCTCAGCTCAATCTGTTTATGTAGTTTACGATAGTGTACTGTATTTATATATATATATATATATATATATATATATATATATATATATATATATATTGGGGAGAGGTTGCCAGTCTCATGTGTCGTGCAGCTTATGCTACCTCCTCGGCCTTTGCTGGCTGCTATTCACGTGCACCGGTCTGGGAGCCCCTCCCTATCTGGTTTGGAAGCCTGTGTGTAATGTCAGACCTGTTGTGGTTTGTGTACACTAAAGTGGGGGAAGCCCTGGTCATTATACAATAAAATAAATCATAAAGGCCACACATCCCCAGACTTTCCTAAAGCACCTCCCACAATAGAGACCATGCCTTACCTTGGCTTGATTCCGTCCGCGCTCCGCTCATAGGCCCAGGCGGCTGGAGATGTAGGAGCCATTGCTAAGCCTGGAGCTGTTCCCCATGTTGGTTTATTTCCCAGGATGCATTGAGTATGGCACCTCCTCCATCTCCCCCTTCTGGTAACACGCCGAGGACAGAACATCTGGAGTAACGTCACCTTCTCCCAGCACTCAGTGGGTGTGTTTGTGTGAGAAACCAATGGGCTGTATACATTAATCTAAGTATAGAAGCGCCCGCCACTCCCACATCATCCTCTGTCTCTCCTGCAGACTCCACCTACCCGTTTTTTTAGTAACCCCGGGCTAAGCGCTCCTCTGGCCAGCTTATTTTTTGTAAAGTATGTGCTCACTGCTGCTTGCTGCACCAGGGGAGCGCTTAGCCCGGGGCATTTGAGGCTAGTTCCGGGACACGGGACAAAGAGCCTCACACCAGGACTGTCCTGGTGAAACCGGGGCGGGTGGCAACCCTTGTTTCAAGTGATTTAGCATATGAGTATTATGTCCCTTTAAATATAAAACACCTAAATAAGCTATATTATTGCTTAGCTAACCCTAATTTGACTACATTTATGGGGAGGAGATAAGATAAAGATACTTTAATGGACGCTTAAAGAAAAGTTATTAAATCTATTAATTTATATCTCCAGCAGATTTAGAGTTGACATTTTGGCCAGTTACAGACTGACATTTTCGTGCTTGGACATTACAGTTATTTTTTTTTTTCTTTTAGAAAAATGCATTACTGCATCATTATAGGGACAAAGCAGCCTATTACCTGTAACGTTTAAAATAGCTCTCTGTAGCAATAAATCTTAATTTACTCACTATGATAAAGCAAAACATCTTTCCTTAGTGCATACATCAGTAGGATATGGTGAAGTTAGCTTGTGTCCAAGTCTCTGCCTACTTCAATTTGACAGCTAGCACATGATCTACTTTCTGTGATAAAGCATATGTGCGTGACAATGTCTTACTGAACATCACTGGTTTTGGATTAAGGTTTGGGATTGGTGTGATATTTAGGGTTGTCTTTAGGATTATGGATACAGTTAAGATTTTTTTCGAGTTAAAGGGACATTCCAGCCAAAATTGGAATCCAAATGGATGCATTTCAGTTTTGATTAGAAGCAAAAATGCTTTTAATAAAATATATAGCTGTTTCAAACATGTACAAGTATTTAAATATGCACCCTGAACCAGCATTTTAAACACAACACTTGTTAAGAGAGTCTAAGGTGCTTGTACAATCTGGTAATGACTCAATTTGTTAATTTCTGACATGATACAAGCCCCACTGGTGCTCTGAGCCACTGCAGTATTTAAAATGCTGGTGCACTGAGAATATCTAGCTATTGCTTCATATGCACGTGAAGATAAAAATGTTAACACTAAACAGCGATAGCTTTTACTAGAAGCATTTTGCTAATACATGTATATTGCAAATATGTTTCTATTCAAAGATGTAATTCATCTATGTGCATTTAAATTTTGACCGAAATGTCCCTTTAAGAGTGATAGTTTGAGACATAACACTTTAGATGCAAAAGAAAGCTGCAGAGGATTAAGAAGATTTGCCCCCACTCTTACTATTTCTACAGAAGCAGGAAGGGCAGTATGATGATGAGGACTTTGGTAGGATAGGCCATAAGGTTATTTGAAATGTGGGTTATCAAAGAAGTAGAGAATCTTTGAAACGTAGAGTGTTCCACAGAACGGGTGCAGCACAGGAGAAGTTTTGTAGAAGGAGGAAGTAATAATGGAGGAGGAATGACAACAGGGTGATTTAGGGAATATTTTGAGATAAATATGATAATAAAGTACACAATGTTATTGTTGTCTTTGATTCTGGCAACACTAAAGCAAAAATAATTATATTCCAACCGGGGTAGGTGGCCATTGGTTTGCCTTTGAAGTTACATTCAAGCACAAAAAGGTTAATTGCGGCGGCATCACAATCCAGTATTGGTATGTTTTTACTCTACCCTCTGTCTGAACCTGGTGTAAAGTTGTGTACACCAGTCACGAGATAGGCTTAACGTATTGCAGATGGAACAAACATACATTTTTGTCTGCACTGAGCTAACTGTAAATCCCTTAAAACAACTTTCCATTTTACTTTTATCATCAAATTTGCGTTGTTCTCTTGGTATTCTTTCTTGAAAGCTAAACCTAGGTAGGCTCATATGCTAATGTCTAATCCCTTGAAGGCTGCCTCTTATCTCAGTGCATTTTGGCAGTTTTTCACAGCTAGACGTGCTAGAGCATGTGTGCCATATAGATACCATTGTGCTCACTCCTGTGGAGTTATTTATGAGTCAGCACTGATTGACTACAATGCAAGTCTGTCAAAAGCACTGAAACACGGGGGCATTCTACAGAGGCTTAGATACAAGGTAATCAAAGATGTAAAATGTGTATTAATATAAAAGTGTAGGTTATGTAAAACTGGGGAAAGGGTAATAAAGGGATTATCTATCTTTTTAAACAATAAAAATTCTGGAGTTGCCACCTGTTAGTAACCCTAAATATGGGTTCCCAAGTGAAGAACCATATTAACACCTTCATTCCTAACTGCAACATCAACTCCCTCCTTGCAATTTACCTCCCAAACTCCTATTTGGCCCCCTTACCACCTAATCCCTCACTGCATTACACCCCCAACTATAGGTTCCCCACAGGCATACTACATAACCTCCTACACCATATTCTCTACTGATATACCTCTTAACAACCCATTACTCACTCCATTCCCTTCTCAAATGCAAACACACCTCAATAACTAAAGCCCCCCTCTTCTGCTAGGTCCTCTCTCAAAACTCTCCAAAATCAACTACATAAAAATACCAAACGACCCCGGAATGTAATGTCATTAGTTGTAGGAACAGAGTCCCTTGTTTTACTCTTTGCCAACGAATAAACAGTATTTGTTCTAGGTTGGCTGTTGATCAATAGTTCCATGTTATGCAAGAAAACATCACCAAAATACTTCTTTACCAACAAAACTAAATGTATTCTTTTAACATAATATAGCTTGTAAACGTCATGTGTGAGGTAGACCGAGACTGCATGCAAAAAAATATTTTAATAGTACTTGGTGCTCTCATGTAACCTTTCACTAACACTGCAACTAAATCAGTAGTACACCTACACTATCCTGTCTGCACTGCACAAAAGTCTATGGGGTCTATTTATTAAACCCCGGTGGACATGATTTGCTATAGCGAATCATGTCCACCCTGCATCGCTAAATGCCGACAGCATACGCAGCCTACACATTTGCGGCAAATCGGCCGCTAGCATGGGGTGTCAATACTGCTGTGGACAAGTTTAAGGAGCAGCAGTATTTTACTCTTCAATAAAAGATACCAAGAGAACAAAGCAAAAATTGATAAAAGAAGTACATTGGAAAGTTCTTTAAAATTGCATGCTCTATCTGAATCATGAAAGTTTAATTCACTTCACTGTCCCTTTAGGAATTGAAAGCCTTTGAAAATTACACATATATTAATGATTTAATATATTATACATTATACAGAATATATTTTGAAACTATGCATGGTGACTTAAAGGGGCATGAAACCAAAACATTGTAATTAACACATATTAACGTTTTTTTTAAATATTCATGCAATTAGCAAAATTAAATATAAATGCTGCCAAACCCATAATTTGAAGACTTTTTCTGGCGAATTGACGATTTCTACCAAGGTAGAACTGAAATGGCATCACGCATGCGCAGTAGCCATCCTTTTGTGAAGCGCATGCATACTTGTACACAATATTATCTACCTTCAGCCACTCGTCATCATCTCATCGACACATGTTGTTAAGAGGACATGTGATGTTAGAGTGGGTGTGGCTATTGATTACTTTCTTGTGTTGCACATAGTTTTTGACAGACTCAAAATAAATGTTTATATTGAGAAACGGAAGTTAACATTATTGGCCATAAAAAGATGCTGAATTATGACGTTCTTGTAGAATAACAAATATGGAAGACGATAGAATATAGGTCCATTACGCATGCGATTGCCCACAACATAATATGCGCATGCCGATAGTGACGACTAAGACTGTTTTAAATATTTAAATAAATAAGACATTGCTGCAGTGCCATTGGATGGAGGGCTTTGCATGGATTATAGCAAAATCCAGCCTACATTTGTGGGCGGTCGTTAGGCCGTTTCTTAAGAAAAAATATATATAATATTTATTGCTTTGCAAGCTTCATTTTACGGTAAGAAGCAGTTACTTGTATTTCATTGGACATTATATAATCGATAATGCTTTTTTTATTACTAAAAAAACCCCAAAGATTTCTAACCCTTTAATTCACTTGGTATCCTTTATTGAAGAAGCAGCAATGCACTACTGGGAGCTAGCTGAACACACTGGATGAGCCAATAACATGAGGCATATATGTGTAGCCACCAATCAGCAGTTCCTGAGCCTACCTAGGTATGCTTTTCAACAAAGGCTACCAAGAGAACAAATAAAACTAGATAATAGAAGTAAATTGGAAACTTGTTTAAAATGACACACTCTATCTGAATCAAGAAAGAAAACAACTGGGTTTCATATCCCTTTAAGGATAGTGGATTTTGGTTATTATTTAGGCATTCTGCAATTTCTTACATTTCTGTTCTTCCTATTCTAGAAAGCGGTGGTGAAAATGTTCCTCAGGACACTCTTGCAACAGATGTCACTAGCCAGCCATGTCCTTTAGAGAATCCTCCAGAAGAAAAAAGTTTGGAAACAAACCCTGTGTCTAAAGATATATGGATGGATTTTTCAGATTTCTGCAAGTGTTTTCAGTAAGTATAATGAGCAAAGTATCTCAAATACTGAAAGACTGATTCATATTTTTTAAAAACACTTTTAGGAGATTTCCTCCTTCTGAGGAGACAAGTGGTCTTGTACTTTTTTTCTGTACCTTATGTTTGTCACTCAAGATCCATCTTCTATGCCTTGTAGCCCATACCATATCATCTTCTACTGGCCCTTCTTCTACTATGTAACTCTGTTGAGTGTTTTTTTTCTCCCCTTTGTAAAACGTAAATAAGTAGTAATGCTGACTGAAAACTGCAGTTTGCATATTAATCATTTTATTAGTTCATGAAATTCATAATTTTAAGGAGCATTACATAAAGTAGAATTGCATAATCAAGTGCATAATAAAAAGACAATGCAATAACCCTTACAATTTTAGTGAGTGGTAGATTTTTTTCAGACAAATTTGAAACTCTACTTCATATGCCAACCTACCGTATCATGTGACAGCCATCAGCCAGTCACAGACTCATTTATGTATACGCTGTGAACTCTTACACATGTTCAGTAGTAGCTGGTGCCTCAGAAAATGTGCCTATAAAAAGATTGCACAGTTTGATACTGGTATCTTATTTATGAAATATTTATTTTATTGTTTAGAATGACTAAAATGTTTTTATGTGAGAAAACATCAAAATCTACCCTTTAACCTATAAATATATTAGTTCTATTACCATGTTACATCTATCCGTCTGTATCCATCTTTATTCATTTGACATCTATCCGTCTGTCAGACAGTCTGTTTGTCTCTAAATGTTTTAGTATTATTAGAGTGTTTTCAATTTCTTTCCATTAGGGATGTGCATTCAGCAGTTTTGTTAGCCGCCAAATGCAGATCCAGATCTTAGTGAGTTGCACTTTAACAAGATGAAATCAAGCTTAGAGACAAATGCCGCAAACTGCCGTCTTCTTTCGCATAAAACTGCCGAATGCACATCCTACTGTCCATCAATTTTATGTTACTTGACTTGAGTTTTTCAAAAAAATGTTTTGAGGTTACTTGTCAACTTATTGACATCTTTGAGAATGCAGATAGATTGTAAGCAAAATATTTTGACCTCTCTTTACTGTTTTTTTTAAAGCAGAGGTGTTGTACTTTACAGTGACGTGAAATATTCAAGTGCTGGGGGACTTCCATCTTTGTACACAATATAGTGCGCTGCCTATGGCTTTTTTATATCATCATCTCATTAATAGCAGATATTATACCAACTGCTTCTCGTAGGTTGCCCTGCAGTACTTACTAAGGCAGACTAGGCCTCCAAACCCCCAGCAGAGCTCCTATGAAGCAACATATTGTTCTCATGTTCTTCTGTCTTTAGTTTAATTTATTTTATTAATGTATTTCATTAGCAACCTGCTAAAAACATCAACGAGACTGAAGTCTGCAAGATTCTCCCTAATCTACTCATACTAGGTGAAGTTAGGAGACGAGCTTGACATTTTTTCTTGCATGATTCAGATAGAGCATACAATTTTCCTATTTTACTTCTATTGTCAAATTAGCTTTATTCTCTTGGCATAGTTTGTTGAAGCAGCAGCAATGTTCCACTAGGAGCTAGCTAAACACATTGGCCTCTAGTTATCAAGCTCAGTAAGGAGCTTGATGGCCCCTGTTTCTGGCGAGTCTTCAGGCTCGCCAGAAACAGCAGTTATGAAGCAGCGGTCACAAAGACCGCTGCTCCATAACCTGTCCGCCTGCTCTGAGCAGGCGGACAGACATCGGCGGAAATCAACCCGATCGAGTACGATCGGGTTGATTGACACCTCCCTGCTGGCTGCCAGTCTGCAGGGGGCGGCGTTGCACCAGTGCAATGCTGAATACGGCAAGCGTATTGCTCGCCGTATTCAGCGAGGTCTGTCGGACCTGATCCGCACTGTCGGATCAGGTCCGACAGACATTGATAACTAGAGGCCATTGAGTGAGCCAGTGACAAGAGGCATTTATGTGCAGCCACCAATCAGTTGCTAGCTCCCAAAGTGCATTGCTTTACTTGCTTTCTTCAAAGGATACCAACGGCTAGATTTAGAGTTCTGCGGCCAAAGGGGTGCGTTAGCTACGCGTGCTTTTTTCCCCCGCACCTTTTAAATACCGCTGGTATTTAGAGTTCACAGAAGGGCTGCGTTAGGCTCCAAAAAAGGGAGCGTAGAGCATATTTACCGCCACTGCAACTCTAAATACCAGCGGTGCTTACGGACGCGGCCAGCTTCAAAAACGTGCTCGTGCACGATTCCCCCATAGGAAACAATGGGGCTGTTTGAGCTGAAAAAAAATCTAACACCTGCAAAAAAGCAGCGTTAAGCTCCTAACACAGCCCCATTGTATCCTATGGGGAAACACTTCCTAAGTCTGCACCTAACACCCTAACCTGTACCCCGAGTCTAAACACCCCTAGCCTTACACTTATTAACCCCTAATCTGCCGCCCCCGCTATCGCTGACCCCTGCATATTGTTATTAACCCCTAATCTGCCGCTCCGTACACCGCCGCAACCTACATTATACCTATGTATACCTAATCTGCTGCCCCTAACACCGCCGACCCCTATATTATATTTATTAACCCCTAATCTGCCGCCCCCAACGTCGCCTCCACCTACCTACACTTATTAACCCCTAATCTGCCGACCGGAGCTCGCCGCTACTCTAATAAATGTATTAACCCCTAAAGCTAAGTCTAACCCTAACACTAACACCCCCCTAAGTTAAATATAATTTAAATCTAACTAAATAAATTAACTCTTATTAAATAAATTAATCCTATTTAAAGCTAAATACTTACCTGTAAAATAAACCCTAATATAGCTACAATATAAATTATAATTATATTGTAGCTATTTTAGGATTAATATTTATTTTACAGGCAACTTTGTAATTATTTTAACCAGGTACAATAGCTATTAAATAGTTAATAACTATTTAATAGTTACCTAGTTAAAATAATTGCAAAATTACCTGTAAAATAAATCCTAACCTAAGTTACAATTAAACCTAACACTACACTATCAATAAATAAATTAAATAAACTACCTACAAATAAATACAATTAAATAAACTAACTAAAGTACAAAAAATAAAAAAGAACTAAGTTACAAAAAATAAAAAAATATTTACAAACATTAGAAAAATATTACAACAATTTTAAACTAATTACACCTACTCTAAGCCCCCTAATAAAATAACAAAGCCCCCCAAAATAAAAAAATGCCCTACCCTATTCTAAAATTAAAATAGAAAAGCTCTTTTACCTTACCAGCCCTTAAAAGGGCCATTTGCGGGGCATGCCCCAAAGAATTCAGCTCTTTTGCCTGGAGAAAAAAACATACAATACCCCCCCCAACATTACAAGCCACCACCCACATACCCCTAATCTAACCCAACCCCCCCTTAAATAAACCTAACACTAAGCCCCTGAAGATCTTCCTTATCTTCACCACACCGGGTATCACACCGATCCGTCCTGGCTCCGATGTCTTGATCCAAGCCCAAGCGGGGGGCTGAAGACATCCATCCTCCTGCTGAAGTCTTGATCCAAGCGGGCAGAAGAGGACATCCTGACCGGCAAACATCTGCATCCAAGCCGCATCTTCTATGTTCTTCCTTCCGATGACGACCGGCTGATCTTCAAGACCTCCACCGCGGATCCATCCTCTTCTTCCGACGACTAGACGACGAATGAAGGTTCCTTTAAGGGACGTCATCCAAGATGGCGTCCCTCGAATTCCGATTGGCTGATAGAATTCTATCAGCCAATCGGAATTAAGGTAGGAAAATTCTGATTGGCTGATGGAATCAGCCAATCAGATTCAAGTTCAATCCGATTGGCTGATCCAATCAGCCAATCAGATTGAGCTCGCATTCTATTGGCTGATCGGAACAGCCAATAGAATGCGATCTCAATCTGATTGGCTGATTGGATCAGCCAATCGGATTGAACTTGAATCTGATTGGCTGATTCCATCAGCCAATCAGAATGTTCCTACCTTTATTCCGATTGGCTGATAGAATCCTATCAGCCAATCGGAATTCGAGGGACGCCATCTTGGATGACGTCCCTTAAAGGAACCTTCATTTGTCTAGTCGTCGGAAGAAGAGGATGGATCCGCGGTGGAGGTCTTGAAGATCAGCCGGTCGTCATCGGATGGAAGAACATAGAAGATGCGGCTTGGATGCAGATGTTTGCCGGTCCGGATGTCCTCTTCTGCCCGCTTGGATCAAGACTTCAGCCGGAGGATAGATGTCTTCAGCCCCCCGCTTGGGCTTGGATCAAGACATCGGAGCCAGGACGGATCGGTGTGATAACCGGTGTGGTGAAGATAAGGTAGGAAGATCTTCAGGGGCTTAGTGTTAGGTTTATTTAAGGGGGGTTTGGGTTAGATTAGGGGTATGTGGGTGGTGGGTTGTAATGTTGGGGGGGGGGTATTGTATGTTTTTTTTCTCCAGGCAAAAGAGCTGAATTCTTTGGGGCATGCCCCGCAAATGGCCCTTTTAAGGGCTGGTAAGGTAAAAGAGCTTTTCTATTTCTCCAACATAGGTGTGTCCGGTCCACGGCGTCATCCTTACTTGTGGGATATTCTCTTCCCCAACAGGAAATGGCAAAGAGCCCAGCAAAGCTGGTCACATGATCCCTCCTAGGCTCCGCCTTCCCCAGTCATTCTCTTTGCCGTTGCACAGGCAACATCTCCACGGAGATGGCTTAGAGTTTTTTGGTGTTTAAATGTAGTTTTTATTCTTCAATCAAGAGTTTGTTATTTTAAAATAGTGCTGGTATGTACTATTTACTCTGAAACAGAAAAGAGATGAAGATTTCTGTTTGTAAGAGGAAAATGATTTTAGCAACCGTTACTAAAATCGATGGCTGTTTCCACACAGGACTGTTGAGAGGAATTAACTTCAGTTGGGGGAAACAGTGAGCAGACTTTTGCTGCTTGAGGTATGACACATTTCTAACAAGACTTGGTAATGCTGGAAGCTGTCATTTTCCCTATGGGATCCGGTAAGCCATTTTTATTAAATAAGAATAAAGGGCTTCACAAGGGCTTTAAAGACTGGTAGACATTTTTCTGGGCTAAAACGATTGATTTATAAGCATTTTTAATAGTTTATAGCTTTGAGGAGTTATTTTATTCTTGGGAATTATGTTAAAGAAACGGCAGGCACTGTATTGGACACCTTTTTCACTGGGGGCCTTCTCTAATCATAGGCAGAGCCTCATTTTCGCGCCACTAATGCGCAGTTGTTTTTGGGAAGCAAGGCATGCAGATGCATGTGTGAGGAGCTCAGATACATAGAAAAAGCTTACTGAAGGCGTCATTTGGTATCGTATTCCCCTCTGGGCTTGGTTGGGTCTCAGCAAAGCAGATACCAGGGACTGTATAGGGGTTAAATATAAAAACGGCTCCGGTTCCGTTATTTTAAGAGTTAAAGCTTTCAAATTTGGTGTGCAATACTTTTAAGGCTTTAAGACACTGTGGTGAAATTTTGGTGAATTTTGAACAATTCCTTCATACTTTTTCACATATTCAGTAATAAAGTGTGTTCAGTTTAAAATTTAATGTGACAGTAACGGTTTTATTTTAAAACGTTTTTTGTACTTTGTTATCAAGTTTATGCCTGTTTAACATGTCTGAACTATCAGATAGACTATGTTCTGTATGTGAGGAAGCCAAGGTTCCTTCTCATTTAAATAGATGTGATGTATGTGACAAACAATTTAGAGAAAATGATGCCCAAGATGATTCCTCAAGTGAGGGGAGTAAGCATGGTACTGCATCATCCCCTCCTTCGTCTACGCCAGTCTTGCCCACACAGGAGGCCCCTAGTACATCTAGTGCGCCAATACTCCTTACTATGCAACAATTAACGGCTGTAATGGATAATTCTATCAAAAACATTTTAGCCAAAATGCCCACTTATCAGCGAAAGCGCGACTGCTCTGTTTTAGAAAATACTGAAGAGCATGAGGACGCTGATGATAATGGTTCTGACATGCCCCTACACCAGTCTGAGGGGGCCAGGGAGGTTTTGTCTGAGGGAGAAATTTCAGATTCAGGGAAAATTTCTCAACAAGCTGAACCTGATGTGATTACATTCAAATTTAAATTGGAACATTTCCGCGCTCTGCTTAAGGAGGTGTTATCTACTCTGGATGATTGTGACAATTTGGTCATTCCAGAGAAATTATGTAAGATGGACAAGTTCCTAGAGGTTCCTAGAGCTTTTCCTATACCCAAGCGGGTGGCGGACATTGTAAACAAAGAATGGGAAAGGCCCGGCATACCTTTTGTCCCTCCCCCTATATTTAAGAAATTGTTTCCTATGGTCGACCCCAGAAAGGACTTATGGCAGACAGTCCCCAAGGTCGAGGGGGCGGTTTCTACTCTAAACAAACGCACTACTATCCCTATAGAAGATAGTTGTGCTTTCAAAGATCCTATGGATAAAAAAATAGAGGGTTTGCTTAAAAAGATGTTTGTTCAGCAAGGTTACCTTCTACAACCAATTTCATGCATTGTTCCTGTCACTACAGCAGCGTGTTTCTGGTTCGATGAACTAGAAAAGTCGCTCGATAAAGATTCTTCTTATGAGGAGATTATGGACAGAGTTCACGCTCTTAAATTGGCTAACTCTTTTACTTTAGACGCCACTTTGCAATTGGCTAGATTAGCGGCGAAAAATTCAGGGTTTGCTATTGTGGCGCGCAGAGCGCTTTGGCTAAAATCTTGGTCAGCGGATGCGTCTTCCAAGAACAAATTGCTTAACATACCTTTCAAGGGGAAAACGCTGTTTGGCCCTGACTTGAAAGAGATTATTTCAGATATCACTGGGGGTAAGGGCCACGCCCTTCCTCAGGATAGGTCTTTTAAGGCTAAAAATAAACCAAATTTTCGTCCCTTTCGCAGAAACGGACCAGCCCCAAGTTCTACATCCTCTAAGCAAGAGGGTAATACTTCTCAAACCAAGCCAGCCTGGAGGCCAATGCAAGGCTGGAACAAAGGTAAGCAGGCCAAGAAACCTGCCACTGCTACCAAGACAGCATGAGATGTTGGCCCCCGATCCGGGACCGGATCTGGTGGGGGGCAGACTTTCTCTCTTCGCTCAGGCTTGGGCAAGAGATGTTCTGGATCCTTGGGCACTAGAAATAGTCTCCCAAGGTTATCTTCTGGAATTCAAGGAGCTACCCCCAAGGGGGAGGTTCCACAGGTCTCAATTGTCTTCAGACCACATAAAAAGACAGGCATTCTTACATTGTGTAGAAGACCTGTTAAAAATGGGAGTGATTCATCCTGTTCCATTAGGAGAACAAGGGATGGGATTCTACTCCAATCTGTTCATAGTTCCCAAAAAAGAGGGAACATTCAGACCAATCTTAGATCTCAAGATCCTAAACAAATTTCTCAAGGTTCCATCGTTCAAAATGGAAACCATTCGGACAATTCTTCCTACCATCCAGGAAGGTCAATTCATGACCACGGTGGATTTAAAGGATGCGTATCTACATATTCCTATCCACAAGGAACATCATCGGTTCCTAAGGTTCGCCTTTCTGGAC
The DNA here is from genome assembly GCF_027579735.1 of Bombina bombina. NCBI lineage: Eukaryota > Metazoa > Chordata > Amphibia > Anura > Bombinatoridae > Bombina > Bombina bombina. The sequence continues at coordinate 885,976,790 of NC_069502.1, forward strand.
AAGCATTACCAGTTTGTGGCACTTCCATTCGGATTAGCCACTGCTCCAAGAATTTTCACAAAGGTACTAGGGTCCCTTCTAGCGGTGCTAAGACCAAGGGGCATTGCAGTAGTACCTTACTTGGACGACATACTGATTCAAGCGTCGTCTCTACCACAAGCAAAGGCTCATACGGACATTGTCCTGGCCTTTCTCAGATCTCACGGGTGGAAAGTGAACGTAGAAAAAAGTTCTCTATCTCCGTCAACAAGAGTTCCCTTCTTGGGAACAATAATAGACTCCTTAGAAATGAGGATTTTTCTGACAGAGGCCAGAAAATCAAAACTTCTAAGCTCTTGTCAAGTACTTCATTCTGTTCTTCTTCCTTCCATAGCGCAGTGCATGGAAGTAATAGGTTTGATGGTCGCGGCAATGGACATAGTTCCTTTTGCGCGAATTCATCTAAGATCATTACAACTGTGCATGCACAGTGGAATGGGGATTATACAGACTTGTCTCCGACGATACAAGTAGATCAGAGGATCAGAGATTCACTCCGTTGGTGGCTGACCCTGGACAACCTGTCACAAGGGATGAGCTTCCGCAGACCAGAGTGGGTCATTGTCACGACCGACGCCAGTCTGGTGGGCTGGGGCGCGGTCTGGGAACCCCTGAAAGTTCAGGGTCTTTGGTCTTGGGAAGAATCTCTTCTCCCGATAAATATTCTGGAACTGAGAGCGATATTCAGTGCTCTCAAGGCTTGGCCTCAGCTAGCAAAGGCCAAATTCATACGGTTTCAATCAGACAACATGACGACTGTTGCGTATATCAACCATCAGGGGGGAACAAGGAGTTCCCTGGCGATGGAAGAAGTGACCAAAATAATTCAATGGGCGGAGATTCACTCCTGCCACTTGTCTGCAATCCACATCCCAGGAGTGGAAAATTGGGAAGCGGATTTTCTGAGTCGTCAGACATTTCATCCGGGGGAGTGGGAACTCCATCCGGAAATCTTTGCCCAAATAATTCAATTGTGGGGCATTCCAGACATGGATCTGATGGCGTCTCGTCAGAACTTCAAGGTTCCTTGCTACGGGTCCAGATCCAGGGATCCCAAGGCGACTCTAGTGGATGCACTAGTAGCACCTTGGAGCTTCAACCTAGCTTATGTGTTCCCACCGTTTCCTCTCATTCCCAGGCTGGTAGCCAGGATCAAACAGGAGAGGGTATCGGTGATCTTGATAGCTCCTGCGTGGCCACGCAGGACTTGGTATGCAGATCTGGTGAATATGTCATCGGCTCCACCATGGAAGCTACCTTTGAGACAGGACCTTCTTGTTCAAGGTCCGTTCGAACATCCGAATCTGGCCTCACTCCAACTGACTGCTTTGAGATTGAACGCTTGTTTTTATCAAAGCGAGGGTTCTCAGATTCTGTCATTGATACTCTTGTTCAGGCTAGAAAGCCTGTAACTAGAAAAATCTACCATAAAATATGGAAAAAATATATCTGTTGGTGTGAATCTAAAGGATTCCCATGGAACAAGATAAAAATTCCTAAGATTCTATCCTTTCTTCAAGAAGGTTTGGAGAAAGGATTATCTGCAAGTTCTTTGAAGGGACAGAGTTCTGCTTTATCTGTTTTACTTCACAAAAAGCTGGCGGCTGTGCCAGATGTTCAAGCTTTTGTTCAGGCTCTGGTTAGAATCAAGCCTGTTTACAAACCTCTGACTCCTCCTTGGAGTCTCAATTTAGTTCTTTCAGTTCTTCAGGGGGTTCCGTTTGAACCCCTACATTCCGTTGATATCAAGTTATTATCTTGGAAAGTTTTGTTTTTGGTTGCAATTTCTTCTGCTAGAAGAGTTTCAGAGTTATCTGCTCTGCAGTGTTCTCCTCCTTATCTGGTGTTCCATGCAGATAAGGTGGTTTTGCGTACTAAACCTGGTTTTCTTCCGAAAGTTGTTTCTAACAAAAATATTAACCAGGAGATAGTCGTGCCTTCTTTGTGTCCGAATCCAGTTTCAAAGAAGGAACGTTTGTTGCACAATTTGGATGTAGTTCGTGCTCTAAAATTCTATTTAGAGGCTACAAAGGATTTCAGACAAACATCTTCCTTGTTTGTTGTTTATTCTGGTAAAAGGAGAGGTCAAAAAGCAACTTCTACCTCTCTCTCTTTTTGGCTTAAACGCATCATCAGATTGGCTTATGAGACTGCCGGACGGCAGCCTCCTGAAAGAATCACAGCTCATTCCACTAGGGCCGTGGCTTCCACATGGGCCTTCAAGAACGAGGCTTCTGTTGATCAGATATGTAAGGCAGCGACTTGGTCTTCACTGCACACTTTTACCAAATTTTACAAATTTGATACTTTTGCTTCTTCTGAGGCTATTTTTGGGAGAAAGGTTTTGCAAGCCGTGGTGCCTTCCATCTAGGTGACCTGATTTGCTCCCTCCCATCATCCGTGTCCTAAAGCTTTGGTATTGGTTCCCACAAGTAAGGATGACGCCGTGGACCGGACACACCTATGTTGGAGAAAACAGAATTTATGTTTACCTGATAAATTACTTTCTCCAACGGTGTGTCCGGTCCACGGCCCGCCCTGGTTTTTTAATCAGGTCTGATGATTTATTTTCTCTAACTACAGTCACCACGGTATCATATGATTTCTCCTATGCAAATATTCCTCCTTTACGTCGGTCGAATGACTGGGGAAGGCGGAGCCTAGGAGGGATCATGTGACCAGCTTTGCTGGGCTCTTTGCCATTTCCTGTTGGGGAAGAGAATATCCCACAAGTAAGGATGACGCCGTGGACCGGACACACCGTTGGAGAAAGTAATTTATCAGGTAAACATAAATTCTGTTTTTAATTTTAGAATAGGGTAGGGCATTTTTTTTTATTTTGGGGGTCTTTGTTATTTTATTAGGGGGCTTAGAGTAGGTGTAATTAGTTTAAAATTGTAATATTTTTCTAATGTTTGTAAATATTTTTTTATTTTTTGTAACTTAGTTCTTTTTTATTTTTTGTACTTTAGTTAGTTTATTTAATTGTATTTATTTGTAGGTAGTTTATTTAATTTATTTATTGATAGTGTAGTGTTAGGTTTAATTGTAACTTAGGTTAGGATTTATTTCTCTTGTTAAGTGTAGTCAGTCCACGGGTCATCCATTACTTATGGAATATATCTCTTCCTAACATGAAGCTGCAAGAGGATCACCCAGCAGAGCTGCTATATAGCTCCTCCCCTCACATGTCATATTCAGTCATTCTCTTGCAGCCTAACTAGATAGGTCGCTGTGAGAGGTCTGTGGTGTTTTTTAATTTAGTTTATTTCTACAATCAAAAGTTTGTTATTTTAAATGGCACCGGAGTGTGCTGTTTATTCTCAGGCAGCATTAGAAGAAGAATCTGCCTGCGTTTTCTATGATCTTAGCAGACGTAACTAAGATCCACTGGCTGTTCTCATCTGAGGAGTGAGGTAACTTCAGAGAAGGGGAATAGCATGCAGGGCCCCCCTGCAAATGAGGTATGTGCAGTAATTATTTTTCTGAGGAATGGAATTGACTGAGAAAATACTGCTGATACCAATGTAAAGTAAGTTCAGCTTTAAATGCAGTGATAGCGACTGGTATTAGGCTGATGAGTGTGTGTACACTGAATGTATTTTTCTAAGGAATGGAATTGACTCTGAAAATACTGTTAATACTGAAATAATGTATGAGCCTTAACTGCAGTAAAAGCGACTGGTAGCAGGCTTATTAATAACAATTCATAACTTTTCAAATGTATGTTTAAAACGTTTACTGGCATGTTAATCGTTTTTTGTGAGGTACTTGGTGATAAAACTTATTGGGGCATGATTTTTACCAGATGGCCATCTTTGTTTTCTGCATAGAAACAGTTTTCTGAGCTTCCCCACTGTTGTAATATGAGTGGGAGGGGCCTATTTTAGCGCTTTTTTGCGCAGTAAAAATTCAGTCACAATCTGTCTACTTCATCCTCCATGATCCAGATCGTCTCTAGAGAGCTCAGGGGTCTTCAAAATTCATTTTGAGGGAGGTAATCAGTCACAGCAGACCTGTGACAGAGTGTTTTGACTGTGAGAAAAACGTTAATTATTAAATTGTTAATCCGTTTTTGGGTATTAAGGGGTTAATCATCCATTTGCTGGTGGGTACAACCCTTTGCTAACTTAATACATTTACTGTGAAAAATTGGTTGCTATAACTATTTTGGTTCATTGTTATTTCAACTGTGACAGCTTTTTGTGCTTCTTAAAGGCACAGTAGCGTTTTTTTTATATTGCTTGTAAATTTATTTAGAAAAGTATTTCCAAGCTTGCTAGTCTCATTGCTAGTCTGTTTAAACATGTCTGACACAGATGAATCTCTTTGTTCACTATGTTTAAAGGCCAATGTGGAGCCCAATAGAAATTTATGTACTAATTGCAATGATGCTACTTTAAATAAAAGTCAATCTTTACATGTAAAGAAATTATCACCAGACAACGAGGGGGAAGTTATGCCGACTAACTCTCCTCACGTGTCAGTACCTTCGCCTCCCGCTCAGGAGGTGCGTGATTTTGTGGCGCCAAGTACATCAGGGAGGCCCTTACAAATCACTTTGCAAGACATGGCTACTGTTATGACAGAAGTATTATCTAAATTGCCAGAATTAAGAGGCAAGCGCGATAGCTCTGGGTTAAGGACAGAGCGCGCGGATGAGGTGAGAGCCATGTCAGATACTGCGTCACAGTTTGCAGAACGTGAAGACGGAGAGCTTCATTCTGTGGCTGACGGATCTGATCCAGGGAGACTGGATTCAGAGATTTCTAATTTTAAATTTAAGCTTGAGAACCTCCGCATATTGCTAGGGGAGGTATTAGCGGCTCTGAATGATTGTAACACGGTTGCAATTCCAGAAAATTATGTAGGTTGGATAGATACTATGCGGTACCGGTGTGTACTGACGTGTTTCCTATACCTAAAAGGCTTACAGAGATTATTAGCAAGGAGTGGGATAGACCTGGTGTGCCCTTTTCCCCTCCTCCCATATTTAGGAAAATGTTTCCTATAGACGCCACCACACGAGACTTATGGCAGACGGTCCCTAAGGTGGAGGGAGCAGTTTCTACTTTAGCTAAGCGTACCACTATCCCGGTGGAGGATAGTTGTGCCTTTTCAGATCCAATGGATAAGAAATTAGAGGGTTACCTTAAGAAAATGTTTGTTCAACAAGGTTTTATCTTACAGCCCCTTGCATGCATTGCGCCTGTCACTGCTGCGGCGGCATTCTGGTTTGAGTCTCTGGAAGAGGCCATTCGCACAGCTCCATTGGATGAAATTATGAACAAGCTTAAAGCACTTAAGCTAGCTAACGCATTTGTTTCTGATGCCGTCGTACATTTAACCAAACTTACGGCTAAGAACTCCGGATTCGCCATCCAAGCGCGCAGAGCGCTATGGCTTAAATCCTGGTCAGCTGACGTGACTTCTAAATCTAAATTGCTTAATATTCCTTTCAAAGGGCAGACCTTATTCGGGCCCGGCTTGAAAGAAATTATAGCTGACATTACGGGAGGTAAGGGCCATGCTCTACCTCAGGACAGGGCCAAATCAAAGGCCAAACAGTCTAATTTTCGTGCCTTTCGTAACTTCAAGGCAGGAGCAGCATCAACTTCCTCCGCTCCAAAACAGGAAGGAGCTGTTGCTCGTTACAGGCAGGGCTGGAAAGTTAACCAGTCCTGGAACAAGGGCAAGCAGGCCAAGAAACCTGCTGCTGCCCCGAAGACAGCATGAAGAGAGGGCCCCCTATCCGGAAACGGATCTAGTGGGGGGCAGACTTTCTCTCTTCGCCCAGGCTTGGGCAAGAGATGTCCAGGATCCCTGGGCGTTGGAGATCATATCTCAGGGATATCTCCTGGACTTCAAAACTTCTCCTCCACGAGGGAGATTTCATCTTTCAAGGTTATCAGCAAACCAAATAAAGAAAGAGGCGTTTCTACGCTGTGTACAAGACCTTTTACTAATGGGAGTGATCCACCCAGTTCCGCGGACGGAACACGGGCAGGGATTCTATTCAAATCTATTTGTGGTTCCCAAGAAAGAGGGAACCTTCAGACCAATCTTGGACTTAAAAATCCTAAACAAATTTCTAAGAGTTCCATCATTCAAAATGGAAACTATTCGAACCATCCTTCCCATGATCCAAGAGGGTCAGTACATGACCACAGTGGATTTAAAGGATGCCTACCTTCACATACCGATTCACAAGGATCATTATCGGTACCTAAGATTTGCTTTCCTAGACAGGCATTACCAGTCTGTAGCTCTTCCCTTCGGATTAGCTACGGCTCCAAGAATCTTTACAAAAGTTCTGGGCTCACTTCTGGCGGTACTAAGACCGCGAGGCATAGCGGTGACTCCGTACCTAGACAACATTCTGATACAAGCGTCAAGTTTTCAAACTGCCAAGTCTCATACAGAGATAGTTCTGGCATTTCTGAGGTCGCATGGGTGGAAGGTGAACGTGGAAAAGAGTTCTCTATTACCACTTACAAGAGTTCCCTTTCTAGGGACTCTTATAGATTCTGTAGAGATGAAAATTTACCTGACAGAGGCCAGGTTATCAAAACTTCTAAATGCTTGCCGTGTCCTTCATTCCATTCCACACCCGTCAGTAGCTCAGTGCATGGAAGTAATCAGCTTAATGGTAGCGGCAATGGACATAGTACCATTTGCGCGCCTGCATCTCAGACCGCTGCAATTGTGCATGCTAAGTCAGTGGAACGGGGATTACTCAGATTTGTCCCCCCTACTAAGTCTGGATCAAGAGACCAGAGATTCTCTTCTATGGTGGCTCTCTCGGCCACATCTGTCCAAGGGGATGACCTTTCGCAGGCCAGATTGGACGATTGTAACAACAGACGCCAGCCTTCTAGGCTGGGGCGCAGTCTGGAACTCCCTGAAAGCTCAGGGATTATGGACTCAGGAGGAGAAACTCCTCCCAATAAATATTCTGGAATTAAGAGCAATATTCAATGCTCTCCTAGCTTGGCCTCAGTTAGCAACTCTGAGGTTCATCAGATTTCAGTCGGACAACCTCACGACTGTGACTTACATCAACCATCAAGGGGGAACCAGAAGTTCCCTAGCGATGTTGGAAGTCTCAAAGATAATTCGCTGGGCAGAGTCTCACTCTTGCCACCTGTCAGCGATTTACATCCCAGGCGTAGAGAACTGGGAGGCGGATTTTCTAAGTCGCCAGACTTTTCATCCGGGGGAGTGGGAACTTCATCCGGAGGTCTTTGCTCAACTGATTCTTCGTTGGGGCAAACCAGATCTGGATCTCATGGCGTCTCGCCAGAACGCCAAGCTTTCTTGTTACGGATCCAGGTCCAGGGACCCGGGAGCGGTGCTGATAGATGCTCTGACAGCCCCTTGGGTCTTCAACATGGCTTATGTGTTTCCACCATTCCTGATGCTTCCTCGTTTGATTGCCAAGATCAAACAGGAGAGAGCTTCAGTGATTCTGATAGCGCCTGCGTGGCCACGCAGGACCTGGTATGCAGACCTAGTGGACATGTCGTCCTGTCCACCGTGGTCTCTGCCTCTGAGACAGGACCTTCTAATTCAGGGTCCTTTCAAACATCCAAATCTAATTTCTCTGAGGCTGACTGCATGGAGATTGAACGCTTGATTCTATCAAAGCGTGGCTTCTCGGAGTCGGTTATTGATACCTTAATACAGGCTAGGAAGCCTGTTACCAGAAAAATTTACCATAAGATATGGCGTAAATATTTATATTGGTGCGAATCCAAGAGTTACTCATGGAGTAAGGTTAGGATTCCTAGGATATTGTCTTTTCTACAAGAGGGTTTAGAAAAGGGCTTATCTGCTAGTTTGTTAAAGGGACAGATTTCTGCTCTGTCTATTCTTCTACACAAACGTCTGGCTGAAGTTCCAGACGTTCAGGCTTTTTGTCAGGCTTTAACTAGGATTAAGCCTGTGTTTAAGACTGTTGCTCCGCCGTGGAGCTTAAACTTAGTTCTTAATGTTCTTCAAGGCGTTCCATTTGAACCCCTTCATTCCATTGATATCAAGCTGTTATCCTGGAAGGTTTTGTTTTTGATGGCTATTTCCTCGGCTCGAAGAGTCTCTGAGTTATCTGCCTTACATTGTGATTCTCCTTATCTGATTTTTCATTCAGACAAGGTAGTTCTGCGTACTAAACCTGGGTTCTTACCTAAGGTAGTTACTAACAGGAATATCAATCAAGAGATTGTTGTTCCATCACTGTGTCCTAACCCTTCTTCAAAGAAGGAACGACTTTTGCATAATTTGGACGTAGTCCGTGCCCTGAAGTTCTATTTGCAGGCAACTAAAGATTTTCGTCAAACTTCTTCCCTGTTTGTCGTTTACTCTGGACAGAGAAGAGGTCAAAAGGCTTCGGCTACCTCTCTCTCTTTTTGGCTTCGTAGCATAATACGTTTAGCCTATGAGACTGCTGGACAGCAGCCTCCTGAAAGGATTACAGCTCATTCTACTAGAGCTGTGGCTTCCACCTGGGCCTTTAAAAATGAGGCCTCTGTTGAACAGATTTGCAAGGCTGCGACTTGGTCTTCGCTTCACACCTTTTCAAAATTTTACAAATTTGACACTTTTGCTTCTTCGGAGGCTATTTTTGGGAGAAAGGTTCTACAGGCAGTGGTTCCTTCCGTTTAATGTTCCTGCCTTGTCCCTCCCTTCATCCGTGTACTTTAGCTTTGGTATTGGTATTCCATAAGTAATGGATGACCCGTGGACTGACTACACTTAACAAGAGAAAACATAATTTATGCTTACCTGATAAATTTATTTCTCTTGTAGTGTAGTCAGTCCACGGCCCGCCCTGTCTTTAAGGCAGACCTAAATTTTAATTAAACTCCAGTCACCACTGCACCCTATGGTTTCTCCTTTCTCGTCTGCTTTGGTCGAATGACTGAATATGACATGTGAGGGGAGCAGCTATATAGCAGCTCTGCTGGGTGATCCTCTTGCAGCTTCCTGTTAGGAAGAGATATATTCCATAAGTAATGGATGACTCGTGGACTGACTACACTACAAGAGAAATAAATTTATCAGGTAAGCATAAATTATGTTTTTACAGGTAATTTTGTAATTATTTTAACTAGGTAGCTATTAAATAGTTATTAACTATTTAATAGCTATTGTACCTAGTTAATATAATTACAAAGTTGCCTGTAAAATAAATATTAATCCTAAAATAGCTACAATATAATTATAATTTATATTGTAGCTATATTAGGGTTTATTTTACAGCTAAGTATTTAGATTTAAATAGGAATAATTTATTTAATAAGAGTTAATTTATTTTGTTAGATTTAAATTATATTTAATTTAGGGGGGTGTTAGTGTTAGGGTTAGACTTAGCTTTAGGGGTTAATACATTTATTAGAGTAGCGGTGAGATCCGGTCGGCAGATTAGGGGTTAATTATTGTAGGTAGGTGGAGGCGACGTTGGGGGCGGCAGATTAGGGGTTATTAAATATAATATAGGGGTCGGCGGTGTTAGGGGCAGCAGATTAGGGGTACATAGGGATAACGTAGGTTGCGGCGGTGTACGGAGCGGCAGATTAGGGGTTAATAATAATATGCAGGGGTCAGCGATAGCGGGGGCGGCAGATTAGGGGTTAATAAATATAATATAGGGGTCGGCGGTATTAGGGGCAGCAGATTAGGGGTACATAGGGATAACGTAGGTGGCGGCGGTGTGCGGTCGGCAGATTAGGGGTTAAAAAATTTTAATAGAGTGGCGGCGATGTGGGGGGACCTCGGTTTAGGGGTACATAGGTAGTTTATGGGTGTTAGTGTACTTTAGAGCACAGTAGTTAAGAGCTTTATAAACCGGCGTTAGCCCAGAAAGCTCTTAATTACTGACTTTTTTCTGCGGCTGGAGTTTTGTCGTTAGATTTCTAACGCTCACTTCAGTCACGACTCTAAATACCGGCGTTAGAAAGATCCCATTGAAAAGATAGGATACGCAAATGGCGTAGGGGGATCTGCGGTATGGAAAAGTCGCGGCTGCAAAGTGAGCGTTAGACCATTTCCTGACTGACTCTAAATACCAGCGGTAGCCCAAAACCAGCGTTAGGAGCCTCTAACGCTGGTTTTGACGGCTACCGCCAAACTCTAAATCTAGCCGCAAGATAAGGAAGTTAGATAATAGAAATTGGAAAGTTGTTTAAAATTGTGTGCTCTATCTGAACTTTGATTTATAATTTGTCGACGGATTTTGAATGAAGATGAAACATGATCTGCCAGTTAGTGGCTAATAAATGGGTTCCCTAATCTTAAAGGGACAGTAAATCATAATTAGACATCCCTTTGCTTCCTTCTCTTGTTATACTTTGCTGAAAAGTTTATCTAGGTAAGCTCAGGAGCAGCAACGAACCTAGGTTCTAGCTGCTGATTGGTGGCTGCATATATATACCGATTGTCATTGGCTCACCCATGTGTTCAATTAGAAACCAGCAGTGCATTGCTGCTCCTTCAGCAAATGATACCAAGGGAATGAAACAAATTTGATAATAGAAGTAAACTGGAAAGTTGTTTAAAAATTGTATGGTCTACCTAAATCATGAAAGAAAAATTTAAAAAAAAAAAGATTTCATGTCCCTTTAAGAATTTTGTTAACTCTAAGGATCTGATGATCAAAAATTGTTGGCATGGAGAGAAATCACGTAAGAGCATTAATTTACAAAACAAGTGTATTTGCTTCACATCCAGAACCATGTAACCTGGTAACATAGTAGATGTTGTTGAAAAACAACGAAGTCCATCGAGTTTAACCTATACAAATCTAATATACTTACAAAAAACTCCAGTTGAACTTAAATTAATCCCACTAAAAGGTGACCCATTTAATACAAGCAATCATATCCATGAATTTTGTTTCTAGCCAGAAATGTATCCAAACATTTATTAAATGTATCTAAGGTACTGGCATTCACTACCTCCTTTGGTAATGAGTTCCACAATTTTATTACTCTTACCGTGAAAAAATGTTTCTGTTGCAGTGGATTAAATCTCTTTTCCTCCAACCTTAAATTGTGACCTCTTGTCACAAACAATTTTCTTGGAATAAACAGAGCTTCTGCCATCTCTGAATATGGGCCTTGAATATATTTATATAAAGTAATCATGTCACCTCTCAAGCGCCTTTTTTCTAGAGAAAACAGACCCAGTTTGGCTAGCCTCTCCTCATAGCTTAAATTCTCCATTCCCCTTATTAACTTTGTGGCCTTTCTCTGAACTTTTTCTAGTTCTGCAATATCCTTTTTTGCAATCGGTCCCCAGAACTGCACTCCATACAGCGTATCATGTCCGCCAGACAATGATAATTCGGCCCCATAATATCAAACATAGAAGTCAAAAGAACATTTGTGTAACAGAGATCATAACATGGTCAGATTTGAAATCACTTTTCATAAGCAGTGTCTTAAAGGTTTAACTAAGAATTAAATTTTAAGAAAGCAACATTCAATGATTTAAGGAAATCATTAAGTAACATAAATTGGGACAAAGTATTCTTTAATAAAAAATACAGAGGATAAATGGATAACATTTAAAACTGTATTAAATAAATATACACATCAACAAATACCATATGGTTATAAAAAAAAATCAAAGCCATTGTGGCTAAATAAAAATGTGTTAAGAGAAATTAGGAAAAAAATGTAGGGCATTTCAATTTTTCAAAGAAAATAGTACAGACGCAACATACAATATTTAAAAGGAATGTAACAACACATGCAAAAAATAAATCAAATTAGCCAAAATTCAAAATGAAAGCTTAAAGGGACACTGAACCCAAATTTTTTCTTTCATGATTTAGATATAGCATGCAATTTTAAGCAACTTTCTTATTTACTCCTATTATCACATTTTCTTCATTATCTTGGTATCTTTATTTGAAAAGCAAGAATGTAAGTTTAGATGCCGGCCCATTTTTGGTGAACAACCTGGGTTGTTCTTGCTGATTGGTGGATTAATTTAACTGACCAATAAACAAGTGCTGTCCAGGGTTCTGATAAAAACAATTGCTTAGATGCCTTCTTTTTCAAATAAAGATAGCAAAAGAATGAAGAATATTGATAATAGGATTAAATTAAAAGTTGCTTAAAATTGCATGCTCTACGAAATCACGAAAGAAAACTTTGAGTTCAGTGTCCCTTTAATTGCACAGGGTTCTAAGTCTAACCCTAAAAGGTTCTTTAAGTACATAAATGGCAAAAAATCTAAGAAGGACAATATAGGTACATTAAAATGCGTGGAGGGTAACATGATTAACAGTGACAGGGAAAAGGCTGAGGTACTAAACCAGTTCTTCAGTATATAAAAGAGAGAAACCGATACTTTGGAACAAACTGGAACATGCCAGCCCATACCATTAACTAGGTTATGTCAAGAGGATATCAGGAAAAAGCTGGATAATATTAAGGTAAATAAAACTCCAGGCCCAGATGAAATACACCCAAAGGTGTTACAGGAATTTAGCACTGTTGTAGACAATCCTCTACTCTTAATTTTTCAAGACTCATTATCCTCAGGCATAGTACCCCAGGATTGGCATAAAGCTGATGTGGTGCCACTCTTCAAGAAGGGAAGCAGGGATAATCCAGTAAACTATAGACCAGTTAGTCTGACATCAATAGTGGGAAAGATATTTGAAGGGATTATAAGGGATTCTTATGATGAGCATATTCTTGTAAACAAGATTATGAGTTTAAATCAGCATGGTTTTATGAGAAATAGATCATGTCAAACTAATCTAATTAGATTCTATGAGGAAGGAAGTAAAAATATAGATAAAGGGGAATCAGTTGATGTTATATACTTAGATTTTGCAAAGGCGTTTGATACAGTGCCACATGAGAGATTAATGTACAAAATTAAGGGACTGGGAATAACTGAAAATATTAGCTTATTAATAAATAACTGGATAAAAGATAGGGAGCAACGAGTAGTACTGAATGGATTATACTCAGATGGGATAAAGGTAATCAGTGTAGTCCCCCAGGGATCATTACTGGGCCCTGTTCTTTTTAATAGTTTTATTAATGATTTGGAGCAAGGATTAAATAGCAACGTCTCTAATTTTATATTATAAAATTCTTTGATTGACCTCACAGTACTTAGATCATCCCGCCAATGCAGAGAGCCTAAGGCTGAAAAGTAACCTGCATGTTAATTGCAGTTATTGTGTTTCCTTCTTTTTCCTTTTGAGATTTAAAAAATTCTACGAAACTATTGAAATAAATATATAAATATCATATGCTATTATAAAATCTGTAAATGTGGGGGCAGTATTGGCACAAATATTGTAGGTTGGCAGGTATGTCTATCAACATACTCTGTATCATTATAATTTATAATATGTAATTTAATAGGATTTTTCTGTTAAACAATGTTCTTTGCATTGTCACCTGCTCTGTATGAGTACCGCCTTGGGTTTCTTTTCTTTATATTTGCGTAAATCCTTGGGACTACTGCTTGTTTATTTTTGTCTATACTATTGAAACCTCATTTAAAATAATAAAAAAAATACAAGTGGTTTTAATTCAATGGCCCCTATTGTACTGTAGCCAGAATTGTAATTAAAAATGAGTAAAATTGTATGAGATGTTAATATAAATTCTTCACTTCCTTCCCAGAAGAACAATAATTGTACGAAATTAAGATTGACTAATTTCATTTCAAATGCACAGAAGTAATCACAGTTGTTGTATACAACCAAATGTATAAACCGAATTCACCCATAATACAAAGCTACTTAATGATCAAAATTCTGAAGCGTCAGTTCAGTGATGAACTGATATAAAATGTAGTTGTTTTTTTTTCTTTACTCTTATTAACGTTTTTTTTTTCTTTTCTTTAGTGTGAGTTTTTCAGTGGTCCCTATTAGTTTTCAGCCTTCCCTTGGTTAAAGGGATAGAAAGGTCAAGATTTCAATGTGCACGGGTGCATTACAAAGTGAAATAGAAACATTTTTGCAATATACTTCCATTAGCAAAAATACTTCTAGTAAAAGTTATTACTTTTTCTGCGGCATACACACATATCCTGTGAGAGACCGTGCACCAGTATTCAAACACCGTCGGGCCGCTTTAACATGCTGCGAATGCAGCAGTCAGACTCGCCGGAAATATAAATTAAGAATCGGCTCCTTAACTTATTCGCCACCTCTGAGGCGGCGGGCAGCAATCATCCCAATCAGATAAGATCGGGATGATTGAGAATCTGCAGGGGGTTACATTGCACAAGCATTTTACTGGAAATGCTTGTGCAATGTTACATGCCGACAGCGTATGCTGTCGGCATTTAGCGATATCGGGCGGACCGCATCTTAATAAATCTGCCCCCATGTTTGTTCAGAGAGTCAACAATGAACAATACTTGCTGCTTTGAGTATTGTAATCTCTTCTTAAATGTCCCCTTACTCATCCAGTTGTAGCCATTCACTCCATCGCATCATCAATGCCAGGTTATGTTCTGCTCTACATTTGCTATTTGTATTCTGCAGTCCCTACAATTACTCCACCAGATTTGATTTCAGAACATTTCAGCTTTAGTAATAAAGCAAAGCTTATTTTCTAACCTATTATTATTCAGAAAGCTTCTTTTTTTCGTGGTCCCCTTTAGACTGGGGTACGTTATACCTTGGTGACATATAGGTGACATAATGTCAAAGCAAAACTGTGCATTCAGTCGACTGTATGTTAACTAGGTGCCCTACAAACCAGTTTTATTTAGTGTATTTACCATAGTCATTAATAGTGGGTTTTCCAGATGAAGCATACAATTTTCAAAAAGTTTCCAATTGACTTCTATTATCAAATTTGCTTTGTTCCCATGGTGTTATTTGTTGAAGAGATATCCAGGTAGGTTTCTGGAGGACTAGATGGCAGGAAATAGTGCTGTGGCGTATGGAAAATATTTTTGCAAAACTGACGTCACACACAGGCATGCTCCTGAGCTGACGTCCCTGCTTTTTTAACAAAATATACAAAGAGAACCAAGAAAATTGGATAATAGAAGTAAATTAGAAAGTTGTTTAGAATTGCATGCTCTATCTGATTCATAAAAGAATAATATTGGGTTTCATGTCCCATTAACTTGTGTGCCTGCTCGTACGTTAATGTCGCTAGATGTGTTGTTGCACCTGTCAAGTAGCGTGATGATGAATGGTTGAAAGTAAAACATTTTTGCATGAGCGCTAACCAGAATTGTGCAAAAAGTTGAAGTTCAAATATCACAATATTGTTAACCTATTCACTCGTAGACTTCAATGAAGTGTGAAAAGTGGAAAAACCTAACACTTGCACGCAAACCTAATCACATTTAACCAAATGCTCTATGCCGGCATGAAATATGAATATATCACATTCCAATGTTCTTCACATAATATGTTCTATTTATTCTTAAATACATATGATAATATATAAGCATATATATATATATATATATATATATATATATATACACAGATATATAGGAGTATGTATTTAAAAAGACATAGAACATATTTTTCTATGTGAAGAACATTGGAATGTGAAATACTTACAGTAAATACATACACCTAGATTACGAGTTGTGCGTTGAGGTAAAAAAACAGCGTAAACAGGTCTTAACGCTGCTTTTTTACGCCCGCTGGTATTACGAGTCTTGCAGATTTAGGGGCACCACACACTTCTTTGGCCTTACCGCAAAACGACTTACGTAAACTTTGTAAAGTCTTTTTTCTATGGGACTTCCATAGCGCTGGTATTACGAGTCTGTCCTGGGAGGCCAAAAAGTGAGCGGTACACGCTCTACCTCAAGATCCCTAACGCATTTAAAAGTCAGTAGTTAAGAGTTTTATGGTACAACGCCGTAACATAAAACTCATAACTTAAGTGCTAAAAAGTACACTAACACCCATAAACTACCTATTAACCCCTAAACCGAGGCCCTCCCGCATCACAAGCACTAAAATAAATGTTTTAACCCCTAATCTGCCGCTCCGGACATCGCCGCAACTTTAATAAACAAATTAACCCCTAAACCGCCGCACTCCGCCTCTCAAACACTAGTTAAATAATATTAACCCCTAATCTGCTGCCCCCAACGTCGCCGCCACTATACTAAATGTATTAACCCCTAAACCTAAGTCTAACCCTAACACCCCCTAACTTAAATATAATTACCATAAATCTAAATAAAAATTACTATTATTACCTAATTAATTCCTATTAAAAACAAAATACTTACCTGTAAAATAAACCGTAAGCTAGCTACACTATAACTAATAGTTACATTGTAGCTATCTTAGGGTTTATTTTTATTTTACAGGCAAGTTTGTATTTATTTCTTTTTACACGATGAGACACGATAAGTCCACGGATCATCAACCTTACTTGTGGGATTACACCTCCTGGTCAGCAGGAGGAGGCAAAGAGCACCACAGCAGAGCTTTTAAATAGCTCCTCCCTTCCCTCCCACCCCAGTCATTCTCTTTGCCTGTGTTAGTGATAGGAAGAGGTAAAGTGAGGTGTTAGTTTAGATTCTTCAATCAAGAGTTTATTATTTTTAAAGTAGTGCCAGAGAGAGCTACTTTTTTTCTAGGGTGTAGCCTTGGTCCATATCAGTCTCTGTAGTAGAGCCTTGGTGGCTTTAGAGCAATGAGAACTTGTGGGACATAATTCTCACTGTGCCTCCCATATTTCTGCTGCCCTATATCCTTCAGCTTGAGGTTCTCACTGACTCAGCATTTGTTTCTTTCTCAGGCAAATGTGAGGGACAGGACCTCTCAAGCTTGGGACCTGCTCTGCTGCCAGGCAGTGTTTAAGGTAAGTGCTACCTCTTTTGGGATCTAAGGAGTCTCAGTATTTTTATCATTAGCACTATGGAGCATAAGGGGTTAATGGAAAAACCTGCTTATGTTTTTTAGACTTTCAGGCTGAAAGTTTTCTTTTGGGCAGTAACAAGGCACTGAGGCTGGAGTTATAATGTTTAATATATTTTTATGGAGGGCTCTGGTGGTTTCACAGTTTTTTTTTTTCCCGGAGGGAAAGACATTAGGCTTTGGGTATGCCCACGATGGGCGGGACTTCCTGTGTTTGCGCGCCTCTTCACTGAGCGCTGTTTCTCAGAAAACTTTAGTGCATCACTCAGCTGGGCTAGTTGTTTGTCGGTGCTTGAACGGCATGTAGTATACTTTCAATGCGCTCATAGCACAGATGCGGGGAAGCCCGGTTCAGAGGCTTACTGTGTGAAACAGATCGTTACAAGCAGAGGATCCAGTGTCAATTTGCATGGTAGGAGCACCTCAACAGGCTGCTGAGGTGCAGAGGTGCATTTAACGTTTTTCTTTTTCTGTCCGTTGTATTACCAGAAAGAAACAGTCACTTTGCAGAAAAATAGCAAAACTGTTTACATTTAAAGAGACGGTAACTTTTTTTATACATTTATTTTATTAATATTTATCATTTTTTCTGTGGAATCTTTAACAATTTGTGATGAAAGATGGACCAAGAGGGTGTGCAGTATGTTACATGTGCTTTGTGTCTGGATGCAAATGTGGAACCACCAATCCCCTTCTGTCCTACATGTATTGAAAGGACTGTAAGTTTTAGGGATAACATTTTTACTGAGCCAATCTCCTCTCAGGCAGATGTTGTCCAAGAATCTTCTGATGAGGGTCAATTTATGCTGCAACTTTCTCCCCAAGCATCCCAAAAATTAATGCCCCTCCAGCAGTGCCCTGCGCTTCTGCTCTAGCACCTGCTGGAGTTACTTTAAAGGACATAGCTGCGGTTATGTCTTCCACAATTTCTGATGCATTGTCTGCTTTTCCTATGTTTCAAGGCAAGCGCAAGAGGAAAGACAACCATGTTATCAGTGAGGTTTCTGATGCCATGGTGGCAGTCTCAGATGTACCCTCCCAGGGAACTGAGATGGATGGTATAGAGGTTCTATCTGAAGGCGAGATTTCAGATTCAGAGAGTTCTTTACCTTTGACTGATTCAGAGGTTGTCTCTTTCCGATTTAAACTAGAACACCTCTGTCTGTTACTCAGGGAGGTGTTGATTACCTTAGATGACTGTGATTCCACAGTAGTAGTCGCTCCTGCGAAGGCGAGTAAATTGGACTGATATTTTGAAATTCTTACTTTCTCAGATGTTTTTCCAGTTCCTAAGCGAGCTTCGGAGATTGTTTCTAAGGAATGGGAGAGACCAGGTATTCCCTTCTCTCCGTCACCTATTTTCAGAAAAATGTTTCCTATAGCTGACGCTGTCAAGGAAGCTTGGCAATCGGTTCCTAAGGTAGAAGGGGCTATCTCTACTTTAGCCAAGCGAACTACTGTTCCTATTGAGGATAGTTGTGCCTTTAAAGACCCCATGGACAAGAAGTTGGAGGGTCTTCTTAAAAAGATTTATGTTCACCAGAGTCTGCTGTTGCAGCCAACTGCGTGCATTGCTACTGTCACTAGTGCGGCAGCTTATTGGTTTGATGCTCTGTCTGAGTCTCTTAAGTCTGAGACTTCTTTGGAGGAGATCCAAGATAGGATTAAAGCTTTGAAGTTAGCCAATGCTTTTATTACGGATGCTTCTCTGCAAATTACTAAATTAGCAGCTAAAAGCTCAGGGTTTTCTATCCTAGCCTGAAGAGCTTTATGGTTAAAACTTTGGTCTGCGGACGTGTCATCCAAGTCTAAGCTTCTAGCTATTCCTTACAAAGGAGAGACCTTGTTTGGACCTGGCCTGAAGGAAATTATCTCTAACATCACGGGAGGTAAGGGTCATCTCCTTCCTCAGGATAAGAGAAATAAACAAAAAGGACGACAAAGTAATTTTCGCTCCTTTCGTAATTTCAAGGGAAATTCTTTCTCTTCCTCCTCTAAAGAAGAAGGAAACTATTCGCAATCTAAGCCTACTTGGAGACCCAACCAGTCTTGGAACAAGGGTAAACAGTCCAAGAAGCCTGCTGCTGACTCCAAAACAGCATGAAGCGAATGCTCCCGATCCGGGACCGGATCTGGTAGGGGACAGACTTTCTTTCTTCATTCAGGCTTGGGTACGAGACGTTCAGGATCCCTGGGCTATAGAAATAGTGTCCCAGGGATACAAACTGGAGTTAAAAAATTTTCCTCCCTGCAAACCAGATAAAAAGAGAGGCGTTCTTACATTGTGTAAGAGACCTCTCTTCACTGGGAGTGATTGTTCCAGTTCCTGTACAGGAACAAGGACAGGGTTTTTATTCAAATCTGTTTGTAGTTCCTAAGAAGGAGGGAACTTTCAGACCTATCTTAGACCTCAAGAGTCTAAACAAGTTTCTCAGAGTTCTATCTTTCAAGATGGAAACTAGTCGTACCATTCTTCCATTGATCCAGGAGGGTCAATTTATGACGACGGTGGACTTAAAGGATGCATAGCTACATGTTCTTATCCACAGAGATCATCACAAGTTCCTAAGGTTTGCCTTTCTGGACAAACACTTCCTTTCGGACTTGCCACGACACCCAGAATTTTTACAAAGGTTCTGGGGTCTCTGCTGGTGGTTCTACAACCACGGGGCATTGTGGTGGCGCCTTATCTGGACGATAGTCTAATCCAGGCGCCATCTTGTCAACAAGCAATACCCATACCGACATTGTGCTATCCTTCCTGAGAACTCACGGGTGGAAGGTAAATCTGGAAAAGAGTTCCTTAATCCCGAAGACAAGGGTGACTTTCTTGGGAACTCTAATCGATTCTATGTCTATGAGGATTTTTCTGACAGAGGTCAGAAAATCGAAGATTCTAGATACCTGTCGAGCCCTTCAGTCCAATTCTCGGCCGTCAGTGGCTCAGTGCATGGAAGTAATCGGACTGATGGTGGCGGCAATGGACATCATACCGTTTGCTCGGTTTCACCTCAGACCTCAGCAGTTACACATGCTCAAGCAGTAGAATGGAGATTAAAAAGAAGGTCTGAGTCAGTCGGTGACAGGTCCTAGTGATGCCTAGATGTTCTTCCAGGGGATTGTAGTGCCCTATACGCAGCAGTCCCTATCCAGGCACAGTAGCGAGCTAAGGTCAGGTCTCTCAAGGTCTCCTGGGCGAGGTTGGGGAGGGACGCCTAGGAGATCTGGTCAGTGGTCTGGTCAGTGGTCGGGCGTAGTGGCTTACCTGGGTTCCCAGATCTTGTGCTGTGGCCTGTCATCTGGCTTGCTGGTGGGTGATGGCTGGGCAAGCATCCATGGGGCTGCCCCATACAAAGGAGGAAGTGAGGTGCCCCAAGTCATTGCCCAGCAAGACCTCGGCGGGTAAATGGTTCATGACCCCCACTTCCACAGCACAGGAGCCGGCACCCCAATCGAGGTGAACCTGTGCTGTAGGGATCTGGAGAACCTTACCCCCAGCCACATGTACTGTAAGAGACTTCTGTGTCCGGTCCGAACTGGTGACCATATGTGGCTGGACAAGGGTAACAGTGGCTCTGCTATCTCGTAGTCCCTGTGTCTACCGGCCGTTGATCCAGACGACCTGGCGGTGGTGCAGGTGGTTGTCTCCAGTCGAGGCTTGTACGGGGTCCACCTCATGTAGGACCCTGACCTCTTCTTCTGCCCAATCGGCATAGTCAGCTGGGTCCCCTGAGTCCAAACAGTGGGCGGCGGCCCTATAGCCTCCAGAAGGGGCTCTTGTCTATTGAGCCGGGGGTGGATTCCTTGCTTTTTCCCCCGCCGGATAGTGGGCTCGAATGTGGCCCATCTGATTGCACCCGTAGCATCTACAGGGTGAGCTGGGGCAGGAGGGTGCCCACTGGGTCTGGGGGTACCGGGGAGCCACCTGTAGGCAAATGGAGGCTGTAGTGGAGCGGCTTACTGGGCGAGGCTCAGGTCGTGCCTGACGCCAAGCATCCAGGAACTGGTCGGCCAGGACGGCAGCTTGGTCGGCTGTCTCTAGCTTCCGATCGTACCTCCGGTGGGGAGTGATCATAAAAGTTCTCAAGCGGAATGAGCTGGGTGGCTTTGGCCAGGGTGGTTACTTGGCAGCCTGTGAACCAATAGTCCAAGACGCGGGTGAACCTGTGCGTCCACTCCGTGAAAGGCTGCCCCTCTTGTCTCCTCAAAACTTCAGCCGGTGAGCCTCCGGCGTTATAGCATACCGGGCTAGGATGCGCTCCTTCACCCGGTTATAGTTCTTTCTGCCCTCCGAGGGAACAGTGTGGAAGGCCTCCAGGGCTCGCCCTGATAACTTTACAAACAGGAGGGTGACTCAGTCGGCACTGGCAATGCCCCACAGTTAGTACTGTGTCTCAAACCCTTGGAGGTATCTATCTACCTACTTGTCTTCTTCTTTAAAGGCGCGGAACACCTCATGTGGTAGCTTCCTTTTCGGGGGAGGAGGCTCGAGAGCGATCGGCACGACTCCCCCTATAGACTTCTGGACCTCCAACATTGGGAGGCGGGTGGCGTCTGCGATTATACGGGTGATAACCTCTTCTGGTGAGGTGGTCCATAGAGATCCAGTTGCCACTGGATCTCCCTCTTAATATTGGACATGGCTGTCCACACGGTTGATGTCTCACTGGGCCGTTCACTGCTCCAACTGCTGCCAGGTTTACTAGCCGGCTCACTGGCTCAATTGCCCTCCATCAACTAGGCACTGATCGCTGCTTTAGACTTATTGCCGGCGACTTGCCCCAGAGCTTCCAACATGTCTTTGAGCATACTGTTCCTGAGCTCAGAGTACTGCTGCTTCATCCAAAGAAAGCTTTAGTTGGTGGTTTGGATGTTCCAGGTAGATGGAAGCATGCCACCGCTGCCAACCAGTTGTGACGAACACCGGCTACCCGACTGGGTAGCTCTGCCAGGATGGTCCTTCCTGTCTCTGGAACTCATAGTTATAGAGCGGTGAAAAGTGATTATAGCCAGAGCCCACCCAAATAACCAGACAGAACCAGTATTCAGGTGGAACAAGAACATACTTTATTGTGAAAACACATACTCTTATATACAGCCAGCTCATCTTGATAAGGGTCTTATTAGACCCCCAGATCTCCCTCCATTCCCTCCCCTCCAGACAGGCTGGCGCCCCCCCATAGTGTCCATAGTCTCATAGAGTCCCAGTGATATAGAGGTGGTGGTTTTGGGGTGATCCTGGGGGTGCGGCGGCACTTCCTGGGTGTCGTTAGAAAGCCCCCTGCCCACAGTCCAAGAAACGTCATGATCCGTCGCTGGGGGCCAGAGCGGCAGCTGATCAAACATACACCGGGTCAGCCAGGTGGAGTAGGGTTGTAGAGGGGGGTCCGAAACTCCAAGTTCCTAAGAGAGCTCCCTTTCCGAAAATCACCCTACCTCTTGGGGTAAAGGTGAGCGGGTATCCGGGGTAGTGCGGCTGGCCGGTAGTACCAGGAGCCCGGCCAGCCGGAAAGGGGTTAGGCGGTCAGTAATCAGCTCTTCCGTGAGGAGGTGCAAATAGTAAAAAGAGAGACAGGAAGAGTTTAGGAGATCCCGTAAGCCCTAAAAAGGCCAAAACTGGTGTAAAAAGGATTGAGCCAGGTAGTGGGGGTAGCCTTGGCAGCCTGGTATCTGTGACATATATGTATCTCTAGTTTAAAGCCCTTTGCCACCTTTTTTTTCTCTTAACATCTTTGAGCCCTTATAACTTTTTTATGCATTTTTTGTTAAAATATTTTTTATCAGACAGTGTTATCATGAATGTAATTGTACTTCTTGATGTGTTTTGTGCAACTTTTTTGTCTCGCCTAACAGTTAACCATAGCTCTAAAGTCATGCTATCCCAACACGCATTAAATCCAATTAAGTTTAAGCAAACGCATTTACTTTCAACTTGTAATACACGCAAAGAGTCACGATAAACCCCTTTTCACTTGATCGCAACGGTTAGTGTGCCACTCGTAACCTAGCCCACAGTCACCTACTACGGCTCTGCAATATAAACAGTGAATTATGAGCGATTCACTTTCGGCTAGATTTAGAGTTTTGTCGGTAACGACCCGCGTAGCTAACGCTGGCTTTTTTCTGGCCGCTCCTTTAAAATAACTCTGGTATTGAGAGTCCATATAATGTCAGCGTTAGGCTCCAAAAAAGGAGCGTAGAGCATATTTAACGCAAATGCAACTCTCGATACCAGAGTTCCTTACGGACGCGGCCAGCCTCAAAAACGTGCTCGTGCACAATTCCCCCATAGGAAACAATGGGGCTGTTTGAGCTGAAAAAAAACCTAACACCTGCAAAAAAGCCGCGTTCAGCTCCTAACGCAGCCCCATTGTTTGCTATGGGGAAACACTTCCTACGTCTGCACCTAACACTCTAACATGTACCCCGAGTCTAAACACCCCTAACCTTACACTTATTAACCCCTATTCTGCCGCCCCCGCTATCGCTGACCCCTGCATATTATTATTAACTCCTAATCTGCCGCTCCGTAAACCGCCGCTACTTACATTATCCCTATGTACCCCTAATCTGCTGCCCCTAACACCGCCGACCCCTATATTATATTTATTAACCCCTAATCTGCCCCCCACAACGTCGCCTCCACCTGCCTACACTTATTAACCCCTAATCTGCCGAGCGGACCGCACCGCTATTATTATAAAGTTATTAACCCCTAATCCGCCTCACTAACCCTATAATAAATAGTATTAACCCCTAATCTGCCCTCCCTAACATCGCCGACACCTAACTTCAAACATTAACCCCTAATCTGCCGACCGGAGCTCACCGCTATTCTAATAAATGTATTAACCCCTAAAGCTAAGTCTAACCCTAACACCCCCCTAAGTTAAATATAATTTAAATCTAACGAAAAAAATGAACTCTTATTAAATAAATTATTCCTATTTAAAGCTAAATACTTACCTGTTAAATAAATCCTAATATAGCTACAATATAAATTATAATTATATTATAGCTATTTTAGGATTAATATTTATTTTACAGGTAACTTTGTATTTATTTTAACCAGGTACAATAGCTATTAAATAGTTAAGAACTATTTAATAGCTACCTAGTTAAAATAATTACAAATTTACCTGTAAAATAAATCCTAACCTAAGTTACAATTAAACCTAACACTACACTAGCAATAAATAAATTAAATAAAATACCTACAATTACCTACAATTAAACCTAACACTACACTATCAATAAATTAATTAAATACAATACCTACAAATAACTACAATGACATAAACTAACTAAAGTACAAAGCCAATCAGCCAATCAGATTGAGCTCGCATTCTATTGGCTGTTCCGATCAGCCAATAGAATGCGAGCTCAATCTGATTGGCTGATCGGATCAGCCAATCGGATTGAACTTGATTCTGATTGGCTGATTCCATCAGCCAATCAGAATTTTCCTACCTTAATTCCGATTGGCTGATAGAATCCTATCAGCCAATCGGAATTCGAGGGACGCCATCTTGGATGACGTCATTTAAAGGAACCGTCATTCGGCTAGTAGGCGTCGGGAGAAGAGGATGTTCCGCGTCGGATGGAAGATGATGGCTCCCGAAGAAAGAAGATTGAAGATGCCGTTGATAGAAGACTTCATCCGCATCATGGACCTCTTCAGCTCCCGCTTGGATGAAGACTTCAGCCGGATCATGGACCTCTTCAGCTCCCGCTTGGATGAAGACTTCAGCCGGATCATGGACCTCTTCAGCCCCCCGCTTGGGCTTGGATCAGGACATCGGAGGAGCTCTTCTGGACCGATCGGTGAACCTGGTATGGTGAAGATAATATTGTATGTTTTTTTTTTTTATTGGGGTATTGTATGTTTTTTTTTACAGGCAAAAGAGCTGAACTTCTTGGGGCATGCCCCGCAAAGGGCCCTGTTCAGGGCTGGTAAGGTAAAAGAGCTTTGAACTTTAGTAATTTAGAATAGGGTAGGGCATTTTGTTATTTTGGGGGGCTTTGTTATTTTATTAGGGGGCTTAGAGTAGGTGTAATTAGTTTAAAATTGTTGTAATATTTTTCTTATGTTTGTAAATATTTTTTTATTTTTTGTAACTTAGTTCTTTTTTATTTTTTGTACTTTAGTTAGTTTCATTGTAGTTATTTGTAGGTATTGTATTTAATTAATTTATTGATAGTGTAGTGTTAGGTTTAATTGTAGGTAATTGTAGGTATTTTGTTTAATTTATTTATTGCTAGTGTAGTGTTAGGTTTAATTGTAACTTAGGTTAGGATTTATTTTACAGGTAAATTTGTAATTATTTTAACTAGGTAGCTATTAAATAGTTCTTAACTATTTAATAGCTATTGTACCTGGTTAAAATAAATACAAAGTTACCTGTAAAATAAATATTAATCCTAAAATAGCTATAATATAATTATAATTTATATTGTAGCTATATTAGGATTTATTTAACAGGTAAGTATTTAGCTTTAAATAGGAATAATTTATTTAATAAGAGTTCATTTTTTTCGTTAGATTTAAATTATATTTAACTTAGGGGGGTGTTAGTGTTAGGGTTAGACTTAGCTTTAGGGGTTATTACATTTATTAGAATAGCGGTGAGCTCCGGTCGGCAGTTTAGGGGTTAATGTTTGAAGTTAGGTGTCGGCGATGTTAGGGAGGGCAGATTAGGGGTTAATAAATATAATATAGGGGTCGGCGGTGTTAGGGGCAGCAGATTAGGGGTACATAGCTATAATGTAGGTGGCGGCGCTTTGCGGTCAGCAGATTAGGGGTTAATTATTGTAGGTAGCTGGCGGCGACGTTGTGGGGGGCAGGTTAGGGGTTAATAAATATAATACAGGGGTCGGCGGTGTTAGGGGCAGCAGATTAGGGGTACATAGGGATAACTTAGCTGGCGGCGCTTTGCGGTCCGCAGATTAGGGGTTAATTATTGTAGGTAGCTGGCGGCGACGTTGAGGGGGGCAGGTTAGGGGTTAATAAATATAATACAGGGGTCGGCGGTGTTAGGGGCAGCAGATTAGGAGTACATAAGTATAACGTAGGTGGCGGTCGGCAGATTAGGGGTTAAAAAAAATGAATTGAGTGGCGGCGATGTGGGGGGACCTCGGTTTAGGGGTACATAGGTAGTTTATGGGTGTTAGTGTACTTTAGAGCACAGTAGTTAAGAGCTTTATGAACCGGCGTTAGCCCAGAAAGCTTTTAACTACTGACTTTTTTCTGCGGCTGGAGTTTTGTCGTTCGATTTCTAACGCTCACTTCAGACACGACTCTAAATACCGGAGTTAGAAAGATCCCATTGAAAAGATAGGATACGCAATTGACGTAAGGGGATCTGCGGTATGGAAAAGTTGCGGCTGAAAAGTGAGCGTTAGACCCTTTTTTGACTGACTCCAAATACCGGAGGTAGCCTAAAACCAGCGTTAGGAGCCTCTAACGCTGGTTTTCACGGCTACCGCCAAACTCCAAATCTAGGCCTATGTATTTTTGCAGTTTTCTGGGTACATTTGCTGGTGGCTCTTTGGCAGGATACAGAGAAGCTGACTTTGTGTTTGGTAGGTGGGGGAACAAAGTAAGCAGAGATGCATTTTCTCGCTTGATGATATTCTACATTACAACTGGTGGTACAACTTTTGATTTGATGGTTTACTCCCTTTTTCATATAATACAAAAATAGCTAAAGAATCTGGGTGGCCAGTGATGAGAAAGGGCTAAGCGAGAATGGGGTTTTTAAAATGTTGAATTGCTGGGCTGGGACAGATCATTACTGCTTGAAAATTATTTTTAAAAGAACCTTTAAAAACGTGACTTTAGTGTCCCTTTGATATTCAGTAGGGGATTATTTATTAACAAATTGTTTTTTAGCAAATCACTCGAACAGTGGTCAAGATTTATAAGGTGCTAGTTTGGAAGTAATTCATAAAGTACTACTTTATGTTATACAGTATATATGTTTAATAACCTCTCATGAGAAATGGTAAAAAGTACAATGAATAATGAGTGGAATATATATATGTTTGTCTTTAAGAGTAAGATAAGATTGATTAACTAATTTATGAATGAATTAAATAATTAATAAATTAAATAATTGATTAATGTAACCAACTAATTTAATATTAATTTTAGAGGGCCTTTATTATTCTCAAGTGTTTAACAAAATATATATTATATATATGTAGGAAGTTATAAATAGCTTTAAACTTAAATAGTGTTTCAGGACACATCTTTTTTTTTTTTTTAAATATACTATTATAGTCACACCTTTAAATCTACCATTATTTAATCACTTTAAATAATAAAAACTTTTTTTTTCTCTTGCGTTCACAGGACATTGTATGTTTTCCACAAGCCAAAAACATATCCATATACATACCAGAAATCCAATTTTAAGGTAAAATGTTTTGTTTTATTGTGGATTTAGGACTATAGATTTTGAACATGTGAAAATGTCAGTCATAAATATGTGTGTGTGTATATATAAAAAATATATGTGTGTGTGTATATATATTTATATATATATATGGGTGTGTGTGTGTTTGTATATACATATCAAATTAAAATGGAAATCTATAAAGTTATTATTTTAATTATATGAAACAATGTAATTGTTATTATTAAGTAAATATTTACTTTTATTTAGTCATATAAAACTATTTACATTCACCTAGATTACGAGTTTTCCGTTGCGGCTTTTAATGCTGAAAAAATGGCAATTCCAGCATAATGGCCAGTAACGCATATTACGAGTTGCGGTGGTATAACTATACCACAAGCATTTTAGCCTGTAATGCATTTTCAATCCTACACTCACGTTTTGAATAGCCAATAGGATTTCAGAAGCTATCCTATTGGCTGATTTGAATTTGAAGAATCAAATCAGCCAATAGGAATGCAAGGTACGCCATTTTGAAATGGTTACCTTGCATTCAAATTCAGTGTGCTGCAGCGACCGTATAAAGAGGATGCTCCGCCCAGGATGTCTTCGGGGTTCCAGGATGGCTCTGCTACGCGCCGCCGGGATGAAGATAGAAGATGCCCCCGGGATGGATGAAGACCTTGCCGCCTGGATGAAGACCTCGCTGCCTGGTTGGAGATGGGTGTTCGGACTTCAGAAACCGTGGGTAAATCTTTTGGGGTTAGTGTTAGGGTTTTTTTTTTTTTTTTTTTTTGGCTGTTTTTTTTTAGATTAGGGCTTTGGGCTTTGAAAAAGATCTGAATGCCCTTTTAAGGGCAATGCCCATACAAATGCCCCTTTAGGAGGGCAGCTTAGTTTTTTTTTAGAGTTAGGTATTTTATTTTGGAGGGTTGGTTGGGTGATGGGTTTTACTGTTGGGGGGACTTTGTATTTTTTTACAGGTAACAGAGTTGATTTCTTTAGGGCAGTGCCCTACAAAAGGCCCTTTTAAGGGCTATTGGTAGTTTATTGTAGGCTTGGGGGGGCTTTTTTATTTTTATAGGGCTATTAGATTAGGTGTAATTGTTTATATTTTTTAGTTTTTTATTTTTCGTGATTTTAGTGTTAATTATTTTTGGTAAACTTTAAATTTTTCGTAGGATTTGGTTTTTTTAGTTGTAATTTAGATTTTTTATTTCTTAGTGTTAGTTTTTTAAATTTGTAATTTAGATATTTTAATTGTTAGTATTTTTTATTTTATTAGATTTGTTAATTTATAGTTTAATGTTAGGTTTATATTTATTTCACAGGTAAGTTTTTATTTATTTATTTAAAAAGAGTTATATTGTAATTTTAATTTAAAGTTAGGGTGGGTGTTAGGTTTAGGGGTTAATAGTTTAGTGTTTTGCGATGTGGGGGGCTGGCGGTTTAGGGGTTAATAGGTTTATTTTGTGGCGGAGCTGTGGGAGGCCAGAGGCTTAGGGGTTAATAACTTTATTATAGTGGCGGTGATGTCGGGCAGCGGCGGATTAGGGGTTAAAAACTTTTATTAGTGTAATCGATGTCGGGGGCAGCAGATTAGGGGTTAATAACTTTATTTAGGTGTCTGCGATATTGGGGCGGCATAAACATAAACTTTGGGTTTATGTTAGGGTGTAGGTTTAAACATAACTTTTTTTTTGCCCCCAGACATCAATGGGGCTGCTTTACAGAGATTTTTCATTCCGCGATCGCAGGTGTTAGAAAAAAACCTAACACTCTCTCCCCATTGATGTCTATGGGGGAAAGCATGCACTAGCACGTCAAAGCAGCCCTTGGATTTTGTGCGGTATGGAGGTTAACGCAACCATATCGCACACACAAGGAAGCTTTTCATAAACTTTTTTTGCGTTCGTTTCGCACCCTGTTTAGCGCAAAACTTGTAATCTAGATGATTTTTATTAAGGAAATGATTATTAAATAATTAAATAAGTAATCAAATAAAACTATTTACATTATTATTAAGGTAATTATTATGTTTCTCTCTCCAGTAAAGACCAGCTGAAAAGTTTATTAAATATGAATAATTAACCTATTAAACTGGAGATAGTTCACTTCTCAATGATTGCATAATTATTTACAGTATGTATTTGACATGGTTTATAACTAAATCAGTAATTTTCTAATGTAACTGGAAAAAAAATCTAAAAAGTTTATTATTCTATAAATAAAACCTTTATGTAGAAAACCATACTAGTGATTTAAATTCTGATTTAAATCATGATTAAAATTTAAATTGATTTAAATAAAATTCACCCTGTACAGACCGTTGAATTACTTTCAATAGTTTTTCTTTCAATCTTAAATTACAATCTAAAAATATTTTTAAGCATCAGTATCTAACAATTCATTCTAGTTTAGAAGTTCGATAAATCTGATAAACTTGCTACAAACTCGAAATGGTGCAGTTGAAAGTTTTCCTCCTGGGTTGTTGAGTTAAATAATGAAAAAGCTAAAAGTAACATAATAGTTTAAATTATTTATTCAAGGGGACGAAGGGCAGGAAAAGAGGACAAGATAAGAAAAAACACTTTGCTCTTGAGACTTTGAGGATGTCTTTGACCTTGGAGCCTTGGGTCTCTTCTGTCAACAGGAGCCCTTCATGCAATTAATTATTTATGTTAGAATAGGCTGGCACTTAACAATACTTCACCGCCTACATCATTTGGGTTTGTACTTGGCACATGTATAAATCTACATTGATTGCCAATTAAACAAGACTTGGTAAAACTATATTATAGGTTGAAGTGCTTGAAGTGCACCGTTATGTTTGTTACAAGTGTGTGTGTGTGTGTGTGTGTATATATATATATATATATATACTCATACACACATACACACACATATATGATAATATATATTATATATTTTTTATTGTTTTCATGATTTATTGTCCTTGGGGACATGAAAGTCCGAATTAAACGTTCATGATTCAAATAGATAATGCAATTTTAAACAATTGTCCTGTGAACTTCTGTTATCAGTTATTTACTCTGCTTTATTTACCCTGCTTTGTCATTTCCTACTTTTATGTTATTCTCCTTTTCTTTGCCATACTCTAGAACACTGGTTTTCATAACCTGTCCTCAGACATCCTGAACAGGCCAGATTTTCAGGATTACCTTGGATGAGAGCAGGTAAAATAACTAGGTTTACTAATTAGCTGATTATTTCACCTGTGCTCAAGTTCAGATATCCTCAAAATGTGACCTGTTAGGGAGGTCTGAGGGCAGGTTTGAAAACCAGTGCACTAGACTGAGATATAGAGGGAAGAGGGAGGGATTAAAAGCTCTTGATGTGTTGGGTATTTTTTGCCTGCCTCCTAGTGGACTGCAGTTTAATGTGATGACTCGTGGACACTCACCACCATGAAAGAAATTAATGTTTTTTAACCATTTTTTTATATTTCAAATGTATCTTCCATTCAACTTACTTTACGTTTTGTTCTAAAACTTGCGTTTTACAAAAGTAATAATATACAAGAAGCAATTGTTAAATGTAATGTGTTTGATAAAGTTTTATTCCTTTTTTTTTTGTTTTTTCTTTATTTTTTTAACAGCCCTCAACAAATGGAGAATTGTATTACTTATGTGTGGACAATTTGAAGTCAACAGAAATTTTGGTTAGCTTTTCGGCATTAGTTCGTTGGGGAGAAACTGCTTGTAAGTGCACATTTGTCTACTAATGCGTGTCGTGAAAATGTAGATCAAGGAAAACAAAATGTCAATCGGTGGCGTATTTAGGTTTTGTGCTGTCCTAGGCACTCAAAATTCTGCTGCTCCAACCCTAGACCCCTCCCACACACAGGTTTTAGGCCTTTTTTGGGCATAATATTTTTTGCATCAGTTTATGTGCTGATAGAAGTATATTTCAACATGCTTATATTTAAAATTGAAATGTACCCATATACATTTCTTTTTTTAGCTTTCTATCCCTTTAAGGACAGTATTTAATTAAAGGGATAGTAAACACCAAAAATGGTATTGTTTAAAAAGATAGATAATTCCTTTATTATACATTCTCCAGTTTTGCATAACAAACACTGATATAGAAATACACTTGTTACCTCTTTGATTACCTTGTATCTAAGCTTCTGCAGACTGCCCCCTTATCTCAGTTCTTTTGACAGACTTGCATTTTAGACAATCAGTGCTGACTCATAATTGGAGTGAGCTTAATGTTATCTATATGGTACATGTGAACTAGCATTGTCTAACTGTGAAAAACTGTAAAAATGCACTGAGATAAGAAGCGGCCTTCAATGGTTTAGAAATCAGTTTAAGCCTAATTAGGGTTAGCTTTAAAAAAAAATACCAAGAGAACAAAGCAAAATTGATGATAAAAGTAAAGATAAAATTAAATAGAAAAGTTGTTTAAAATTGCATGCCTTATCTGAATAATAAAAGTTTAATTTTGACTTGACCTATTAACAACCTGATTATTCCCCTTAGTAAACCCTATAAATATATCTGCAAGGTCTTTATTTCCCTAATCTGAATATATGAGATACAAGATATACTCTCAAAAGCTAAATATGGTGCTCTGTGTCCTTGAGTATGATCTAGTGAGCATCCTCCATATAAATGAAGCAGGAGTCCACGTGCAGTTTCAATTTCTGTGAAGCATACCATGAATCCTGATACTTAACCCTTTGAGTGCTAACGACGGCTCTGAGCCGTCGCAAATTGTCCCAGTCAGGTGCAGACGACGGCTCAGAGCCGTCGCTAGCACTCACCTTGAGGGCAATCTGGGGGCTACCACTGACTCCCACCCCGGCGATCTGGCCTGCATAGTGACAGGCATCGCCGGGACTTCACGTTTTAAGCGGTGACGTCACGCACAACTTCATTTAAAAATTACAATGGACAGTATTCGGAAATGGGGGCATGCTGCTTAAAAGCCTGTATCTCAGGCATCTAAGCCGTTACAAACCCCCAAGACCCACCGTTGGAAAGGTAATCGCCTAACCTTTCCAACGGTATAAGTCTTGGGGATATGGAAAAAAAAAAGTAAAAAAAATATATATTTTAAAAAAATTTAAACCCCCCCCCCTCAAATCCAGCTTAGCACCCAGGTGGGGAATTGCTTAGCACTCAAAGGGTGAATAGTCTTACCAAAATTAAACTTTCATGATTCAGATACATCAATTTTTCTTTGTTCTCTTGGTATTTTTATTTGAAAATGCTGGAATGTAAGCTTAGGAGCCAGCCCGTTTTTGGCTGGCTACATTTAGACACCAATCAGCAAGTGCTACCCATGTACTGAACCAAAAATAGACTGGTTCCTAAGCTTACATTGCTGCTTTTTCGCATAAAGATACAAAGAGAACAAAGAAAAAATGATAATAGGAAAAAATTTGAAAGTTGGTTAAAATTGCATGCTCTATCTGAATCATGAAAGTTTAACATTTTTACTAGACTATCCCTTTAACAATTATATATTTGCTTGTGGTCAGGGCCAGCTCAACCATAGGACCAAGTGGGTTCAACAGACCCAGGCAGCAGTTTACAAGGGGCAGCACGTCAGTGACTGAGCCAGTCACTGTCAGACCCAGACTGTTCCTATCCTCTGTCTCGGTGGGACAAGTCTGTGTTTGAAGATGGTGCAGCCTGCCCTTTATTTATTCAGACTGAGGGGACTGATCAATGTGTCATGGGACTAAATTTCATTAGGAGGCCATGTGTGTCAGAAACAAGTGTCATCATATATATCTAAAAATAAACCATTACTATATATTCTCATTTCATTGTCTTTATTCTAACTTTATTTATGTTTTTTGTTTTTTTTATTTATTTAAACATCCAATAGCTGAAAATGAGTCTGCATCACAGAGTGGCCTTTTATTTGCTGAGAAGTTTTCTTGGAAAAGTATAAGTACTGGACATTTTGTTTTAAGAATAAGTACAGATCTAACCAAAGCTGCTATGATCCGCCTTCCGCCTGGGTCAGTGCATCGTCTTTATTTGTAATGATTGCCATTGTGAGATAAAGTGTTACAGGCCTTTAACATTGCATTTTAAAAGGACACAAAGGTATAAAGAGAAAGCGACTCAATGTGCAGATGGGTTAAACACATGGTTAACGTTAGCTACAGATCAGTAATGCACTACTGAAACCTAGCTGAACACATCTGCTGATCCAATGACAAGAGGCATATGTGTGTATCCACCAATCACTAGCTAGCTCCCAGGGTGCATTGCTGCTCTTGAGCCTACCTAGGTCTGCTGTTCAACAAATGATAGAAAGGGAAAACTAAATTTGTTAATAGAAGTAAAATAAAAAGTCTCTAAAAACTGCATGCTCAACCATAAAAGTTTAATATTGTCTTTCATGTCCCTTTAACAAATAAGTGTTCAAGAAATTCTTTAGTTTTCTGTCTATAAAAAAATATATATATTTTAAATATCTATCACAATATGCGTTTTCCTTAGTGAAAATTATATACAGCTAATGCTTAGAAATAACTTTATTTTATTCCTAATTAAAACCTTTGAACTGTAAGCAAACCTCTGTATTATAACATAATTAACAAGTAAACAATCACATGGTTAATAGTTTAACATATTTTGGTATCATTCATATTAACCCTGTAAATTTAAATAATGAGAACAGTTTACTTTCACGTTATCATGCAATATTTTCATTATAACAATCTGAATGCATCTGTCTGTAAATATTTATTATTTATTTGTCTTTTTGTCGTTTTCTTTTTCCAGGCGTCATTTGTTACGTTTTACTGCTACTTCACCCTTAGGGTACCATATCCACCTGTGTAGTACAGTACCGTTTGTATTTGGTGATGAAGAAACTGTTATGCCACATCTTGAAAAGGTACGTGTTTCCATAGCAACTAAAAATACTAGGTCATTGTTCCTGATATATAATAAATTCATGGCATTTTCTGTTTTAGGAAGACATGAGAAAAAAACAGTTGTCTAGAAAATTTAAAGGGGTACATAATACTCATGCTAAATCACTTGAAAGTGATGCAGCATACCTGTAAAAAGCTGACAGGAAAATATCATATGAACAGCTCTATGTAAGAAAGGAAGATATTTTACCTCAAAATTACTTCAGCTCATAAGTGTAAGTGTTCTGTGAACAGTTATACTTCAGCTACTGTAGCTGCATGTTAAAAAAAAAAACAGCCAATCAATTTCACAGTTTGCTTTACTGTGATCTCATGAGATTTTAAAGGACCAGTAAATACAGTAAATTTGCGTAATCAATAAATTCATGATAAAAAGACAATGCAATAGCACTTACTCTGAACTTCAAATGAGTAGTAGATTTTTTTCTAACAAATTTCAAAGTTATGTATATTTCCATTCCCCCTGTATCAGGTGACAGCCATCAGCCTATCACAAATGCATATACGTATATTCTGTGAATTCTTGCACATGCTCAGTAGGAGCTGGTGACTCAAAAAGTGTAAATATAAAAAGACTGTGCACATTTTTTTAATGGAAGTAAATTGGAAAGTTGTTTAAAATTGCATGCTGTATCTGAATAATTAACGTTTAATTTGACCTGAGCGTCCCTTTAATGTAATGTCGAGAGATTTCCTAGTAAATATCCTTAAATTGAGGAGGGAAATAACATGACTGTGCCCGCACATGCCAGATGCAGGCTCCCTTACAAGTCTTGGGACTAGCATCCTTATTGGCTTCTTAAAGTCCCTTTACAATGAGATGTGGCTACTGAGGACATTTTGAGGTAAAATATCTTCCTTTTTACATAGAAATGTTCAGGTGATATTCTCTACTCAGCTTGTTACAGCTATACTGCATCACTTTCAAGTTCTTCAACATTTTCATGTCCTTTTAACAATTAATCATTTTCTTTTTGGGACATTTTTTTTTTATTAGTTGCAATCAAAGTTAAAAATATGTATTGAAATCTATTAAGCTTTTTTATTATTATAAATGTACAAAAGGGTGACATTTGTAGTTTTATATGACTACTTTACAAAACAGAAATTGAAAAAGTATATCTAAGTAAAACAATGTTACATACATCTAGTAATAAGAACCAAACAGTTTTATCTGTTCTTGTAGTAACGTATGACTAGCGATTTAAAAAAATAGAACAATGTCACATAAATATAGCAATTACAACTACACACAATTGTAGCCATTTCTTTCAGCATGTTAGTTCCTAGAGATAGTGGCATAGCGTTTGTTTGTTTGTTTACATTTTATGTTTGCTGTGACACATGCACATTCATAACAAGAAGTAAATAATATTCTACAGGCCTATATATAAGACTGCAAATTATGCAGTACATACTATAGTCTGACCTTTTATAGGTAATACTAGTCCTTAAGCCCGTTCACACGGGCCATTTTTTGCAGTACAGCAGTCCCACCCCTTGCTCTCTCCCTCCCCCTCTCTTTTGCTCTCTCTCTCTCTCTCTCTCTCTCTCTCTCTCTCCCCCCTTTCTTTTGCTCTCTCTCTCTCCCCTCTCTTTTGCTCTCTTTCCCCCCCTCTTTTGCGCTCTCTCTCTCCCCCTCTCTTTTGCTCTCTCTCTCCTCCATCTCTTTTGCGCTCTCTCTCCCCCATCTCTTTTGCACTCTCTCTCTCCCCCTCTCTTTTGCTCTCTCTTTCCCCCCTCTTTTTTGTGCTCTCTCCCCCCTCTTTTGCGCTCTCTCTCTCCCCCCTCTTTTGCGCTCTCTCCCCCCACCCCTCTCTCTCCCCCCCCTCCCACCCCTCCCTCCCCCCTCTCTCTCCCCCCCACCCCTCTCTCTCCCCCTCTATTTTGCGCTCTCTCTCCCCCCCTCTTTTGCGCTCTCTCTCTCCCTCCTCTTTTGCTCTCTCTCCCCCCCACCCCTCTCTCTCCCCCTCTCTTTTGCGCTCTCTCCCTCCCTCTCTTTTGCGCTCTCTCTCTCCCCCCCTTTTGCGCTCTCTCCCCCCCCTTTTGCGCTCTCTCCCCCCTCCCCTCTCTCTACCCCCTCTTTTGCGCTCTCTCTCCCCCCTCTTTTTTGCGCTCTCTCTCTCCCCCCTCTCTTTTGCGCTCTCTCTCCCCCTCTCTTTTGCGCTCTCCCCCTCTCTTTTGCGCTCTCTCCCTCTCTTTTGCGCTCTCTCCCTCTCTTTTGCGCGCTCTCTCTCTCCCCCCTCTTTTGCGCTCTCTCTCTCTCCCCCCTCTTTTGCGCTCTCTCCCCCCACCCCTCTCTCTCCCCCCCACCCCTCCCTCTCCCCCCCCACCCCTCTCTCTCCCCCCCACCCCTCTCTCTCCCCCCCACCCCTCTCTCTCTCCCCCACCCCTCTCTCTCCCCCCCCCACCCCTCTCTCTCCCCCTCTATTTTGCGCTCTCTCCCTCCCTCTCTTTTGCGCTCTCTCGCCCCCACCCCTCTCTCTCTCCCCCCTCTTTTGCACTCTCTCTCCCCCCTCTCTCTCTCCCCCCACCCCGCTCTCTCTCCCACCCCTCTCCCCCCCACCCCTCTCTCCCCCCCCTCTCTCCCCCACCCCTCTCTCTCTCTCTCCCCCCTCTCTCTCCCCCCCACCCCTCTCTCCCCCCCCACCCCTCTCTCTCTCCCCCCCTTTCTCTCTCCCCCCCCACCCCTCTCTCTCTCCCCTCCTCTCTCCCCCCCACCACTCTCTCTCTCCCCCTACCCCTCTCTCTCTCCCCCCTCACCCCTCTCTCTCTCCCCCACCCCTCTCTCTCTCTCCCCTCTCTCTCTCCCCCCCAACCCTCTCTCTCCCCCCCACACCTCTCCCCCCCCCCACCCCTCTCTCCCCCCCACCCCTCTCTCTCTCCTCCCCTCTTTCTCCCCCCCCACCCCTCTCTCTCTCCCCCCTCTCTGCCGCAGATCAGCTAGGGACTCAAAGGCCAGGTGTGTTTGTCCTCGTGCTGTCTCTACTGCGCATGACAGCTTCGGACAAACACACTTGGCCTTTTATATTATAGGATAGTAGATATGATGAAGTGGGAACAGTAGATTTTTAAGGACTAGATCATGAATGGAGTGTTATTTATCACTCGTGCATTAACTGCGCTAGAAGTAAGCTTTATGTGCGCATATTACAAGCTGAAAGTAAAACTTTTCGCTCATGCGCTAACCCGAGAAACACAAGAAGCCAAAGCTAAAATATCACGACCACGTTAACTTATTCCCCCATAGACTTCAATTTAGCAAGAAAAGTGGAAAATAAACTAACACCATACCAAAACCGATTGCATTTTCTCTCAGGTGCACTAACCTGGCATGAAAATGTGAATATTTCACATTCCAATGTTTTTCACATAGCAGAATATGTTCTATTTATTCATAGATAGATATAATGGAAAAAAAAAAAAACATTTTTTAGACTTCAATTCCAGGAAAGGGAGGCAAAATAAATAGTAAACGCATATTACAAAGTTGTTTTACTGTGCATTATTAAACTTTTTATGTCACAACCTCAAAGTGTTTCATGTCCCTTTAATTTTATTGTAGTATTTTCTTAAAGGTACATGAAACCCAAACATTTTCTTTCATGATTCAGACAGAACATACATTTTTAAACAACTTTCCAATTTACTTCTTTTATTAAATTTGCTTCATTCTATTGGTGTCCTTTGTTGAAGGAGTAGCTGAACACATCTGTAACCCAATGACATAAGGCATATATGTGCAGCCACCAAATCAGCAACTAGCACCTGAGCCTACCTAGAAATGATACCAAGAGAATTAAGTAAATTAGATAATAGAAATAAAGTGAAAAGTTGATTAAAATTGCATTTTCTATCTGAATCATGCATTTTTGGAGGTTTCATGTCCCTTTAATCATAATAGTAAATGCCCTCTATTTTTATGGTATTGAAATGAGGAATCTATTGTATTTTACCTCAATATTTAATATTTTAATATTTCTTTAGGAGAGCTATCGCTTTGTTGAGCAAGCTTCACGTATTGTAAGAGCAATTTTAAATGTTATGATTCATTTTAACAATAAAGAGGAACTACCAAAAGCAGTTAAAGAGTTGGATTTAACCGTGTGTTCCGAAGGAACAAAACTACGTCTTGGAAAAGCTAAAGAACATTATGAGGTAATTTTGTCTTTTCCTGTGATTATAAAACAACACTATGACAAGGTTAATTTTTCCTATATATAGTTAGCCGTTTACAGATCAAAAACAGTTTTTGTATTCATTTAAAGTGAAAGTTAATCCTAGCGTTTGTGAAATTCTAGGATTGACTATTGAAACAAATAAAGGGGACTTTCATTCATGAATTATAAGATACTTCATGCAGAAAGCTCCTTTATTTGTTTCAAGCGTTCACTGTTCTAAGCTGCTCAGGCAGCCCATGGCAGAACGCTGTTTTGCTAAGAGGTGACGTTTCCACCTCTTAGCAAATAGCGTGCGGGAAATCCGGCTCCCATGGGCGCCAAGCCAGATTTTCTTGTCAAGGACAACTCATACTGTATAAGATCCTGTCGTTTTTTTGTACATTTTTTTTAACCAGCATTTTAATAATGAACAAGATTTATATGACAACCACATAATTAAAAAGTATTATTATTTTTAATAATTACTTACATCAAAATATGACCCCTTATTTTGGTTATTTTGAAAGACTTGTATTTTAGCCAATCAATGCTGACTGCCAGGTAACTCCACAGGAGTGAGCACAATGTTATCTATATGACACACATGAACTAGCTGTGAATAACTGTCAAAATGCGCTGAGATAAGTGGTGACCTTCAAGGGCTTAGAAATTAGCATATGAGCCCACCTAGGTTTAACTTTCAACAATGAATACCAAAAGAACAAAGGCATCTATGAGTTAAATTATTTGTTGCCAAAGTTATCATTTATAATAACCATGTTATATTATAGACTACATACAGTATATAAATTTGAAAACACAGAAGTCACATATTCATTATTTGCTGACCATAGTATTAAAGGGATATGAAACCCCAACATTTTCTCATGTGATTCAGACAGATCACACAATTTAAAAAAAAAAAAAGTTTCCAATTTACTTATAAAATTTGCTTTGTTCCGATGGCATTCTTTGTTGAAAAGATACCTAGGTAGGTGTCTGGAGCACTACATGGCAGTAAATAGTGCTGCCATCTAGTGCTCTTGCAAATGGATAACATTCTTGCAAAATTGCTGCCATATAGTGCTCTAGACACGTGCACGCTCCTGAATTTGCCTCCGTGCTTTTCGACCAAAAAAAAAAACCATCAAGAGAATGAAGTAAATTAGATAATAGAAATAAATTAGAAAGTTGTTTAAAATTGTATATTCTATCTGAATCATAAAAGAAAAAATGTAGGTTTTTTATCCCTTTAACCTGTATTTTCTTCTTAAATGGAAAAAGTCCACAGCTGCATTCATTACTTTTTGGGAATTAAGAACCTGGCCACCAGGAGGAGGCAAAGACAACCCAGCCAAAGGCTTAAATACTCCTCCCACTCCCCTCATCCCCCAGTCATTCTTTGCCTTTCGTCCCAGGAGGTAGGCAGAGAAGTGTCAGAATTTTTGTTTTTTGTCTCTTATGGAGGGTAGTACTCTTAGGCGTTGGACAGAAGTTTTAATTAGTCCTGTCAGTCTCTCAGTGAGGGCTTGGATGAAAGTTAGAGTCCGGAGATGCAGGGAGTTTCTTTCTGCGAAACCATCCCGACTCATATTAACAACTCCTCAAGCAATCGGCGTTGTCGAATTTCGCTCCACTGCTTGCTTTCTTCTCTCAAGTCCATGGCGGAGGCGATGCTACTATCCGTCACACTTGAAAGGCTGTGTTCCTGTTCCATGGCGTAGATTCCGGTAAGATCGTTTCATTTTACTTTATCATCAATGTACTGTAATGTGAAGGTTTTCCCGAGAGGCTACAACACCTTGCGGGTCTAACTATATGACATAAAAGTCTCAGTGAGTCTCGGTTAATATCTCCTGAGGGGGGTTATTGAACAGGGGGGTTTATAATCATGTTTGTTATGTGATTCAACCTGCTTATGTGTGATGTTTATGGGCTTGTGGTTTGGAACTTTGAGGCCTTTAGAAGTGATGCAGCATTTTGGTTGGGCGTGCTTTTTTTGCACTGTACGGTTCACCTTGTGTTCGGGTGTGGTTATGTTCCGTTTCCCATTTACGCATTCCCAACCGTGTGGCGAAGGAGATATTCTAGCCACAGGGGTCTAGTCATAGGAGCTGGTCAGTGCCCCAGCCATTGGGGGTGTCAGGTGCCGTTTTTGTTTTTACTACTTTAGTCCATATTTATATATCCTCTGTTCAGATTTTCAGATTCAGTTATGGAAGATTCTGATACCGAGACTATTTTGATTTCAGATTCTGTGTCCGGTGACAAATCCGGAATGTCCTCGTTGACACATGTCAACCAGTTTTGTTCCGTATGCCATATGAGAGCGCCTGGTTCCTCGGGCTTGGGGAATCAGGAGACTGCTGAGCCATCCGCCTCTGGGGGGTCCCGTCCTCGAAGAGGTGAGTTCCCTACCAATTCATACTTCTACACATGCGGGTAACCCAGTTTATGGTTTCTCCATGCGGGGTGGTGTGTTCCCCCTGGAGGTTGCAGCACGTTTTCGCTTCCACATAATGTTGGCGATTGTTTGTTTGCAGAGACCAGACGTTTATTTGATAATGTGCTTGTGCCCTATTGTCCCGGGCCTTCCGCCTTGGGGTGGGCCTCTACAGTCCACCTCATTAGATATGTGGGGATGGGGTTATCTCCTGTTTGTCTTTTGTTTGAGATCTTTCCCAGTTTTTGAAAGATAGGGCTCCGTTGGGCTGGTCCTGTGGGTAGGCCTGTGTCTTTTGGGCATTAACCTTCGGGTTGCCTTATATTTTATTTGTATCCGATAGGATGTTTATTTGTTTTTGTTTACCTCTGGAACCATCTGGGATTGATACTCTTTGTTACTTCTTCGGAAGTCGTTTGGACATGTTAGTCCTATGTTTTATAATGTTTGTTTTGTTTTTTCCCCTATGAGGGAGAATTTATGCAGCTTGCCAGTTAGGACCCTGGGTACAGGCTGGTCCTGTCAGGTTCGTTCGGTTTTGCGGCTGTTCAGACACGTGGCCTAAAAAAACAAAAAGATACAGATGCGCCACATGGCCCAATATTGTTTGTTCCAAAATAATAATATTTATGTGTAAAAGAGATACACTCACATATATTAAAAGCACCTCAGATGGTGCTGTAGAAGCAGTCTGGGATCTATAACAGTCACCCAGCAGACCGACCTCCTGAGATTAGTATGGAATCTGTATAAAGGAGATATGAGAGACACAGGGGGCCAATATGGCCTAGTACTGTTTAGCCAAAAGTGTATGCAGACAGATGTATAAATTTGCACTCACATTTGTTGTAGCATCTCCATTGATGCTAATAGAGCAGGCTGGGGTCAATTCAGTCACCCAACAGACTTAGTTCAAAGGCAATCAGGAAACCACAGTCCTCCAAACCATTCAAAAGGCCAAAGGTTTCCAAAAATATTCCAGATAAAAGGCAGCAAGTGTTTAAAATATTAAAATTACTTTATTAAAATATTATGAATCACAAGCGACGCGTTTCTCAGCCTATGGCTGTTTCATCAGGCTTAATCATCAGTTTAAGCCTGATTTGGCCTTCAGTTTTAGGCCTCTGGATGGTCCTGTTGGGACTTGACCAACGGCTTGTATGGATAGCTGTCCAGCATGCAGAAGGTTTTGCAATTTGAAACCTGTTGCAGCTCTTGGCACCTTAAGGGTGCGAGTGTAAGCTGTTTCTAGTGTATTAGATGCCGCTTTTACTCTTGGATGTGTATGGTCTGTCTGAGTTATGAGACCTTTGGGTCTTTTTCCATTGTCTCCGGGTGAGTTAGATCTCCTTTTCGGGATCTGCGTTCTGGATGATGATTGGTACCTGTGGGGACTTGTTTAGCTCAGGGTTCCCCGGAGCTGGGAAAGCTTAGCGCCTTTCTCTCCCCTGTGTAATCTGCCTGTGTGGAGGTGATGGGGAGACTAGCCCTGCTAGTAGGGTTTGTGGACCTCGAGGTATCCCTTCTGTTGTCCTAAGGCTTTGAGAAGTCCCTTCATTTAACTTCTAGCCTTGCCCCTTTGAGCGTTGGACTTTGGTTAGGGGTGGTTCCTTCCTTTGGTTGGGACTTTCGAGTTTTCGTCGCTATCCAGATTCTCTGGATATGCATCCATTCCCTTTGTCTGGCTTTTTGGCCAGTTGGGGTGTTTAGTTCCAGGGTATGGTTGCCTGAACTATTGGTTGCCCCGGACCTGTTTTTCTCCCTGAGAATTCCGCTTTCTGGAGCTTCGCTTCTTTTTCATGTCCCAGTTTTGGGTTGTTTTGGATCTCAGGGCTGGTCGGGGTGTTCCACGGTAGTGGGAACTTGTGCTATGTCCTTGCTCCATCTACCTGACCAGGTCAGGGTTGGCCTGGTTTTCGGAGTATGTATACTCTTTACAACAGAGTAACCCATGTCATCTAGGGGTTAGCTGTGTGGCTTGCGCCTCAAGGGTTGTGGGTTTATGCCCAGCTGCTGGCATTGGATTCAAATTTCTTGTGCGCCTTAGTGTTGCATTCCCCTGGTCAGCTTGCCAGTGTACCCGTGGATACTCTGCTCTGCAGGTGAATGGGTTGGCTGTGCCTCTGTTAATAATCCTGTTAGCTCAGGATGCTAAGGCATAGATCTAGCCTTCTTATGAACCTTTAAGACTGAGGTTAGATTCCTAATGGCGAACTACTTGTAGGTGGGTCCTTTTCTAGGACATTTGCTTTGGGGATTTTCTTCCCAATTAGCCAGTGGCTTCGGGCCTTGAGGTCATTTGTTGCCCTTCCGGCCTCTTCCCTTTTTCTTTAAGCGATAATCTCCTTCCTATGGAGATGGAGTCCTTTCTTGGGGCTTCTCCTGGTCGGGAAGTGGAGGGTGGAATTGGTTCCACCTGGGGTCTTGCTGGCCCCAAGTTAGACGGTGGGGCCTTGTTTTGATAGATCCTTAGGTCTATGGCCTTGTCTGTTTTCAGAGTCGGGTTGCACTTGTACTCTGGGGGGGGTGGCTGTACCATCTTTACGCTTGTTAACCTGTATCAGTTTTGGGATTCTTTTGTTCCCCTGTATTGGATCCCTGTGGCTGGGTTGGTCCAACTGGGTGGGTCTGCAGGTCAGGATGTCCGAGCGGTTTAAGGGTCGCAGTCTCCTCTGGATGTGTGAGCTTGAGTCTATCCTGATAGCTCAGTCTGCTAG
Organism: Bombina bombina; assembly: GCF_027579735.1. NCBI lineage: Eukaryota > Metazoa > Chordata > Amphibia > Anura > Bombinatoridae > Bombina > Bombina bombina. The sequence goes on from NC_069502.1 coordinate 886,020,362, forward strand.
GAGATGTTTTTTCCTTTTTCCTTGCTCCTTTTGTCAGGAGAGGGTTTACTCTTCCTTCGGGTTTTGAGGTTATACTCTCCTTCTCGGGGGGCCTCGATGGAGGCTTTGTATTCCCCTTTTTAAGGACCTGTGAGTAGGTCCGGCGGCTTAGGTTGCCTGGACCGTGCCCTCTGTCGAGGGGCTGTTTTGTGTGGTCTATTTCTTGATGACTGCTTCTTCTTCCTTGCAAGCTCCCTCTGTGTCGTCCTGTTATGGACTCAGTGTTTTCAAGCTTGGGGTTTTCACCTGGGTCTATTACACGCTTTTCACATTCGAATACTTTGGTATTCTATGGACAGGCGCTAGGAGGACTTTGCCTCTTTAGTTACATTCCATGCTTGCAGTATGTTGGGGAGACTTCTTTTCTGTCTCTGTGCCCGGTCTTATCCCGGTTTTCGCTTGGTATAAGCGTGGCCGTCTTCCCTGTTTGGGTTCTTTTGGGTCTCTGTGAGCTGGGCCCACTCTTGGAGGTGTTCTTTTTTATATTTAAGGGACCTTTCGGGTTCCTCGGTTCTCCTTTGCCTTGTTCCCTTGGGTATTTAGGCTGGTTTCCCCTTCATTTGTGAGGGGTGAGTGGTGGGGGACCTTCTGTTGGGCGACGGTGTCTCTTGGTGGACTGTTAGCCCAGTCGAGTCCGTTTTACGGTCTCTAGTTTGGCTCTGGACTAGCTGCAAGTCAATGTCACTGCGGCTTTTTCCTTTGAAATTTTTTCTCGGCTTCGGACAAAGCGGGATTTTTATTGGGTAGAGGTTCAGGTCTGGTGCCCTCAATTTGGGCCGCCTATTGTACCCTCCCGTCTTGGCATTCAGTGTCCTCTATAGCTTAGGTATTGTTTTCCCAAAAGTAATGAATGCAGCTGTGGACTCTTTCCATTTAAGAAGAAAAACATAAATTATGCTTACCTGATCATTTCCTTTTCTTCTGATGGAAAGAGTCCACAGCTCCCCACCCGTAATTTTATGTGGGGCGTCCTTATATTCTTCTGGCACCTTTTCACCCTGATATTTCTTCTACTGTTCCTCGGCAGAATGACTGGGGGGTGAGGGGAGTGGGAGGAGTATTTAAGCCTTTGGCTGGGGTGTTTTTTGCCTCCTTCTGGTGGCCACTCCAGGTTCTTATTTAATGAATGCAGCTGTGGACTCTTTCCATCAGAAGAAAAGGAAATTATCAGGTAAGCATAATTTATGTTTTTTCTTTGTATTCTAATGTTAATTGTGTTTTTTCTTTCGCTTTGTTACTTCTTTAAACGGTTATGTAACAACTGCCCTTTAATCATTATAATTTACCATCCTTCATTCTGTTCTTTTTTCAGATTTTTAACAAAGCCCTATGGCATCTTATAACAGAAGTTATGGGAAACAAAGTTACCCTTGACTTGGTTTTAGCTTATAGAGCTTTCACATTGGATTTCTCTTCACTTACATCAACCCAAACTTCTCTTCCAACAGGTATCTTTCCACTGTAACATTATAATGAAAACAAAATACTTGAAATTAATGTGATTAATCGGAGGACAAATTCAATTGGAAAGTTCAAGTGTATTGTTGCAGTTTTTATTTTAGATGTATATTACTCTTGTCTGCACAGTATGATTAAATTATACAAAAGCATATTTTTGTTTTAATTTGGTTTTCCACTTTTGTTGAAAAAATACTGGTCTTATTAATTGGCACATTTTATAACAAATACAGGACTTCACTTAAAATCAGCATGAAAATAAATTATTTGATCTAAAATGAACAGGTCTCCTAAAAGAATTGTTTAAAGAAAAGAAAATTTGTAGTTATAATGGACCTTTATTTCTGTATTTATCCTATACTACCTAAAATTGATTTCGGATAATAATAATAATACATATATAAATAATAATGCATATATAAAATAATTACTTATTGGCCATGTTTAGTTTTGATAGTATGTGCTGGGCTTAAACGCCGTTAGGACCCATGGAACGTCCTACCATATAAGGCACCCTACAGCTGCCCCCTTTGACGTAGGAAAAGATCCGCCTGGGGGGGGGTGCCTAGCAGCTTTTACATATAGTGTTTACATCGCAACTTTGTTCCGATGTGAACGCTATTATTCTGTAACGAAGGGGTTAATGTAAAGGTCAATATGGATGAATTAGTGCCCGGTTTTTAATAAACCTATTAAAAACAAGGGAACTTTAATTCATCAAAATTGACATTTCACTCCTTTTCTTCAAAACGTACCTTTTAATCCTGAATGCCGCTCCAGCGATTCCCCCGGCCGTCAGAAGCCTCTTCTTACGTCAGAAATGACGAATCCGGCTTCCTCCAATCACGGCTTTCCCCCCGGGGGGATCATGGCCTGATGCAACACCGTGATTGGAGGAAGCTGGATTCATCATTTTGGACCCGCAAAGAGGGCTTGCGACAGGCGGAGGAAGCCCTGCAGCGGCTGACAGGATTAAAAGGTAAGCTTTTGAAGAAAAGGAGTGAAATGTCAATTTTGATGAATTAAAGTGCCCTTGTTTTTAATAGAATTATTAAAAACTGGGCACTAATTCATCCAAATTGATCTTTACTTTAAGGACAATACTAACAGCATCAGGCTTCCTCTACTTTTTATGAAGTTCCAAAGCTGGTGGCCTGTAATAACCTCATCATTATGTTCTTAAAAATAATAAGAAGTAAGAGTCTTAAAAATATAAAGAGTACAACTTTTAAAAGTATAACTCTTAAAAATTATATGAGAGTACAAATATTGTATTTAGTCTTAAAGGTTATTTAATATGAGGAATTTTAGTTCCTTAATCTGAGTTGTAAAGTGCAAATATATATATGTGTATCTATGCAATATTTTCTGATTTCATCCCAGAGTGACAATATAGCATACGTCCATAAAATATATCTGTTTATTTACACAGCTTTTTATGACTCATTGAGGAATTAACAATTAAATTCTAACTAATCCAGAAATATATATTTTATGTTTCTTGACCATGCAAGACATAACTATATGAAATCTGGCTTATTATTTAGCTAAAAAGGGGTTTACAATGTACAATTTGTAGCTATGGGATTAGCTATTTCTATATTATATTAATAGGCAGAATTGACTGGGTTCTAGCCTAAAATATTGCATACATACACATATAGATGAGAAAATTATAAATAACCCAATGTAATAAGACTCTTAAAATTACTGTTGGTTTCAAAATACACAATTATTTATTAGATCAGCTAAAAACATAAAATGACACAATATTCAATGCGTAGGCCTAAAGACAATAACAATTAACATTTACTTACAAGACAAATATACACTTATACAAACATACATGATACAGGTACCTTATTCAGATTTTGTAATAGGGTTGTCTGGGACAGTACGGATGTTTCTACTAGCTTCCTGTCCTCATCCTCCCCTCTCTCTCTCTCTCTATTCTGACTCCTGACTAACTCTACTGACTAAATCTTGTTCTATATATTAAAACCATGTCCCCATCTGTTAGTATTACTTTAATGCAATTGGTTCATTTTTTCCCTCCCTAACCAAATTTGGGAAACTAAACACCATTGGTCCTAGCCGTTTACATGTAAATAGGGGCTATTGTAGGGGGTGGATAGCTATAAATCATGATAACCTGTTATCTACCACATCCACACCCCAACAGCCAAAGACTCCTATTTACATGTAAACATTTGGTGATTCTATTGAATGGGAGGAAGCCTGGGGAAATAACTCCCTTATTTACCATCTCCTGATTTTCTTTGAGGTAGACAGGGTATGGTAAACAAAAGGCTTTATGGTTTTGTAACTGAAACAGGGCATTAAATAGACAGCTTATATATTTCTCATGGCTAGTTAATATGACTAGAATATTATACCAGTACATAAATATGCTCATACATACAAACAATATATACATAGAAATGGAACTATAACATAAGCAATTTCCCAAACTGTAACAGTCCCCCGCTTTGTGGCCTTGAAAGCTTTAGCCAAAGGCCACACATAATGTATCTTGCTTATGTATTTCTCCCATGATCAGACCCTTACTAGACAACCTATGCATTACTACAAAGTATTATATACAGTATCATGCTATAACCCATGGTAATGTGTTCCGTGAGATGAAGTTTAATTTAGCAAAGATTAACACGACTAGCCAATAGCATTAATTATGCTATTTGACACTGGTGCTGGCATCTGGAAGCTTGGTATCCTTATGTAAGACAAGATCTGTACATCCATCAGTCCATTTTGCACGTCTTGAAACTGAAGTGACACCTTCTTGTACAAACGTTTGTTATGAGGGCAACGGCACGTATACACTTTCATATTAATGGAACAGTTTTTCTTTTCTTTTGCCACAGGGGCCTGCTAGATAAGTGGTGATATTTTTGTAAACTGTTATCACCTTGCAGCGCCACAAGTCCATTTTCTTAGTATATGCACATGCAAGTAAAGGGTGTTGAGTTCAGGAGTTATGTTGTGAACACAGGAACCTGTTGTGGTGTCTTCTAATGCCGTAGCCACCGTGAAATGATGTGAGTCCCTGGCTCTGTAACACAAATGTACCCCTTTTGATGATCCACTTGCATAACTGCACTATCCTTCCTTCAGGGATGTTGGTAGTGTCTTTGTGATAGGCTGTGACAGGATCTTGAATCTTCCATCTTCCTTCTGTCTCTGGGATGTTATTTTCTAATTTGAAGTAATATCATCAGCAGAGAAGTCCCAGATCTAAACAGCACATCTTCGGTAGTTAAAAAAACGCACTTGGCATAATCAAAGCTATTGACAGTGGTGTTGGTATCCCAAATCTTGGAGAGGCAAATACTGCCATTATTCTCCTGAGAATTATATTCTCTTTTGGCATTCATCTCACACCTGATAGGTTTGAACACAAAACCATATAGGTTATAACTGAAAAATCAACATATTTATGTTACTCAGATTAAAATATTAACCAACATATAAACAAAACAAAAAATAAAACAAAAAGAATTCCCTACACCTTCTACACTAAGTATTAAAACAAAAGCGTTACTCATCTTGTTATGAAAAACTTGATGGTAATTTAAATTATCTTGTATTATTAAATATTAACAGTGGTATGGATTGCATTATTTGTAATAATAATAACAATCATAGTTAAACACTTAGGCCTAGATTTAGAGTTGGGCGGTAGCCGTCAAAACCAGCGTTAGAGGCTCCTAACGCTGGTTTTTAACGCCCTCTGGTATTTGGAGTCAGTCATTAAAGGGTCTAACGCTCACTTTCCAGCCGCGACTTTTCCATACCGCAGATCCCCTTACGTCAATTGCGTATCCTATCTTTTCAATGGGATCTTTTTAACTCCGGTATTTAGAGTCGTGTCTGGAGTGAGCGTTAGAAATCTAACGACCAAACTCCAGCCGCAGAAAAAAGTCAGTAGTTAAGAGCTTTCTGGGCTAACGCCGGTTTATAAAGCTCTTAACTACTGTGCTCTACAGTACACTAACACCCATAAACTACCTATGTACCCCTAAACCGAGGTCCCCCCACATCGCCGCCACTCTATTAAAAAATTTTAACCCCTAATCTGCCGACCGCCACCTACGTTATCCTTATGTACCCCTAATCTGCTGCCCCTAACACCGCCGACCCCTATATTATATTAACCCCTAATCTGCCGCCCCCGCTATCGCTGACCCCTGCATATTATTATTAACCCCTAATCTGCCGCTCCGTACACCGCCGCTACTTACATTATCCCTATGTACCCCTAATCTGCTGCCCCTAACACCGCCGACCCCTATATTATATTTATTAACCCCTAATCTGCCACCCACAACGTCGCCTCCACCTGCCTACACTTATTAACACCTAATCTGCCGAGCGGACCGCACCGCTACTATAATAAAGTTATTAACCCCTAATCCGCCTCACTCCCGCCTCAATAACCCTATAATAAATAGTATTAACCCCTAATCTGCCCTCCCTAACATCGCCGACACCTAACTTCAAACATTAACCCCTAATCTGCCGACCGGAGCTCACCGCTATTCTAATAAATTTTTTAACCCCTAAAGCTAAGTCTAACCCTAACACTAACACCCCCCTAAATTAAATATAATTTAAATCTAACGAAATAAATTAACTCTTATTATATAAATTATTCCTATTTAAAGCTAAATACTTACCTGTAAAATAAACCCTAATATAGCTACAATATAAATTATAATTATATTGTAGCTATTTTAGGATTAATATTTATTTTACAGGTAACTTTGTATTTATTTTAACCAAGTACATTAGCTATTAAATAGTTAAGAACTATTTAATAGCTAAAATAGTTTAAATAATTACAAAATCACCTGTAAATAAATCCTAACCTAAGTTACAATTAAACCTAACACTACACTATCAATACATTAATTAAATAAAATACCTACAATTATCTACAATTAAACCTAACACTACACTATCAATAAATTAATTAAATACAATATCTACAAATAAATACAATTAAATAAACTAACTAAAGTACAAAAAATAAAAAAGAACTAAGTTACAAAAAATAAAAAAATATTTACAAACATTAGAAAAATATTACAACAATTTTAAACTAATTACACCTACTCTAAGCCCCCTAATAAAATAACAAAGCCCCCCAAAATAAAAAAATGCCCTACCCTATTCTAAATTACAAAAGTTCAAAGCTCTTTTACCTTACCAGCCCTGAACAGGGCCCTTTGCGGGGCATGCCCCAAAGAATTCAGCTCTTTTGCCTGTAAAAAAAAACATACAATACCCCCCCCCAACATTACAACCCACCACCCACATACCCCTAATCTAACCCAAACCCCCCTTAAATAAACCTAACACTAAGCCCCTGAAGATCTTCCTACCTTGTCTTCACCATGCCAGGTTCACCGATCGGTCCAGAGTCTTGATCCAAGCCCAAGCGGGGGGCTGAAGAGTGACGTCCATCCTCGGGCTGAAGTCTGGATCCAAGCGGCGGCTGAAGAAATCCATCATCGGGCTGAAGTCGGAAGTCCATCATCGGGATGAAGTCTTCTATCAAGCCGCATCTTCAATCTTCTTTCTTCTGGAGCGGAGCAGAGCCATCTTCTTTCCAACCGACGCGGATCCAACCTCTTCAACCGACGCCTACTCGCCGAATGAAGGTTCCTTTAAGGGACGTCATCCAAGATGGCGTCCCTCGAATTCCGATTGGCTGATAGGATTCTATCAGCCAATCGGAATTAAGGTAGGAAAATTCTGATTGGCTGATGGAATCAGCCAATCAGAATCAAGTTCAATCCGACTGGCTGATCCGATCAGCCAATCAGATTGAGCTCGCATTCTATTGGCTGTTCCGATCAGCCAATAGAATGCGAGCTCAATCTGATTGGCTGATCGGATCAGCCAATCGGATTGAACTTGATTCTGATTGGCTGATTCCATCAGCCAATCAGAATTTTCCTACCTTAATTCCGATTGGCTGATAGAATCCTATCAGCCAATCGGAATTCGAGGGACGCCATCTTGGATGACGTCCCTTAAAGGAACCTTCATTCAGCGAGTAGGCGTCGGTTGAAGAGGTTGGATCCGCGTCGGTTGGAAAGAAGATGGCTCCGCTCCAGAAGAAAGAAGATTGAAGATGCGGCTTGATAGAAGACTTCATCCCGATGATGGACTTCCGACTTCAGCCCGATGATGGATTTCTTCAGCCGCCGCTTGGATCCAGACTTCAGCTCGAGGATGGACGTCACTCTTCAGCCCCCCGCTTGGGCTTGGATCAAGACTCTGGACCGATCGGTGAACCTGGCATGGTGAAGACAAGGTAGGAAGATCTTCAGGGGCTTAGTGTTAGGTTTATTTAAGGGGGGTTTGGGTTAGATTAGGGGTATGTGGGTGGTGGGTTGTAATGTTGGGGGGGGGGTATTGTATGGTTTTTTTTACAGGAAAAAGAGCTGAATTCTTTGGGGCATGCCCCGCAAAGGGCCCTATTCAGGGCTGGTAAGGTAAAAGAGCTTTGAACTATTGTAATTTAGAATAGGGTAGGGCATTTTTTTTATTTTGGGGGGCTTTGTTATTTTATTAGGGGGCTTAGAGTAGGTGTAATTAGTTTAAAATTGTTGTAATATTTTTCTAATGTTTGTAAATATTTTTTTATTTTTTGTAACTTAGTTCTTTTTTATTTTTTGTACTTTAGTTAGTTTATTTAATTGTATTTATTTGTAGATATTGTATTTAATTAATTTATTGATAGTGTAGTGTTAGGTTTAATTGTAGATAATTGTAGGTATTTTATTTAATTTATTTATTGATAGTGTAGTGTTAGGTTTAATTGTAACTTAGGTTAGGATTTATTTTACAGGTAATTTTGTAATTATTTTAACTATTTTAGCTGTTAAATAGTTCTTAACTATTTAATAGCTATTGTACCTGGTTAAAATAAATACAAAGTTACCTGTAAAATAAATATAAATCCTAAAATAGCTATAATATAATTATAATTTATATTGTAGCTATATTAGGATTTATTTTACAGGTAAGTATTTAGCTTTAAATAGGAATAATTTATTTAATAAGAGTTAACTAATTTCGTTAGATTTAAATTATATTTAACTTAGGGGGGTGTTAGTGTTAGGGTTAGACTTAGCTTTAGGGGTTAATACATTTATTAGAATAGCAGTGAGCTCCAGTCGGCAGATTACGGGTTAATGTTTGAAGTTAGGTGTCGGCGATGTTAGGGAGGGCAGATTAGGGGTTAATACTATTTATTATAGGGTTAGTGAGGCGGATTAGGGGTTAATAACTTTATTATAATAGCGGTGCGGTCCGCTTGGCAGATTAGTGGTTAATAAGTGTAGGCAGGTGGAGGCGACGTTGTGGGTGGCAGATTAGGGGTTAATAAATATAATATAGGGGTCGGCGGTGTTAGGGGCAGCAGATTAGGGGTACATAGGGATAATATAAGTAGCGGCGGTTTACAGAGCGGCAGATTAGGGGTTAATAATAATATGCAGGGGTCAGCGATAGCGGGGGCGGCAGATTAGGGGTTAATAAGTGTAAGGTTAGGGGTGTTTAGACTCGGTGTACATGTTAGAGTGTTAGGTGCAGACGTAGGAAGTGTTTCCCCATAGCAAACAATGGGGCTGCATTAGGAGCTGAACGCGGCTTTTTTGCAGGTGTTAGGTTTTTTTTCAGCTCAAACAGCCCCATTGTTTTCTATGGGGGAATCGTGCACGAGCACGTTTTTGAAGCTGGCCGCGTCCGTAAGCAACTCTGGTATCGAGAGTTGCGGTGGCGTTAAATATGCCTGTACGCTCCCTTTTTGGAGCCTAACGCAGCCATTCTGTGAACTCTCAACACCAGAGGTATTTAAAAGGTGCGGCCAGAAAAAAGCCAGCGTTAGCTACGCGGGTCGTTACCGACAAAACTCTAAATCTAGGCCTAATAATGGTATTCTTTGTTGGAGCCTTCTGTGTTACTGAAATATCAGTGGAAATGTTGTTTCTGGATTTCTGCTCAGCTGTTGGGATTCGTATGAAGTATTTACAAATGTCCATCACTGGTTGTCTAGGAAAAATAAACAAAACAAACGTAATTACTTTTCTAATTGAACAACTATTATTTACATTTTGGAAGCATCTCTTGGACATCCCTCTCTTAAATTTTATAAAAGTGCTCTGAAGCAATCCAAAATATTTTGAGCACAGAATATTGTTAAAATCATTTAAAATTAATTTGCCTAGGGGTAATACAACTGGCAAATGTGCTTGAAACATGCCATTTTTATCTCAGGTCTGTGACAAAAACAAACAATTGCACTAGGGATAGTCTGCTGAAACAAAAAATGGAGTGAGATATTTCCAAATTAAAGATAAACAGGAACAACATTTTGTAAATGTGCTGGGAGACAAAGGGTGAATGTGCCTCAGGACCACCAATAGGTAATTCTATTCTAAGGTAGGCACACCCTATTTTAACTGTTTAACAATTTAACAAACAAGTGCCCAGACAGGAGGACACTTCCCTGAAAGACATCTCTCTCCCCCCCTTGGGCACAATGTTTGTTTAGAACTAATTAAAGGCTGTAGTAGTCCCAAGAACAATGGTAATACAATTATACTCACCATTGCTGTAAAAATACCACCTATCCCTGTAAGAAAGATTCCTCCATGCTTCTCTTCTTTACACATGTTGGTTTGGAGCTGAAAAACATTCTTTGTAGAAAATAGACTGAGAACATGTAAACTTTTTGCATATGATACAGGGTAACCATTGGATCTATCCAAACTCCAAGTGTACCTCTGTTTTTCCAAGAAATGAGGAAAAACAGGTTTACATTGTGGATCATAACAATACTGTTTTTCTTTAAAACCATTAATTTTATCCATGATTTCCACCCATCTGTTGCTCTGTAAATCATTTGTTAATATGTCAGGTTCCAAAATATTAACTCCAATATCTGTTTTAGTTTTTAATGCATTCCCCAAACATATTTTGAAGAGATCCATGTTCTCATTTTTAAGTAAATCACTCCAGATATCATTGTGTAACTGTGGCACTTTTACAATATCATTTGTTGATTTAGATACACATTTTTCACACTCTTTTTGAGCTGTGCAACATTGGCCTGAATTTGCTATAAAACTTGAATTGGGCATTGTAGTGATTGAGATTGGTGTGGAGTGAATGTTAGATACAGTATTTTAATTATTGCCTCCAGTAGAAGGGCATAGCATAGGTGTTTCTAGAAAAACAGGGATTTCACCTATGTTTACTGCATTTGCATTATAGTTATTCACTGTATATTTTAAAATCAAATTGATTGTTTTATCAGTTTAGTTGGAATTATCAAATGAAATTGCATTCCCCAATTTGTCACAGTTATTCAATGAATATGTTTGGGTGGATGCATCTTTTTTCAAAGTTTGTAGCAAAGGAGTATTTTGTACACTTTGTGACTGTGTAAGTTTATTTTGGATAACTTTATTTTCACAAATTATATTATCCATTTCATTTTCTGTTTTAATCAATTTTTCCTTACACATTTTAAGTTCTGTTTGTGCAGTAGCACAGTTTTCATCACTTTTTTCTTTTAAGCATTTTATTTCATCATTAAGTGATGTTAAGAAACCGACTTTACATTCCAATTTGTCAATTTCTTTTTCTTTCTGGTCAATTTCTTTTTCTTTGAGAATTAAATTTCTCCAACATAGGTGTGTCCGGTCCACGGCGTCATCCTTACTTGTGGGATATTCTCTTCCCCAACAGGAAATGGCAAAGAGCCCAGCAAAGCTGGTCACATGATCCCTCCTAGGCTCCGCCTACCCCAGTCATTCTCTTTGCCGTTGTACAGGCAACATCTCCACGGAGATGGCTTAGAGTTTTTTAGTGTTTAACTGTAGTTTTTATTATTCAATCAAGAGTTTGTTATTTTAAAATAGTGCTGGTATGTACTATTTACTCAGAAACAGAAAAGAGATGAAGATTTCTGTTTGTATGAGGAAAATGATTTTAGCAACCGTCACTAAAATCCATGGCTGTTCCACACAGGACTGTTGAGAGCAATTAACTTCAGTTGGGGGAACAGTGAGCAGTCTCTTGCTGCTTGAGGTATGACACATTCTAACAAGACGATGTAATGCTGGAAGCTGTCATTTTCCCTATGGGATCCGGTAAGCCATGTTTATTAAAATCGTAAATAAGGGCTTCACAAGGGCTTATTAAGACTGTAGACTTTTTCTGGGCTAAATCGATTCATTATTAACACATATTTAGCCTTGAGGAATCATTTAATCTGGGTATTTTGATAAGTTTATATCGGCAGGCACTTTTTTAGACACCTTTCTCTTTAGGGGCTTTCACAAATCATAGGCAGAGCCTCATTTTCGCGCCGGTTTTGCGCACTTGTTTTTGAGAGGCATGACATGCAGTCGCATGTGAGAGGAGCTCTGATACTTTGAAAAGACTTTCTGAAGGCGTCATTTGGTATCGTATTCCCCTTTGGGCTTGGTTGGGTCTCAGCAAAGCAGATACCAGGGACTGTAAAGGGGTTAAAGTCAAAAACGGCTCCGGTTCCGTTATTTTAAGGGTTAAAGCTTCCAAATTTGGTGTGCAATACTTTTAAGGCTTTAAGACACTGTGGTGAAAATTTGGTGAATTTTGAACAATTCCTTCATATTTTTTCGCAATTGCAGTAATAAAGTGTGTTCAGTTTAAAATTTAAAGTGACAGTAACGGTTTTATTTTAAAACGTTTTTTGTACTTTGTTATCAAGTTTATGCCTGTTTAACATGTCTGAACTACCAGATAGACTGTGTTCTGAATGTGGGGAAGCCAGAATTCCTATTCATTTAAATAAATGTGATTTATGTGACAATGACAATGATGCCCAAGATGATTCCTCAAGTGAGGGGAGTAAGCATGGTACTGCATCATTCCCTCCTTCGTCTACACGAGTCTTGCCCACTCAGGAGGCCCCTAGTACATCTAGCGCGCCAATACTCCTTACTATGCAACAATTAACGGCTGTAATGGATAATTCTGTCAAAAACATTTTAGCCAAAATGAACACTTATCAGCGTAAGCGCGACTGCTCTGTTTTAGATACTGAAGAGCATGACGACGCTGATAATAATGGTTCTGAAGGGCCCCTAAACCAGTCTGATGGGGCCAGGGAGGTTTTGTCTGAGGGAGAAATTACTGATTCAGGGAACATTTCTCAACAAGCTGAACCTGATGTGATTACATTTAAATTTAAGTTGGAACATCTCCGCATTCTGCTTAAGGAGGTATTATCCACTCTGGATGATTGTGACAAGTTGGTCATCCCAGAGAAACTATGTAAAATGGACAAGTTCCTAGAGGTCCCGGGGCTCCCAGAAGCTTTTCCTATACCCAAGCGGGTGGCGGACATTGTTAATAAAGAATGGGAAAGGCCCGGTATTCCTTTCGTCCCTCCCCCCATATTTAAAAAATTGTTTCCTATGGTCGACCCCAGAAAGGACTTATGGCAGACAGTCCCCAAGGTCGAGGGAGCGGTTTCCACTTTAAACAAACGCACCACTATACCCATAGAGGATAGTTGTGCTTTCAAAGATCCTATGGATAAAAAATTAGAAGGTTTACTTAAAAAGATGTTTGTTCAGCAGGGTTACCTTCTACAACCAATTTCATGCATTGTCCCTGTCGCTACAGCCGCGTGTTTCTGGTTCGATGAGCTGATAAAGGCGGTCGATAGTGATTCTCCTCCTTATGAGGAGATTATGGACAGAATCAATGCTCTCAAATTGGCTAATTCTTTCACCCTAGACGCCACTTTGCAATTGGCTAGGTTAGCGGCTAAGAATTCTGGGTTTGCTATTGTGGCGCGCAGAGCGCTTTGGTTGAAATCTTGGTCAGCTGATGCGTCTTCCAAGAACAAGCTACTTAACATTCCTTTCAAGGGGAAAACGCTGTTTGGCCCTGACTTGAAAGAGATTATCTCTGATATCACTGGGGGTAAGGGCCACGCCCTTCCTCAGGATCGGCCTTTCAAGGCAAAAAATAAACCTAATTTTCGTCCCTTTCGTAGAAACGGACCAGCCCAAAGTGCTACGTCCTCTAAGCAAGAGGGTAATACTTCTCAAGCCAAGCCAGCTTGGAGACCAATGCAAGGCTGGAACAAGGGAAAGCAGGCCAAGAAACCTGTCACTGCTACCAAGACAGCATGAAATGTTGGCCCCCGATCCGGGACCAGATCTGGTGGGGGGCAGACTCTCTCTCTTCGCTCAGGCTTGGGCAAGAGATGTTCTGGATCCTTGGGCGCTAGAAATAGTTTCCCAAGGTTATCTTCTGGAATTCAAAGGGCTTCCCCCAAGGGGGAGGTTCCACAGGTCTCAGTTGTCTTCAGACCACATAAAAAGACAGGCATTCTTACATTGTGTAGAAGACCTGTTAAAAATGGGAGTGATTCATCCTGTTCCATTAGGAGAACAAGGGATGGGGTTCTACTCCAATCTGTTCATAGTTCCCAAAAAAGAGGGAACGTTCAGACCAATCTTAGATCTCAAGATCTTAAACAAGTTTCTCAAGGTTCCATCGTTCAAGATGGAAACCATTCGAACTATTCTTCCTTCCATCCAGGAAGGTCAATTCATGACCACGGTGGATTTAAAGGATGCGTATCTACATATTCCTATCCACAAGGAACATCATCGGTTCCTAAGGTTCGCATTCCTGGACAAGCATTACCAGTTCGTGGCGCTTCCTTTCGGATTAGCCACTGCTCCAAGGATTTTCACAAAGGTACTAGGGTCCCTTCTAGCTGTGCTAAGACCAAGGGGCATTGCTGTAGTACCTTACTTGGACGACATTCTGATTCAAGCGTCGTCCCTTCCTCAAGCAAAGGCTCACACGGACATTGTCCTGGCCTTTCTCAGATCTCACGGATGGAAAGTGAACGTGGAAAAGAGTTCTCTATCTCCGTCAACAAGGGTTCCCTTCTTGGGAACAATAATAGACTCCTTAGAAATGAGGATCTTTCTGACAGAGGCCAGAAAAACAAAACTTCTAGACTCTTGTCGGATACTTCATTCCGTTCCTCTTCCTTCCATAGCGCAGTGCATGGAAGTGATAGGTTTGATGGTAGCGGCAATGGACATAGTTCCTTTTGCGCGCATTCATCTAAGACCATTACAACTGTGCATGCTCAGTCAGTGGAATGGGGACTATACAGACTTGTCTCCGAAGATACAAGTAAATCAGAGGACCAGAGACTCACTCCGTTGGTGGCTGTCCCTGGACAACCTGTCACAAGGGATGACATTCCGCAGACCGGAGTGGGTCATTGTCACGACCGACGCCAGTCTGATGGGCTGGGGCGCGGTCTGGGGATCCCTGAAAGCTCAGGGTCTTTGGTCTCGGGAAGAATCTCTTCTACCGATAAATATTCTGGAACTGAGAGCGATATTCAATGCTCTCAAGGCTTGGCCTCAGCTAGCGAGGGCCAAGTTCATACGGTTTCAATCAGACAACATGACAACTGTTGCGTACATCAACCATCAGGGGGGAACAAGGAGTTCCCTAGCGATGGAAGAAGTGACCAAGATCATTCTATGGGCGGAGTCTCACTCCTGCCACCTGTCTGCTATCCACATCCCAGGAGTGGAAAATTGGGAGGCGGATTTTCTGAGTCGTCAGACATTGCATCCGGGGGAGTGGGAACTCCATCCGGAAATCTTTGCCCAAGTCACTCAGCTGTGGGGCATTCCAGACATGGATCTGATGGCCTCTCGTCAGAACTTCAAGGTTCCTTGCTACGGGTCCAGATCCAGGGATCCCAAGGCGGCTCTAGTGGATGCACTAGTAGCACCTTGGACCTTCAAACTAGCTTATGTGTTCCCGCCGTTTCCTCTCATCCCCAGGCTGGTAGCCAGGATCAATCAGGAGAGGGCGTCGGTGATCTTGATAGCTCCTGCGTGGCCACGCAGGACTTGGTATGCAGATCTGGTGAATATGTCATCGGCTCCACCTTGGAAGCTACCTTTGAGACGAGACCTTCTTGTTCAGGGTCCGTTCGAACATCCGAATCTGGTTTCACTCCAGCTGACTGCTTGGAGATTGAACGCTTGATCTTATCGAAGCGAGGGTTCTCAGATTCTGTTATCGATACTCTTGTTCAGGCCAGAAAGCCTGTAACTAGAAAGATTTACCACAAAATTTGGAAAAAATATATCTGTTGGTGTGAATCTAAAGGATTCCCTTGGGACAAGGTTAAGATTCCTAAGATTCTATCCTTCCTTCAAGAAGGATTGGAAAAAGGATTATCTGCAAGTTCCCTGAAGGGACAGATTTCTGCCTTGTCTGTGTTACTTCACAAAAAGCTGGCAGCTGTGCCAGATGTTCAAGCCTTTGTTCAGGCTCTGGTTAGAATCAAGCCTGTTTACAAATCTTTGACTCCTCCTTGGAGTCTCAATTTAGTTCTTTCAGTTCTTCAGGGGGTTCCGTTTGAACCCTTACATTCCGTTGATATTAAGTTATTATCTTGGAAAGTTTTGTTTTTGGTTGCAATTTCTTCTGCTAGAAGAGTTTCAGAATTATCTGCTCTGCAGTGTTCTCCTCCTTATCTGGTGTTCCATGCAGATAAGGTGGTTTTACGTACTAAACCTGGTTTTCTTCCAAAAGTTGTTTCTAACAAAAACATTAACCAGGAGATTATCGTACCTTCTCTGTGTCCGAAACCAGTTTCAAAGAAGGAACGTTTGTTGCACAATTTGGATGTTGTTCGCGCTCTAAAATTCTATTTAGATGCTACAAAGGATTTTAGACAAACATCTTCCTTGTTTGTTGTTTATTCTGGTAAAAGGAGAGGTCAAAAAGCAACTTCTACCTCTCTCTCTTTTTGGATTAAAAGCATCATCAGATTGGCTTACGAGACTGCCGGACGGCAGCCTCCCGAAAGAATCACAGCTCATTCCACTAGGGCTGTGGCTTCCACATGGGCCTTCAAGAACGAGGCTTCTGTTGATCAGATATGTAGGGCAGCGACTTGGTCTTCACTGCACACTTTTACCAAATTTTACAAGTTTGATACTTTTGCTTCTTCTGAGGCTATTTTTGGGAGAAAGGTTTTGCAAGCCGTGGTGCCTTCCATTTAGGTGACCTGATTTGCTCCCTCCCTTCATCCGTGTCCTAAAGCTTTGGTATTGGTTCCCACAAGTAAGGATGACGCCGTGGACCGGACACACCTATGTTGGAGAAAACAGAAATTATGTTTACCTGATAAATTACTTTCTCCAACGGTGTGTCCGGTCCACGGCCCGCCCTGGTTTTTTTTTAATCAGGTCTGATAATTTATTTTCTTTAACTACAGTCACCACGGTACCATATGGTTTCTCCTACGCAAATATTCCTCCTTAACGTCGGTCGAATGACTGGGGTAGGCGGAGCCTAGGAGGGATCATGTGACCAGCTTTGCTGGGCTCTTTGCCATTTCCTGTTGGGGAAGAGAATATCCCACAAGTAAGGATGACGCCGTGGACCGGACACACCGTTGGAGAAAGTAATTTATCAGGTAAACATAAATTCTGTTTTTCTTTAGAATTGTGAAGGGCTTCATTTAAAACTTCTATTTTGGCATTCATTGCCAAGCATGCAGCAAACATACTTGCTACTGCTCTGCCCTTTAATTTTTTACTTTTCTTAGAGGAAGTCATCTCTTTTTCAAATAAATCCTGGACATATTTCCAAGTATTCTCTTTTTCATGAACATCACAAGCAAAATCTTTACTTTTATGACTTGTGATGTAAGTAGCTACAAAACTTTCTAATGCAGATACTGTAGCCATCTTGAAAAAAAACCCTCAAACAAAATGATAATAAAGTAAAAAAATAATAAAAAATAAAAAATAAAGATTCCCTTAATTATTTAGTACTTGTAATGCCATTAATTGCCAAAACAAAACAAAAACAAAGGCAAGACAAGATAATAGAGGGAAACCTTTTCAATATTAATAAAACAAAGCTTCCCTTTGCTTAGCCGGCAACAATATTTATTTATTAATTCAAAAAGAAACGTTTCAAATTTAATCCTTTCTTTTGAAGGATATTCTGGTTCAAAATGATGCCAGAAATAAGCTTATTTTATGGCATTGAATAATTGTGGTTTTTATCACTGCTGAGTGGCTGGATCAGCCTGATCTCGCCTAATAATCTTCTATGGTCAGAACCATAGCTAGAAATTGTTGTAAATGAATACCAACAGTTAAACTATATTTGTTTCAAATGATGAGGATTCTTTGAATAGAAGTAAACGTTCCAACAAGGTATTACTACTAGCTCAATAAACAGAATATACTATAATTCAATTATTGCTGGTGGCTGCCTCAGCCTGAACACTGCTAATAGCCTCACCATACATGTAAAACGTATATGCCGGATAAAATATCTTAATAGAGATGTAAATTTCTATTACCTGAAGTGGCCGCCAATTCTTAAAAATAATAAGAAGTAAAGAGTCTTAAAAATATAAAAAGTACAACTTTTAAAAGTATAACTCTTAAAAATTATATGAGAGTACAAATATTGTATTTAGTCTTAAAGGTTATTTAATATGAGGAATTTTAGTTCCTTAATCTGAGTTGTAAAGTGCAAATATATATATGTGTATCTATGCAATATTTTCTGATTTCATCCCAGAGTGACAATATAGCATACGTCCATAAAATATATCTGTTTATTTACACAGCTTTTTCTGGCTCATTGAGGAATTAACAATTAAATTCTAACTAATCCAGAAATATATATTTTATGTTTCTTGACCATGCAAGACATAACTATATGAAATCTGGCTTATTATTTAGCTAAAAAGGGGTTTACAATGTACAATTTGTAGCTATGGGATTAGATATTTCTATTAGTGATGCACCGAAATGGAAATTCTGGACCGAAACTGAATCCAAAAATCCGGGATGCACTTGGCCGAAAACCGAAACTGATACCGAAAATGTGTTTTCTCTTGTTAAGTGTATCCAGTCCACGTATCATCCATTACTTATGGAATATATTCTCCTTCCCAACAGGAAGTTGCAAGAGTCCACCCACAGCAAAGCTGCTATATAGCTCCTCCCCTAACTGCCATACTCAGTCATTCTCTTGCAAGCCTCAACATAGATAGGAGGTCGTGAGAGTCTGTGGTGATTTATACTTAGTTTATTCTTCAATCAAAAGTTTGTTATTTCTCCTGTTAAGTGTGGTCAGTCCACGGGTCATCATTACTTCTGGGATATTAACTCCTCCCCAACAGGAAGTGCAAGAGGATCACCCAAGCAGAGCTGCTATATAGCCCCTCCCCTCTACGTCACACCCAGTCATTCTCTTGCACCCAACTAATAGATAGGATGTGTGAGAGGACTGTGGTGATTATACTTAGTTTTTATATCTTCAATCAAAAGTTTGTTATTTTAAAACAGCACCGGAGTGTGTTGTTCCTTCTCAGGTAGAATTTGAAGAAGAATCTACCTGAGTTTTTGTATGATTTTAGCCGGCGTAGTTAAGTTCATTTTGCTGTTCTCGGCCATTCTGAGGAGTGAGGTAAACTTCAGATCAGGGGACAGCGGGCAGGTTCACCTGCAAAGAGGTATGTAGCAGTATATTATTTTCTGAGGAATGGAAATGACTGAGAAAATACTGCCAATACCGATATAATGTAAGTTCAGCCTTAAATGCAGTAGTAGCAACTGGTATCAGGCTGTCATGTATGTATATTTACACTTCAGTATTCTGGGGAATGGCACTTCACTGGGATAATACTGTATGCATAAAACTTTTAGCCTAACTTGCAGTGGGAACGACTAGCAGCAGGCTTTCTAATGACACTTCATTTTATTTGATGTTAAACGTTTTGCTGGCATGTTAAATCGTTTATTTATCTGAGGTACTGGGTGAAAAATTGTTTTGGGCACTGTTTTTCCACTTGGCTGTCGTTTTATTTAATTTAAGACAGTTTACTGATCTCCCTCACTGTTGTGTGTGAGGGGGAGGGGCCTATTTTGGCGCTTTTACTACGCATCAGAAATTCAGTCACAAGTCTGTTTTCTTCCCTGCATGATCCGGATCGTCTCTACAGAGCTCAAGGGTCTTCAAAAATTATTTTGAGGGAGGTAATCACTCACAGCAGACCTGTGAGATTGTGCTTTGACTGTGATAAAAAACGTTTATTTTCTGTACATTTTTTCTGCTGTTTAAGGGTTAGTTATCCATTGCTAATGGGGGCAATCCTTTGCTAAATTGTATTTTTTACTGGGAAAAATTTGATTTTATAGTTTCTCCGGTTCATTGTTACTCAACTGTCATAATTTTTTTCTGTGCTTCTTAAAGGCACAGTACGTTTTTCATATTACTTGTAAATTGAGTTGAAAAGTATTTCCAAGTTTGCTAGTTTAATTGCTAGTGTGTTAAACATGTCTGACTCAGAGGAATATCTCTGTGCTATATGTTCTAAAGCCAAGGTGGAACCCAATAGAAATTTATGTACTAATTGCATTGATGCTACTTTAAATAAAAGTCAATCTGTACAAATTGAACATCATTCACCAAACAACGAGGGGAAAGTTATGCCGACTAACTTGCCTCACGTGTCAGTACCTGCATCTCCCGCTCGGGAGGTGCGTGATATTGTAACGCCGGGTACTTCAGGGCGGCCATTACAGATCACATTACAGGACATGGCTAATGTTATGACTGAAGTTTTGTCTAAATTACCTGAACTTAGAGGTAAGCGAGATCACTCTGGGGTGAGAACAGAGTGCGCTGATAATAATAGGGCCATGTCAGATACTGCGTCACAATTTGCAGAACATGAGGACGGAGAGCTTCAATCTGCAGGTGACGGATCTGATCCCAATAGAGTGGATTCAGACATTTCAAACTTTAAGTTTAAGCTAGAAAACCTCCGTGTACTGCTAGGGGAGGTATTAGCGGCTCTGAATGATTGTAACACCGTTGCAATCCCAGAGAAATTATGTAGGCTGGATAGATACTATGCGGTACCGACGAGTACTGACGTATTTCCTATACCTAAGAGGCTTACAGAGATAATTACTAAGGAGTGGGATAGGCCCGGTGTACCCTTTTCCCCCCCTCCTGTATTTAGGAAAATGTTTCCAATAGACGCCACCACTCGGGACTTATGGCAGACGGTCCCTAAGGTGGAGGGAGCGGTTTCTACTCTGGCTAAGCGTACCACTATCCCGGTGGAGGATAGCTGTGCCTTTTCAGATCCAATGGATAAAAAATTAGAGGGTTACCTTAAGAAAATGTTTGCTCAACAAGGTTTTATATTACAACCCCTTGCATGTATTGCGTCTGTCACGGCTGCGGCCGCTTTTTGGTCCGAGTCTCTGGAAGAAACTCTTGACTCAATAACTATAGATGAGATTTCAAATAAGCTTAAAACACTTAAGCTAGCTAATTCATTTGTTTCAGATGCCGTAGTACATTTAACTAAACTTACGGCTAAGAATTCCGGATTCGCCATTCAGGCACGCAGAGCACTGTGGCTAAAATCCTGGTCAGCTGATGTTACTTCTAAATCTAAATTACTTAACATACCTTTCAAAGGGCAGACCTTATTCGGGCCCGGTTTGAAATAAATTATCGCTGACATTACAGGAGGTAAAGGCCATGCCCTGCCTCAAGACAGAGCCAAACCTAGGGCTAGACAGTCTAATTTTCATACCTTTCGTAATCTCAAGGCAGGAGCAGCATCAACTTCCTCTGCTCCAAAACAGGAAGGAGCTGTTGCTCGCTACAGACAAGGCTGGAGACCTAACCAGTCCTGGAACAAGGGTAAGCAGGCCAGAAAACCTGCTGCTGCCCCTAAGACAGCATGAATCGAGGGCCCCCGATCCAGGAACGGATCTAGTGGGGGGCAGACTTTCTCTCTTCGCCCAGGCTTGGGCAAGAGATGTCCAGGATCCCTGGGCTTTAGAGATCATATCTCAGGGATATCTTCTGGACTTCAAAACCTCTCCCCCAAAAGGGAGATTTCATCTTTCAAGGTTGTCAACAGACCAAATAAAGAAAGAGGCGTTTCTACGCTGTGTACAAGATCTCTTACTAATGGGAGTGATCCACCCGGTTCCGCGGTCGGAACACGGACAGGGGTTTTACTCAAATCTGTTTGTGGTTCCCAAGAAAGAAGGAACCTTCAGACCAATCTTGGATTTAAAGATCCTAAACAAATTCCTAAGAGTTCCATCGTTCAAAATGGAAACTATTCGGACAATCCTACCCATGATCCAAGAGGGTCAGTACATGACCACAGTGGATTTAAAGGACGCTTACCTTCACATACCGATTCACAAAGATCATTACCGGTATCTAAGGTTTGCCTTCCTAGACAGGCATTACCAGTTTGTAGCTCTTCCATTCGGATTGGCTACGGCTCCAAGAATCTTCACAAAGGTTCTGGGCGCTCTTCTGGCGGTACTAAGACCGCGAGGAATTTCGGTAGCTCCGTACCTAGACGACATTCTGATACAAGCTTCAAGCTTTCAAACTGCCAAGTCTCATACAGAGTTAGTACTGGCATTTCTAAGGTCGCATGGGTGGAAGGTGAACGAAAAGAAGAGTTCTCTCTTTCCACTCACAAGAGTTCCCTTCTTGGGGACTCTTATAGATTCTGTAGAAATGAAGATCTACCTGACAGAAGACAGGTTAACAAAGCTTCAAAATGCTTGCCGTGTCCTTCATTCCATTCAACACCTGTCGGTGGCTCAATGCATGGAGGTAATCGGCTTAATGGTAGCGGCAATGGACATAGTACCCTTTGCACGCCTACATCTCAGACCGCTGCAATTGTGCATGCTAAGTCAGTGGAATGGGGATTACTCAGATTTGTCCCCTACTCTGAATCTGGATCAAGAGACAAGAAAATCTCTTCTATGGTGGCTTTCTCGGCCACATCTGTCCAGGGGGATGCCATTCAGCAGGCCAGATTGGACAATTGTAACAACAGACGCCAGCCTACTAGGTTGGGGCGCTGTCTGGAATTCTCTGAAGGCTCAGGGATCATGGACTCAGGAGGAGAGTCTCCTTCCAATAAACATTCTGGAATTGAGAGCAGTTCTCAATGCCCTTCTGGCTTGGCCCCAGTTAACAACTCGGGGGTTCATCAGGTTTCAGTCGGACAACATCACGACTGTAGCTTACATCAACCATCAAGGAGGGACAAGAAGCTCCCTAGCGATGATGGAAGTATCAAAGATAATTCGCTGGGCAGAGTCTCACTCTTGCCACCTGTCAGCAATCCACATTCCGGGAGTGGAGAACTGGGAGGCGGATTTCCTAAGTCGTCAGACTTTTCATCCGGGGGAGTGGGAACTTCATCCGGAGGTCTTTGCCCAAATACTTCGACGTTGGGGCAAACCAGAGATAGATCTCATGGTGTCTCGACAGAACGCCAAGCTTCCTTGTTACGGGTCCAGATCCAGGGATCCGGGAGCGGTCCTGGTAGATGCTTTGACAGCACCTTGGACCTTCGGGATGGCTTATGTGTTTCCACCCTTCCCGATGCTTCCTCGATTGATTGCCAGGATCAAACAGGAGAGAGCATCGGTGATTCTAATAGCGCCTGCGTGGCCACGCAGGACCTGGTATGCAGATCTAGTGGACATGTCATCCTGTCCACCTTGGTCTCTGCCTCCGAGACAGGACCTTCTGATCCAGGGTCCCTTCAAACATCAAAATCTAATTTCTCTGAAGCTGACTGCTTGGAAATTGAACGTTTGATTTTATCAAAACGTGGATTTTCTGAGTCAGTAATTGATACCTTAATACAGGCTAGGAAGCCTGTTACTAGAAAGATTTACCATAAAATATGGCGTAAATACTTACATTGGTGCGAATCCAAGAGTTACTCATGGAGTAAGGTTAGGATTCCTAGGATATTGTCTTTTCTACAAGAAGGTTTAGAAAAGGGTTTATCCGCTAGTTCCTTAAAGGGACAGATTTCAGCTCTGTCCATTCTTTTACACAAACGTCTGTCAGAAGTTCCAGACGTTCAGGCTTTTTGTCAGGCTTTGGCCAGGATTAAGCCTGTGTTTAAAACTGTTGCTCCACCATGGAGTTTAAACTTAGTTCTTAACGTTTTACAGGGTGTTCCGTTTGAACCCCTTCATTCCATTGATATCAAATTGTTATCTTGGAAAGTTCTGTTTTTAATGGCTATTTCCTCGGCTCGAAGAGTCTCTGAGTTATCGGCCTTACATTGTGATTCTCCTTATCTGATTTTTCATTCAGACAAGGTAGTTCTGCGTACTAAACCTGGGTTCTTACCTAAGGTGGTCACTAACAGGAATATCAATCAAGAGATTGTTGTTCCATCATTGTGTCCTAATCCTTCTTCAAAGAAGGAACGACTTCTACACAATCTAGATGTAGTCCGTGCCCTGAAATTTTATTTACAGGCAACTAAAGATTTTCGACAAACTTCTTCCCTGTTTGTCGTTTATTCTGGACAGAGGAGAGGTCAAAAAGCTTCTGCTACCTCTCTCTCTTTTTGGCTTCGTAGCATAATACGTTTAGCTTATGAGACTGCTGGACAGCAGCCTCCTGAAAGAATTACAGCTCATTCTACTAGAGCTGTGGCTTCCACTTGGGCCTTTAAGAATGAGGCCTCTGTTGAACAGATTTGCAAGGCTGCAACTTGGTCTTCTCTTCATACTTTTTCCAAATTTTACAAATTTGACACTTTTGCTTCTTCGGAGGCTGTTTTTGGGAGAAAGGTTCTTCAGGCAGTGGTTCCTTCCGTATAAAGATCCTGCCTGTCCCTCCCGTCATCCGTGTACTTTAGCTTTGGTATTGGTATCCCAGAAGTAATGATGACCCGTGGACTGACCACACTTAACAGGAGAAAACATAATTTATGCTTACCTGATAAATTCCTTTCTCCTGTAGTGTGGTCAGTCCACGGCCCGCCCTGTTTTTTATGGCAGGTCTAAATTTTTAAATTATACTCCAGTCACCACTGCACCCTTTAGCTTCTCCTTTCTCGTTGGTTCTCGGTCGAATGACTGGGTGTGACGTAGAGGGGAGGAGCTATATAGCAGCTCTGCTTGGGTGATCCTCTTGCACTTCCTGTTGGGGAGGAGTTAATATCCCAGAAGTAATGATGACCCGTGGACTGACCACACTACAGGAGAAAGGAATTTATCAGGTAAGCATAAATTATGTTTTTTAAATGGCACCGGAGTGTGCTGTTTATCTCAGGCAGCATTTGGAAGAAGAATCTGCCTGCGTTTTTCTATGATCTTAGCAGACGTAACTAAGATCCATTTGCTGTTCTCACACATTCTGAGGAGTGAGGTACTGTCAGATCAATAGTTAGTAACTAGAGATTATGGATCTCAACTGCAGAGAGGAGAGAGTATAGGAAATGAGTAAAGGTTATTTACCCCTGTTTACTGGTTACAGGAGAAAGTTGGTCATGCAAGTAATAGCAGAGAGTCTATTGTATGTGAGCGTCTGTTCAAGGTGCAGCACTCTCCGGAGTACAAGTTGCAAGTTTAGAGAACTAGTGGCTGATCAACTCCGACTTGAGAGTGTTTAAGGAGCGCTTTGGTATTATTTACTGATCAGGTAGCAATGGAGACAGAGCGTGTGAGGGAGACGAGCCAGCGCTGCAGATAGCTGACAGCCTCAGAGGGGTGTGTGACGATTGTCCAATGGCGTGCGAGAACACGCTGACAGGCACACGCTGAGAGAGAAGCTTCACAGCGCGGCTGCAGTGCGGGAGGCTAGTCGGTGAGTAAGTATAAGTATTGCCAGGTAGCTGGATAGAGCGAGTTTGTTAAGAGCTGTAAAGGTAGTTCAGAGGAGCAAAACTCACTGTGTTTGATAGAGGAGGTTGTCTGCGGAAGACCTTGGTTATACCGGCAATGAGAGGCAGTAGTCCTGGTTATCTGTGCAAACGAACAGTAATATAAGTCCTTAGGACCGTTAAATGAATAGGAATAATAGGTTGATAATACCCAAAAGTATTATAGTTGTAATCCAATGATTAGGTGGAGAATAATCACTTAGCCAGGAGGTTTAGAACATGCAGCTTCTCACAACATAGCATGCTGAAAACTAACATTAATTGGCACCTGGAAGGGGGAGGTGTAGGTTTAAGTAAGGCCTGCTTAAAGGTGTACACACATGCACATAAGAACATGACAGATCCCCCCCTCAAGGAAGCTGCACCGCAGCAGAGGGTCCAGGTTTGTCCGGATTTCTATGGTGGTAACGAGTAATCAGACGAGAAGCATTGAGATTGGTGGAAGGTTCCCAAGAATCCTCTTCAGAGGAGTAGCCCTTCCACCTAACCAGATACTGCAACTGCCCATGATGATGTCTGGAGTCGAGAATTGACGAAATTTCATAGACGTCTTCCACCAGAAGAGGTAATTTTATAGCCCAAAAAGGTGATTTCTTCAGTGTGGAAGGAGCACTTCTCAAGTTTGGCGTACAAGTGGTGTGTTCTTAATCGACTTAATACCCAACGGACATGTTTCTTATGGTCCTCCATGTTTTGGGAGTATATTAGGATGTCGTCTAAATATATTACCAAGCAAACGTCCAGTAGATCTCTGAATATATCATTGATAAAAAACTGGAAGGTTGCTGGGGCGTTGCACAACCCAAACGGCATAACAAGATATTCATAGAGACCGTAGCGAGTCCGAAAGGCGGTGAGCCACTCGTCCCCCTCCCTGATCCTAATCAGATTGTATGCGCCTCTTCAATCCAGCTTGGTGTAAACAGTAGCTTTACTGAGGCGTTCCACTAATTCGGGATCAGTGGTAGAGGGTACCTGTTCTTTTTGGTTCTTCTGTTTAACTCACGATAGTCTATGATGGGCCTCAATGTATTATCTTTATTCTTGACGAAAAAGATCCCGGCTCCTGCTGGGGAGGTGGATGGTCTGATGAACCCTTTCTTAAGGTTCTCCTCTAAGTACTCCTTGAGATGAGCTAATTCAGGTTGAGAGAGCGGATATATACGTCCGTATGGAATGCTAGAACCAGGCAATAACTCAATAGGGCAATCATATATGCGATGAGGAGGAAGAGTCTCTGCTTGCTTTTTGTCGAATACATCCGAGAAATCTTGATATTCTTGTGGTATTGTTGCTCGGGAGACTTGTAGTACCTGTTGATGGGGATAGCAAGAAGTCTTGCAGTATGTTGAATCAAGTTCCACTTGTAAGGACTGCCAAGAGATCGTAGGCTGATGTTGTTGTAGCCAGGATAAACCCAATACAATGGGGTATAAAGGAGAAGGAAGGACATCGAAGGACAAGTACTCTACGTGCCCGTTACCTGTAGTAACCTTAAGTGGGATTGTGTGGTGTGTGATAGGGCCAGAACTAACATAGGTTCCATCAATGACACGTATGGAGACAGGTATTGCTTTGACACACAAGGGTATTTTATTTTTATTTACAAGGGAGAGATCAATGAAATTGGAGAATGCTCCGGAGTCAATGATTGCTTCCGCTCTGAACAGCTGGAGGTCCCACTGTAGGGATAGAGATAAAGTACAGTAAGCCACATCAACCACTTTATTTGTCAAACAATGAGTTATAGGTTTGCACTTACTTCTTTTTTGACGTAGTAGAAAAGGACATTCCTTAACAGGATGATTGGGAGAAGCACAGTACATGCAGAGATTCTTCTGCTGACGGCGATGTCTTTCATCCAATGTTAAGGGGCCCTTGGTGAACCCAAGCTCCATGGGTATAGATGTATCCTTTGTGCTAGACAAGGCAGGTGTAAACCTTTGGGATGTATCAGATTGTTGTCTTTCTGACCTGCGTTCTCTGATTCTCCGGTCAATCTGGACAGACAAGGCCATAAGAGCCTCCAGGGTCCTAGGGAGATCAGTGCGGGCAAGCTCGTCCTTTAGAGCATCGGACAATCCCAAACGGTACTGGTTGCGCAGGGCTACCTCACTCCATTCTGAATCCTTGATGTAAAGTTTGAATTCAGATAGATATTCCTCTACTGGGTGGCGGCCCTGTCATAGTGAGCGCATTTTGATCTCAGCTGTCAGTTGTTTCTGTGTGTCTTCATATAATAAACTCATTTGAGTGAAGAAATCAGATAAGGAAGTGAGGATAGGGTCATTATTTTCGAAGAGGTTGTCAGCCCATACCCTTGGCTCACCAGAAAGAAAAGAGATGACAGTCATCACCTTAATTGTCTCTGTATGGTATGTCTTGGGCCTCATCTGAAATAGGAGGTAGCAGGCATTTCTGAATTGTCTGAACAATTTCCTGTCGCCAGAGAATCTCTCAGGTAGACACACCTGTGGTTCTGGTGTGTTGTCTCTAACAGCTGCCCTAAGACTGTCATTCTGCAATTGCAGCTCTCTAAGTGCTTGTGACAATTGGTCAACCCTTTGGGAGAGGTTGTATACCACATTTGGGAGGTCTGCTGGATCCATGTATATTCTTTTATTAATTGGCCAATTAATATGTCAGATCAATAGTTAGTAACTAGAGATTATGGATCTCAACTGCAGAGAGGAGAGAGTATAGGAAATGAGTAAAGGTTATTTACCCCTGTTTACTGGTTACAGGAGAAAGTTGGTCATGCAAGTAATAGCAGAGAGTCTATTGTATGTGAGCGTCTGTTCAAGGTGCAGCACTCTCCGGAGTACAAGTTGCAAGTTTAGAGAACTAGTGGCTGATCAACTCCGACTTGAGAGTGTTTAAGGAGCGCTTTGGTATTATTTACTGATCAGGTAGCAATGGAGACAGAGCGTGTGAGGGAGACGAGCCAGCGCTGCAGATAGCTGACAGCCTCAGAGGGGTGTGTGACGATTGTCCAATGGCGTGCGAGAACACGCTGACAGGCACACGCTGAGAGAGAAGCTTCACAGCGCGGCTGCAGTGCGGGAGGCTAGTCGGTGAGTAAGTATAAGTATTGCCAGGTAGCTGGATAGAGCGAGTTTGTTAAGAGCTGTAAAGGTAGTTCAGAGGAGCAAAACTCACTGTGTTTGATAGAGGAGGTTGTCTACGGAAGACCTTGGTTATACCGGCAATGAGAGGCAGTAGTCCTGGTTATCTGTGCAAACGAACAGTAATATAAGTCCTTAGGACCGTTAAATGAATAGGAATAATAGGTTGATAATACCCAAAAGTATTATAGTTGTAATCCAATGATTAGGTGGAGAATAATCACTTAGCCAGGAGGTTTAGAACATGCAGCTTCTCACAACATAGCATGCTGAAAACTAACATTAATTGGCACCTGGAAGGGGGAGGTGTAGGTTTAAGTAAGGCCTGCTTAAAGGTGTACACACATGCACATAAGAACATAACAGGTACTTCAGAGGGGGAATGGCGTGCAGGTTTTCCTGCAGATAAGGTATGTGCAGTAAAATATTTTTCTAGGAATGGAATTGACTAAGAAAATACTGCTGATACCGAAGTAATGTAAGTAAAGCCTTAAATGCAGCGATAGCGACTGGTATCAGGCTTATTAATAGAGATACATACTCTTATAAAAATGTGTTTTAAAACGTTTGCTGGCATGTTTAATCGTTTTTTAACGTACATTGGTGATAACACTGTAATGTTGGTATAGCCTTAAATGCAGTAAAAGCGACTGGTATCAGGCTTATTAATAGAGATACATACTCTTGTAAAAATGTGTGTTAAAACGTTTGCTGGCATGTTTAATCGTTTTTTAACATATGTTTGGTGATAAAACTTATTGGGGCCTAAGTTTTTTCCACATGGCTGGCTTAAATTTTGCATAGAAACAGTTAACTGAAGCTTCCCACTGTTGTAATATGAGTGGGAAGGGCCTAATTTAGCGCTTTTTTGCGCAGTTAAAATTACAAAATGAATCATCCAGATTCCCTCAGCAGTCCCATGAATACTACAGGACATTTCTAAAGGGCTAAAAAGACTTCCAAAATCGTTTATAGGGAAGGTAATCCACAGCTCTGCTGTGGCAGTTTGTTGTGTCTGTTTTTAAAAATGTCTATGTCGTTTTTTGTTTTTTTTTAAATCTGTTTTTTGCATTAAGGGGTTAATCATCCATTTGCAAGTGGGTGCAATGCTCTGTTACCTTATTACATATACTGTAAAAATTTCGTTTGTTTTACTGCCTTTTTTTCACTGTTTTTCAAATTTTGACAAAATTTGTTTCTCTTAAAGGCACAGTAACGTTTTATATATTTGCTTGTTAACTTGATTTAAAGTGTTTTCCAAGCTTACTAGTCTCATTATTAGTCTGTTCTAACATGTCTGACATAGAGGAAGCTCTGTGTTCATTATGTTTTAAAGCCATGGTGGAACCCCATCTTAGAATGTGTACCAGATGTACTGATTTCATGTTAAACAATAAAGATCATTTGTTGTCTTTAAAAACATTATCACCAGAGGATTCTGTCGTGGGGGTAGTTATGCCGACTAACTCTCCCCACGTGTCAGACCTTTTGACTCCCGCTTTAGGGACTCACGCTCAAATGGCGCCAAGTACATCAAGGGCACCCATAGCGTTTATTTTACCAGGGGATTCTGTCGAGGGGAAAGTTATGCCGACTAACTCTCCCCACGTGTCAGACCCTTCGACTCCCGCTTCAGGGACTCACGCTCAAATGGCACCAAGTACATCAAGGGCGTCCATGGCGTTTATTTTACAAGACATGGCAAAGGTGGGGAATAATACTCTGGCAGCAGTATTAGTCAGACTACCTGAAATTAAAGGAAAGCAGATAGCTCTGGGGGTAGATACAGAGCATACAGACGCTTTAAGAACCATGTATGATACTACCTCACAATATGCTTAGTCTGTGGGTGATTTTTTTTTTGACTCAGGGAAGATGATTTAGCCTGATTCTGATATTTCTACATTTAAAATTTATGCTTGAGAACCTCCACTTGTTGCTCAGGGAGGCTTTGGCTGCCCTGAATGAATGTGTACAATCGCAGGGCCAGAGAAATTGTGTAGACTGGATAAATAATATGCAGTGCCGGTGTGTACTGATGTTTTTCCAATACCTAAAGAGGTTTATTAAAATTTTTTTTAATAAGGAATGGGATAGACCAGGTGTGCCGTTCTCTTCCCCTCCTATTTTTTAGAAGAATGTTTTCTAATAGTTACGACCACACAGGACTTCTGGCAGACAGTTCCTAAGGTGGAGAGAAGAGTTTCTACTCTAGCTAGGCGTACCACTACCTCTGGCGAGGACAGTTGGGCTTTTTAGATCCAATGGATAAATAATGTTTATTCAACAGGGTTTTATCCTGCAGCCCCTTGCATACATTGCTTCTGTCACTGCTGCTGCGGCGTTCTGGGTTGAGTCTCTTGATGAGGCTTTACAGTTAGCGACTCCATTGGATGAATATATTTGACAAGCTTATGCTAGCCAATTCCTTTGTTTTCTGATGCCTTTGTTCATTTGACTAGACTAACGGCTAAGAATTCTGTCTTTTACTATACTGGTGCGCAGAGCGCTATGGCTTATATCATGGTCAGCTGTCGTGACTTTAATAAATAAGCTACTTAACTTCCCTTCAAGGGGCAGACCCTATTCGGGCCTGGTTTGAAGGAGATTATTGCTTATATCACTGGAGGAAAAGGTCATGCCCTTCCTCAGGATAGGTCCAAATCAAGGGCCAAGAAAGGTCTAATTTTCGTGCCTTTTTAAAACTTCAGGGCAGGTGTGGCATCCACTTCCTCTAAGGCAAAACAAGAGGGAATTTTTGCTCAGTCCAAGGCGGTCTGGAGACAATCGGACCTGGAACAAAGATAAGCAGGCCAAGGAGCCTGCTGCTGCCTCTAAGGCAGCATGAAGGAACGGACCCCTATCCGGTAACGGCCTAGGGATCCTGGGCAAGAGATGCCCAGGATCCCTAGGCATTGGAATTTATATCCCAGAGATATCTTCTGGATTTTCAAAGATTCCCCCCCAAAAAAGGGGAGATTTCGCCTTTCCAATTATCTGCAAACCAGATAAAGAAGGAGGCATTCTTACATTGTGTACGAGATCCATCCAGTTCCAAGAGAGGAACAGGGACAGAGTTTTTACCCAAATCTGTTTGTGGTTCCCAAGGAGAGGGAACCTTCAGACCTATTTTGGATCTAAAGATCTTAAACAAATTCCTCAGAATTCCGTTTTTTAAGATGGAAACTATTCGTACCATCTTACCTATGATCCAGGAGAGTCAATAGAGGACTACAATGGATTTGAAGGATGTTTATCCTCACATTGTGATGCATAAAGATCACCATCGTTTTTCAGGTTTGCCTTTCTAGACAGGCATTACCAGTTTGTAGCTCTTTCCGTTGGGATATCTACAGCCCCAAGAATCTTTATGGAGGTTCTGGGGTCACTTTGGCGGTCCTTAGGCCGCGGGGCATAGAAGTGGCCCCTTATTTAGACGACATCCTGATACAGGCGTCAAACATCCAAATTGCCAAGTCTCATACGGACGTAGTACTGGCATTTCTGAGATCACATGGGTGGAAAGTGAACAAGGAAAGAGTTCTCTATCCCCAATCTCAAGGGTTTCCCTCTTAGGGACTCTGATAGATTCTGTAGAAATGAAAATTTACCTGACGGAGTCCAGGTTGTCAAAGTTTCTAAATTTCTGCCGTGTTTTTCATTCCATCCGCGCCCTTCGGTGGCTCAGTACATGAATGAAATCGGCTTAATGGTAGCGGCAAGGGACATAGTACCGTTTGCACGTCTACATTTCAGACCGCTGCAAATATGCATGCTCAGTCAGAGGAACGGGGATTACACAGGTTTGTCCCCCTGTTAAACCTGGACCAAGAGACCAGAGATTCTCTGGTGACTATGTCGGGTCCATCTGTCCAAGGGTATGACCTTCCGCAGGTCAGATGGGACAATTGTTACAATAGATGCCAGCCTTTTAGGTTATGATGCAGTCTGGAACTCCCTGAAGGCTCAGGGATTGTGGACTTAGGAGGAGACCCTCCTTCTAATAAATATTCTGGAACTGGGAGTGATATTCCATGCTCTTCAGACTTGGCCTCAGTTAGCAACTCTGAGGTACATCATATTCAGTCGGACAATATACACGACTGTGGTTTACATCAGCCATCAAGGGGGAACAGAAGTTCCCTAGCGATGTTAGAAGTCTTACAATAATTCACTGGACAGAGACTCACTCTTGTCTATCAGCTATCCATATCCCAGGTGTTGAGAACTGGGAGGTGGTTTTTCTAAGTCGTCAGACTTTTCTTCCGGGGGAGTGGGATTTCCTCCGGAGGTCAAGACCAAGCAGGAGAGGGCTTTGGTGTTTTTGTCAGCGCCTGCGTAGCCACGCAGGACCTGGTATGCAGATCTGGT
Organism: Bombina bombina; assembly: GCF_027579735.1. Lineage (NCBI taxonomy): Eukaryota > Metazoa > Chordata > Amphibia > Anura > Bombinatoridae > Bombina > Bombina bombina. The sequence continues at coordinate 886,053,230 of NC_069502.1, forward strand.
GGACATGTCATCCTTTCCATCACGGTCTCTGCTTCTGAGACAGGTCCCTCTACCTCAGGGTCCTTTCAACCATCTAAATAGAATCAATCTGAGATGGACTGCCTGGAGACTGAACGCTTGATGTCATCAAAGCATGGCTTCTCCGAGTCAGTCATTGATACCTTAATACAGACATGAAAGCCTGTCTCTAGGAAAATTGAACATAGATATGGTGTAAATACCTGATTGTTATGAATCCAAGGGTTACTCATGGAGTAAAGTCTGGATTCCCAGGATATTATCTTTTCTCCAAGATGTTTTGGAGAAAAGGGTTGTCAGCTAATTCCTTAAAAGGGACAGATTTTTACTCTGTCTATTTTTTTGCACAAGCGTCTGGCAGGTATTCTAGACGTTCAGGCATTTGGTCAGGCTTTGGTTAGATCCAAGCCTGTGTTTAAAACTGTTGCTCCACCATGGAGCTTAAACCTGGTTCTTAAGGTTCTTCAAGAAGTTCCGTTTGAACCTTTTTTGTTCCATAGATATCAATCTTTATCTTGGAAAGTTCCTTTTGGGTAGCTATTTCCTCGACTCGTAGAGTCTCCAAGTTATCTGTGTTACAATGTGATTCTCCTTATCTGGTCCTTCGTACGGATAAGGTAGTCCTGCGTACCAACCTGGGTTTTTTCCTAAGGTGGTATCTAACAAGAACATCACTCAAGAGATAGTTGTTCCATGCTTGTATCCTAATCCTTCCTCAAAGAAGGAACGTCTATTACACAATATTGGACGTGGTTTGTGCTTTAAAGTTTTACTTACAAGCTACTACAGTTTTCATCAAACGTTCACCTTGTTTGTTGTCTATTCTGGACAGAGGAGAGGTCAAAAGACTTCGGCAGCCTCCTGAAGGGATTACAGCTCATTCTACTAGAGCTGTGGTTTTCACTTGGGCCTTTTTTAAATGTGGCTTCTGTTGAACAGATTTACAAGACGGAGTCTTGGTCTGCGCTTCATACTTTTTCAAATTTAACAAATTTGATACCTTGCTTCTTCGGAGGCTATTTTTGGGAGAAAGGGTTTCTTACAGGCAGTGGTAACTTCCGTTTAAGTACCTGCCTTGTCCCTCCCATCATCCGTGTACTTTAGCTTTGGTATTGGTATTCCATAAGTAATGGATGATCCGTGGACTGGATACACTTAACAAGAGAAAACATAATTTATGCTTACCTGATAAATTTATTTCTCTTGTAGTGTATCCAGTCCACGGCCCGCCCTGTCACTTTAAGGCAGGTAATTTTTTCATTTGAACTACAGTCACCACTGCACCCTATGGTTTTTCCTTTCTCTGCATGTTTTCAGTCGAATGACTGAGTATGGCAGTTAGGGGAGGAGCTATATAGCAGCTTTGCTGTGGGTGGACTCTTGCAACTTCCTGTTGGGAAGGAGAATATATTCCATAAGTAATGGATGATCCGTGGACTGGATACACTACAAGAGAAATAAATTTATCAGGTAAGCATAAATTATGTTTTTTCAAATTATTTTTTTTTTAGTTTTTTTTTTTTTTTTACATAATTAGAGCCAATAAAAAAGCCCACACTTTTATTGAAAGTAATACACTAAAATTGGACAAAAATATCTTAAAACAATTAATATAATACACAATAATTTTACCCCCGAAAAAAAAAAAGAAAAAAATGCAATTTTCGGCCAAAATGTTTCCTTACTTAAAACAATTATAAATATCAATATACTGTATTTTTCATTTAGTTCTATGTAACAGAATCATATTTAACTGTTTTTTTTTACCAATTATCCAAATAAAGTATAGTCCTAGAAAACTCATTATATGCAGAACAGTAAGTCACGTAAAAAAACTTAAACAGCAGCTCTAGGCTAGCATCAAATTTGAAACATGCTACACAATAATTTTACCGAAAATAACAGGCAAAAAACCCGAAAACCAAAATAGCTAAAAAGGCTATTTTCGGCCGAAACTTTCTGCGGCCGAAATTTCGCTGCATCCCTAATTTCTATATTATATTAATAGGCAGAATTGACTGGGTTCTAGCCTAAAATATTGCATACATACACATATAGATGAGAAAATTATAAATAACCCAATGTAATAAGACTCTTAAAATTACTGTTGGTTTCAAAATACACAATTATTTATTAGATCAGCTAAAAACATGAAATGACACAATATTCAATGCGTAGGCCTAAAGACAATAACAATTAACATTTACTTACAAGACAAATATACACTTATACAAACATACATGATACAGGTACCTTATTCAGATGTTGTAATAGGGTTGTCTGGGACAGTACGGATGTTTCTACTAGCTTCCTGTCCTCATCCTCCCCTCTCTCTCTCTCTCTCTCTCTCTCTATTCTGACTCCTGACTAACTCTACTGACTAAATCTTGTTCTATATATTAAAACCATGTCCCCATCTGTTAGTATTACTTTAATGCAATTGGTTCATTTTTTCCCTCCCTAACCAAATTTGGGAAACTAAACACCATTGGTCCTAGCCGTTTACATGTAAATAGGGGCTATTGTAGGGGGTGGATAGCTATAAATCATGATAACCTGTTATCTACCACATCCACACCACAACAGCCAAAGACTCCTATTTACATGTAAACATTTGGTGATTCTATTGAATGTGAGGAAGCCTGGGGAAATAACTCCCTTATTTACCATCTCCTGATTTTCTTTGAGGTAGACAGGGTATGGTAAACAAAAGGCTTTATGGTTTTGTAACTGAAACAGGGCATTAAATAGACAGCTTATATATTTCTCATGGCTAGTTAATATGACTAGAATATTATACCAGTACATAAATATGCTCATACATACAAACAATATATACATAGAAATGGAACTATAACATAAGCAATTTCCCAAACTGTAACAATGTGAAATAATATTTCTTGCATAGCATGTATTTAATTTTTTATTAATGTCACAAATGTATAATAATTATATGGATATTAAAGACTTTTTTTTCTTTATAATGAATATATCTGGTCAAATTAGTAGATATTTGTTACAGCTAGTAGTTGTAATTTTCTAAAATCGAGAAAATGTACAAAGTAGTTTTACATAATAAAAATAATCATTTTAAATTGTACATCAGCCTTATATGGACAACATTTCTAACAGAATATTTTAAATATATTTGTTTCTGTTTTTAGACCCCAAACATGAAGTCCCTATTACATGGCAAAACAGGTCTGCCACCAGTCTCGAAGAAGCTGCTGCTGTTAAATTACAAGCTTGCTTGAAAGGGAGTTATGTGCGAAAACTATGGCATTCTAGGAAACCAGGTAAAATAATAATCATTTCTCCAACATAGGTGTGTCCGGTCCACGGCGTCATCCTTACTTGTGGGATATTCTCTTCCCCAACAGGAAATGGCAAAGAGCCCAGCAAAGCTGGTCACATGATCCCTCCTAGGCTCCGCCTACCCCAAGTCATTCTCTTTGCCGTTGCACAGGCAACATCTCCACGGAGATGGCTAAGAGTTTTTTTGGTGTTTAAATGTAGTTTTATTCTTCAATCAAGAGTTTGTTATTTTAAAATAGTGCTGGTATGTACTATTTACTCTGAAACAGAAAAGAGATGAAGATTTCTGTTTGTAAGAGGTAAATGATTTTAGCAACCGTTACTAAAATCGATGGCTGTTTCCACACAGGACTGTTGAGATGAATTAACTTCAGTTGGGGGAAACAGTGGGCAGACTTTTGCTGCTTGAGGTATGACACATTTCTAACAAGACTTGGTAATGCTGGAAGCTGTCATTTTCCCTATGGGAACCGGTAAGCCATTTTCTTAGTTTAGTATAAGAATAAAGGGCTTCACAAGGGCTTTAAAGACTGGTAGACATTTTTCTGGGCTAAAACGATTACTTTATAAGTATATTTAATGGATGTTAACTATAAATAGTTCTTTTAATCTTGGGGATGTATTAAAAAAACGGCAGGCACTGTATTGGACACCTTTTTCACTGGGGGCTTTCTAGTCATAGGCAGAGCCTCATTTTCGCGCCACTAATGCGCAGTTGTTTTTGGAAAGCAAGGCATGCAGATGCATGTGTGAGGAGCTAAGAACCACTGAAAAAGCTTATTGAAGGCGTCATTTGGTATCGTATTCCCCTCTGGGCTTGGTTGGGTCTCAGCAAGGCAGATACCAGGGACTGTATAGGGGTTAAATGTAAAAACGGCTCCGGTTCCGTTATTTTAAGAGTTAAAGCTTTCAAATTTGGTGTGCAATACTTTTAAGGCTTTAAGACACTGTGGTGAAATTTTGGTGAATTTTGAACAATTCCTTCATACTTTTTCACATTTTCAGTAATAAAGTGTGTTCAGTTTAAAATTTAAAGTGACAGTAACGGTTTTATTTTAAAACGTTTTTTGTGCTTTGTTATCAAGTTTATGCCTGTTTAACATGTCTGAACCATCAGATAGACGATGTTCTGTATGTTTGGAAGCCAAGGTTCCTCCCCATTTAAATATATGTGATGAATGTGACATAGTGTCCAGACAAAGTAGGGACAATGATGCCACTGATAATGATGTTGCCCAAAATGATTCCTCAAGCGAGGGGAGTAAGCATGGTACTGCATCATCCCCTTCTGTGTCTACACCAGTCTTGCCCACACAAGAGGCCCCTAGTACATCTAGTGCGCCAATCCTTCTTACTATGCAACAATTAACGGCTGTAATGGATAACTCTATTAAAAACATTTTGTCCAAAATGCCTACTTATCAGAGAAAGCGCGATTGCTCTGTTTTAGATACTGAAGAGCATGAGGACGCTGATGATAATGGTTCTGACATACCCTCACGCCAATCTGAAGGGGCCAGGAGGGAGGTTTTGTCTGAGGGAGAAATTTCAGATTCAGGAAGAATTTCTCAACAAGCTGAACCTGATGTTATTATTTTTAAATTTAAATTGGAACATCTCCGCGCTCTGCTTAAGGAGGTGTTATCTACTCTGGATGATTGTGACAATTTGGTCATTCCAGAGAAATTATGTAAGATGGACAAGTTCCTAGAGGTCCCGGTGCCCCCCGATGCTTTTCCTATACCCAAGCGGGTGGCGGACATTGTAAATAAGGAATGGGAAAGGCCCGGCATACCTTTTGTTCCTCCCCCTATATTTAAAAAATTATTTCCTATGGTCGACCCCAGAAAGGACTTATGGCAGACAGTCCCCAAGGTCGAGGGGGCGGTTTCTACTCTAAACAAACGCACTACTATTCCTATAGAAGATAGTTGTGCTTTCAAAGATCCTATGGATAAAAAATTAGAGGGTTTGCTTAAAAAGATGTTTGTTCAGCAAGGTTACCTTCTACAACCAATTTCATGCATTGTTCCTGTCACTACAGCAGCGTGCTTCTGGTTCGAAGAACTAGAAAAGTCGCTCAATAAAGACTCTTCGTATGAGGAGGTTATGGACAGAGTTCAAGCACTTAAATTGGCTAACTCTTTTATCTTAGACGCCACTTTGCAATTAGCTAGATTAGCGGTGAAAAATTCAGGTTTTGCTATTGTGGCGCGCAGAGCGCTTTGGCTAAAGTCTTGGTCAGCGGATGTGTCCTCCAAGAACAAATTGCTTAACATCCCTTTCAAAGGTAAAACGCTATTTGGCCCTGACTTGAAAGAGATTATTTCAGACATCACTGGGGGAAAGGGCCACGCCCTTCCTCAGGATAGGTCTTTTAAGGCTAAAAATAAGCCAAATTTTCGTCCCTTTCGCAGAAACGGACCAGCCTCAAATTCTACACCCTCTAAGCAAGAGGGTAATAGTTCTCAAACCAAACCAGCCTGGAGACCGATGCAAGGCTGGACCAAGGGTAAGCAGGCCAAGAAACCTGCCACTGCTACTAAAACAGCATGAAGTGTTGGCCCCCGATCCGGGACCGGATCTGGTGGGGGGCAGACTCTCTCTCTTTGCTCAGGCTTGGGCAAGAGATGTTCAGGATCCTTGGGCGCTAGAAATAGTTTCTCAAGGTTATCTCCTGGAATTCAAGGAACTACCCCCAAGGGGGAGGTTCCACAGGTCTCAATTGTCTTCAGACCAAATAAAAAGACAGGCATTCTTACATTGTGTAGAAGACCTGTTAAGAATGGGAGTGATTCATCCTGTTCCATTAGGAGAACAAGGGATGGGGTTTTACTCCAATCTGTTCATAGTTCCCAAAAAAGAAGGAACATTCAGACCGATTTTAGATCTCAAGATTCTAAACAAATTTCTCAGGGTTCCATCGTTCAAGATGGAAACCATTCGAACAATTCTTCCTACCATCCAGGAAGGTTAATTCATGACCACGGTGGATTTAAAGGATGCGTATCTACATATTCCTATCCACAAGGAACATCATCGGTTCCTAAGGTTCGCCTTTCTGGACAAGCATTACCAGTTTGTGGCACTTCCATTCGGATTAGCCACTGCTCCAAGGATTTTCACAAAGGTACTAGGGTCCCTTCTAGCGGTGCTAAGACCAAGGGGCATTGCAGTAGTACCTTACTTGGACGACATACTGATTCAAGCGTCGTCTCTGTCAAAAGCAAAGGCTCATACGGACATTGTCCTAGCCTTTCTCAGATCTCACGGGTGGAAAGTGAACATAGAAAAAAGTTCTCTGTCCCCGTCAACAAGTGTTCCCTTCTTGGGAACAATAATAGACTCCTTAGAAATGAAGATTTTTCTGACAGAGGCCAGAAAATCAAAACTTCTAAGCTCTTGTCAAGTACTTCATTCTGTTCTTCTTCCTTCCATAGCGCAGTGCATGGAAGTAATAGGTTTGATGGTTGCGGCAATGGACATAGTTCCTTTTGCACGAATTCATCTAAGACCATTACAACTGTGCATGCTCAGACAGTGGAATGGGGATTATACAGACTTGTCTCCGACGATCCAAGTAGATCAAAGAACCAGAGATTCACTCCGTTGGTGGCTGAACCTGGACAACCTGTCACAGGGAATGAGCTTCCGCAGACCAGAGTGGGTCATTGTCACGACCGACGCCAGTCTGGTGGGCTGGGGCGCGGTCTGGGAACCCCTGAAAGCTCAGGGGCTATGGTCCCGGGAAGAATCTCTTCTCCCGATAAACATTCTGGAACTGCGAGCGATATTCAATGCTCTCAAAGCTTGGCCTCAACTAGCAAAGGCCAAATTCATAAGGTTTCAATCAGACAACATGACGACTGTTGCATATATCAACCATCAAGGGGGAACAAGGAGTTCCCTGGCGATGGAGGAAGTAACCAAAATAATTCAATGGGCGGAGAATCACTCCTGCCACTTGTCTGCAATCCACATCCCAGGAGTGGAAAATTGGGAAGCGGATTTTCTGAGTCGTCAGACTTTCCATCCGGGGGAGTGGGAACTCCATCCGGAATTCTTTGCCCAAATAACTCAATTATGGGGCATTCCAGACATGGACCTGATGGCGTCTCGTCTGAACTTCAAGGTTCCTTGCTACGGGTCCAGATCCAGGGATCCCAGGGCGACTCTAGTAGATGCACTGATAGCGCCTTGGACCTTCAACCTAGCTTATGTATTCCCACCGTTCCCTCTCATTCCCAGGCTGGTAGCCAGGATCAATCAGGAGAGGGCTTCGGTGATCTTGATAGCTCCTGCGTGGCCACGCAGAACTTGGTATGCAGACCTGGTGAATATGTCATCGGCTCCACCATGGAAGCTACCTTTGAGACAGGACCTTCTTGTTCAAGGTCCATTCGAACATCCGAATCTGGCTTCACTCCAACTGACTGCTTGGAGATTGAACGCTTGATTTTATCAAAGCGTGGGTTTTCAGATTCTGTCATTGATACTCTTGTTCAGGCTAGAAAGCCTGTAACTAGGAAAATTTACCATAAAATATGGAAAAAGTATATTTGTTGGTGTGAATCTAAAGGATTCCCATGGAACAAGATAAAAATTCCAAAGATTCTATCCTTTCTACAGGAGGGTTTGGAGAAAGGATTATCTGCAAGTTCTTTGAAGGGACAGATTTCTGCTTTATCTGTTTTACTTCACAAAAAACTGGCAGCTGTGCCAGATGTTCAAGCTTTTGTTCAGGCTCTGGTTAGAATTAAGCCTGTCTACAAACCTTTGACTCCTCCTTGGAGTCTCAATTTAGTTCTTTCAGTTCTTCAAGGGGTTCCGTTTGAACCCTTACATTCCGTAGATATTAAGTTACTATCTTGGAAAGTTTTGTTTTTGGTTGCAATTTCTTCTGCTAGAAGAGTTTCAGAGTTATCTGCTCTGCAGTGTTCTCCTCCTTATCTGGTGTTCCATGCAGACAAGGTGGTTTTGCGTACTAAACCTGGTTTTCTTCCGAAAGTTGTTTCTAACAAAAACATTAACCAGGAGATAGTTGTGCCTTCTTTGTGTCCGAAACCAGTTTCAAAGAAGGAACGTTTGTTGCACAATCTGGATGTAGTTCGTGCTCTAAAATTTTATTTAGAGGCTACAAAGGATTTCAGACAAACATCTTCTTTGTTTGTTGTTTATTCTGGTAAAAGGAGAGGTCAAAAAGCAACTTCTACTTCTCTCTCTTTTTGGCTTAAAAGCATCATCCGATTGGCTTATGAGACTGCCGGACGGCAGCCTCCTGAAAGAATCACAGCTCACTCCACTAGGGCTGTGGCTTCCACATGGGCCTTCAAGAACGAGGCTTCTGTGGATCAGATATGTAAGGCAGCGACTTGGTCTTCACTGCACACTTTTACCTAATTTTACAAATTTGATACTTTTGCTTCTTCGGAGGCTATTTTTGGGAGAAAGGTTTTGCAAGCCGTGGTGCCTTCCATCTAGGTGACCTGATTTGCTCCCTCCCATCATCCGTGTCCTAAAGCTTTGGTATTGGTTCCCACAAGTAAGGATGACGCCGTGGACCGGACACACCTATGTTGGAGAAAACAGAATTTATGCTTACCTGATAAATTACTTTCTCCAACGGTGTGTCCGGTCCACGGCCCGCCCTGGTTTTTTTAATCAGGTCTGATGAATTATTTTCTCTAACTACAGTCACCACGGTATCATATGATTTCTCCTATGCATATTCCTCCTTTACGTCGGTCGAATGACTGGGGTAGGCGGAGCCTAGGAGGGATCATGTGACCAGCTTTGCTGGGCTCTTTGCCATTTCCTGTTGGGGAAGAGAATATCCCACAAGTAAGGATGACGCCGTGGACCGGACACACCGTTGGAGAAAGTAATTTATCAGGTAAGCATAAATTCTGTTTTTCTTTGACTTTTAAAATGTAATAAAACATAATACATTAGACAGGAGAGGCCCACAGAAAATGTGTTCTTTAACTCTGGATAAATAACCATATACTACAATATAAAGTGAACCAAAATAAAACAATAGATATCACAATACAATGTGAGTGCAAATAAAACCCTGCACACCAATTAATGCAAATAGATACAAACGTGTGTGTGTATATACAATCCCCACATTGATGGTAAAAACTGTCCAGATCTGACTTCTTATCCAAGGTAGGATATCATGTACCCCAGCCTCAACAGCTAGATTAATCTAATACAGACAAATAGATACATTTGTATTTATTTGTATTCTTTGGTGCACAGGGCTGTATCCAAACCTTATGCAATATACTTGCCTTATAAAAAGCATTTAACGTTTAGGAGCGAATAAGCCATAAGCGAAAAAAATTAAAAAATTTCTATACAAAGAATATATATATATATATATATATATGCACATATATATATATATATATATATATATATATATACACACATACATACACACACACAGTATCCCTATACAGTATCCCACAAAAGTGAGTACACCCCTCACATTTTTGTAAATATTTTTGTATATCTTTCATGTGACAACACTGAAGAAATGACACTTTGCTACAATGTACAGTGTACAGCCTATATAACAGTGTACATTTTCTGTCCCCTCAAAATAACACACAGCCATTAAAGGGACATTATACACTAGCTTTTTCTTTGTATAAATGTTTTGTAGATAATCTATTTATATAGCCCATAAAGTTGTCGTTTTTTTTTTTTTAAATGTATAGTTTTACTTATTTTTAAATAACATTGCTCTGATTTTCATACTCCTAACCAAGCCCCAAAGTTTTAGGAGAATACCGACGTATACCTACTCCAGCTTGCTTCTTTTTGTGTAAAGGGTCTTTTCATATGCAAAAGAAGGGGGAGGGTCTGATATTTTCCACTTGCAGTGGGTGTTCCAGTAACCTTTTAAACAGAAATAAACTGGAAGCTTCTAAGTAAGTTTTTAAAAGGTTTTATACTGGATTTGTATATCAGTATCTGTGCATATTATTCTTTATAGTAGTGTCTATTACATGCAGTTATATGGAAATTAGTGTATACTGTCATTTAATGTCTAAACCGTTGGAAACAAAAGTGAGTACACCCTTAAGTGGAAATGTCCAAATTGGGCCCAATTAGCCATTTTCCCTCCCCGGTATCATGTGACTTGTTAGTGTTACAAGGTCTCAGGTGTAAATGGGGAACCGGTGTGTTAAAATTGGTGTTATCGCTCTCACACTCTCTCATACTGGTCACTGGAAGTTGAACATGGCACCTCATAGCAAAGATCTCTCTGAGGATCTGAAAAACAGAATTGTTGCTCTACATAAAGATGGCCTAGGCTATAAAAAGTTTGCCAAGACCCTGAAACTGAGCTGCAGCACGGTGGGCAAGACCATACAGCGGTTTCACAGGACAGGTTCCACTCAGAACAGGCCTTGCCATGGTCGACCAAAGAAGGTGAGTGCACATGCTCAGCATCACATCCAGAGGTTGTCTTTGGGAAATAGACGTATGAGTGCTGCCAGCAATGCTGCAGAGGTTGAAGAGGTGGTGGGTAAACCTGTCAGTGCTCAGACCATACGCCTCACACTGCATTAAATTGGTCTGCATTGCTGTCGTCCCAGAAGTAAGCCTCCTCTTCTAAAGATGATGCACAAGAAAGCCCGCAAACAGTTTGCTGAAGAGAAGCAGACTAAGGACATGGATTACTGGAACCATGTCCTGTGGACCGATGAGACCAAGATAAACTTATTTGGTTCAGATAGCGTCAAGCGTGTGTGGCAGAAACCAGGTGAGGAGTACAAAGACAAGAGTGTCTTGCCTACAGTCAAGTATGGTGGTGGGAGTGTCATGGTCTGGACCTGCATGAGTGCTGCCGGCACTGGGGAGCTACAGTTCATTGAGGGAACCATGACTGCCAAAATGTACTGTGACATACTGAAGCAGAGCATAATCCTCTTCCTTCGGACACTGGGCTGCAGGGCAGTATTCCATCATGATAACAACCCCAAACACACCTCCAAGACGACCACTGCCTTACTAAAGAAGCTGAGGGTAAAGGTGATGGACTGGCTAAGCATGTCCCCAGACCTAAACCCTATTGAGCATCTGTGGGGCATCCTCAAACGGAAGGTGGGGGAGCACAAGGACTCTAACATCCACCAGCTACGTGATGTTGTCATGGAGGAGTGGAAGAGGACTCCAGTGGTAACCTGTGAAGCTCTGGTGAACTCCATGTCCTAGAGGGTTAAGGCAGTGCTGGAAAATAATGGTGGCCACACAATATTGACACTTTGGGCCCAATTTGGACATTTCCACTTAGGGGTGTACTCACTTTTGTTGCCAACGGTTTAGACATTAATGGCTGTGTGTTGAGTTATTTTGAGGGGACAGCAAATTTACACTGTTATACAGGCTGTACACTCACTACTTTACATTGTAGCACAGTGAAATTTCTTCAGTGTTGTCAAATGAAAATATATAATAATATATTTACAAAAATGTGAGGGGTGTACTCACTTGTGGGATACTGTATATATATATATATATATATATATATATATATATATAAACAGAAGGGGACTGCACTCTCAGACTGGACTGGGTATGAACAGGTACAACAATCAAAGCACTCTGCAGTCGACAGGTACAAAAGAAGAGTCCTTAACTCAAGAGAATGAGTTCCTCTTGAGTTAAGGACTCTTCTTTTGTACCTGTCGACTGCAGAGTGCTTTGATTGTTGTACCTGTTTGTATTACCTGGAGTGGAAGTGGATCGCCCCGTTCTTAGCACCGGACAGCTGACAGTATTGGATGCGTCAGAGTGACATCACAAAGGGGGGGGTGTTGCTTACGTGAACTGCCTGTTACCAGATTACGAGTGTTTGAGCGCTTTCCTGCTTTGTGTGGACTGGGTATGACCCTGCAACATGCTCAGCCCTGGGTGCTCAATGGCACTCACAGGAAGCTGTGTTGTCCCCAGAGTCACAGGCATTTAACCCCAGACAGGTCTGGGTGCAACGCCCATAGGGAAAATTACAAAACAAATTAATACAACACACAGAGAAAGTATCTAAATTCCTTCACGAGATTTCAGTTTAAAATCAGCCTTTATTACAAACGTCAAACAGGCGACTTCAGATGCAGCTTCAAAAGTTTATTAAAAGTACAGCTCAATACATGTCGACTAGAAGTAGCCTATATCAAGAGCATAAGTTAAAACAATGTCAGAACAATTGTTTTAACTTATGCTCTTGATAAAGGATACTTCTAGCTGAAACGCATTGAGCTGTACTTTTAATAAACCTTTAAAGCTGCATCTGAAGTCGCCTGACGTTTGTAATAAAGGCTGATTTTAAACAAAAATCTCGTAAAGGAATTGAGATACTCAGAGGACGAGAGCAGCTTTGATCCCTTGGAGGTGACACAGTGTCGCCACTTTTGCTATATTGTATCTTCATTATACGGTCTGGGAGAACCGGGGCTGGCAGCGAGCACCTAAAGGGAAGTGCTAACAATATTTCATACTTTACCTATATTCCTATACCTTCCAGAATATGGTTGCAAAATTTGGTAAGATGGGGAACCAGGGAAGTTTTAAATAATTTATAGTAGTCCCCCGGAAAGCAATCTGGCCCTGCTGCTTTACCAGGTTTTAATTCTTTAAGAACCTGTAGTACCTCCGAGGTTGAAATCGTGGCATTAAGATTGTCAAGATCAGGTTTAGCAATTTTAGGTAATTGGGCATCTGCTAGAAATGTTGTGGTAGCTTTATCTAACTCTGTGGATTGTGTCACCTTTTTTCCATCATATCATTTCCTATAGAACTGAGCGAACTCATCTACTATTTCCTGGGGATGTGTGGTCGATAGGCCATTAGTTTTTTTTGTATGGAGGGAATGGCTAGTGAATCATTTCTTTCATAAATCTTTTGAGCTAAAAATGTATCAGGTTTGTTGGCGTAAATGTAGAATTGAACTTTCAGTTTTTGTATAGCTCTAGTAGCATGTGTATTTAGAAGAGCTGCTAGTGCATTTCTTTTGGTTTGAAGGGTGGACAGTATCGATTGTTTTTTTGTTAGCCTATGTTGTTTCCCTAAAGTTTCAATTTCCTTTTGGAGTTGGGTTATTTGTGCTTTTTTCTGTTTAATGTAGTTTGTCTTGCCCTGGATCAATATGCCTCTTATATATGCTTTGTGGGCTGTGTTTAGTGGATTACATGTAGTGTCCGTGTTTATGTACCAATATTCTGTAAGTTTCTGCAGTGTTTTCTCATAAGATAAAAGATGCTTAAATAAGCTAGGGTCATATGTCAATGATCTTTCCCTCATCTTATCCTGTACACCGTCAAAAAGAACAGAAACCATAGAGTGGTCTGACCACACACATGAATGGTTGAAATTAGTAGGAGAAGTTGGAGAATTTGGCTAGTGTAGATGTAATCAATTCTGGTGTATTTTTTTTATGGGCTGCCGAATAAAAGGTGGTATCCAAAGTAGCTCCATATAATGTTATCTGTTGCTGTTATCTCCATTGGATGATCATTGTCCAATAATAACAGGTTTATTGGGAACACACCCCCACGCATGCGCTTTGGCAATTACTAGACGCCGACTTGAGAGTTTAAATCGTGGATTTATCATTTGTATTTCATACACCTGAGGAAACGGTCGTGTCTGACCGAGAAACGTTGTGTCCAAATAAAGTCTTTAATTACATTAGACTTTGTATCCACGATACCATTTTTGTTCACCACTTGCTATTCATGCATCATCTTGCGGGGTGAATTATTTGTTCAGTACGGCTAATCACTTTTGAGCTTGTACCCTCGAAGGAGCGAGTTTGTTGTTTGCAGCCAACTTTGGAGAGTGCTTTGATGCATGGTATCTAAACCCCCAGCGTTGCATCGTATAACAGCGGCAACACAGAGAACCTTGAATCTCGTAGAAGAGAGTTGTCTGGACGACTAAAAGAGTCCAGGAGGCTTTTGTGACACTTCTCAAGTGTCTTGGATCCTGTGAGTATAACAACACTTGCGCTATAGGGGTTCCCCTTGCTTACTGATTTTGCACTATGGTGGCGCTTTCTTTCTTTTCTTCCTAACATCTGTAGCTCCATATAATGTTTGCCATGTGTCAATTAATGAGTGGGGTGCTAAAAGATCCTGTATAGCTTTAACAGTGCGATTATTTCTTTGTTGTTTTGTGGATAGTGATCCCTGTGGGGTGGGAATCATCGGGGACATGGTGATATTGAAGACTCCTGCCAGTGTGATTTTACTTTGAGATCAATTGGTTAGAAGGTGGGATATCTGTCGAAAGAAAGATTCATGTTTCTCATTGGGAGCATAGATGTTACAACAATAATATATGTGTTATCTATTTGTCCTGAGACTATTAGGTATCTGCCTTCTTCATCAGCTATTGTGGTGTCAGGAGTAAATTGTAAGGAAGAATGTATGAGGATAGATACCCCTCTTTTTTTTTTAGTGTCAGTGGTTGCATGGAAATGTTGGGTGAAGTGTCTAGACCAGTATCTGGGAATCTGTTTTTAGGAAAATGAGTTTCCTGCAAGAAGAGAACATTAGCCTTTAAATGGATGTATTGTGTGATAGCCACTCGGCGTCTGATATCTAAATTATAGCCTCTAACATTATGTGATATAAGATTAATTCTTGGAGTCATTAAATAGTGGTAGTGTTAGAGCTAGTATATCTGTCTTCAACTCCTGGATTTTAAGGTTAGGTGTCTGAAGGGAAAAATGTTGCTTCTGCGTATACCATCCATTCCTGTCCCTACTAGTAGAACTCCCAACTGACTCAACAATGTAGAACCAACAATTAAACAGTAACCATAAATCAAGTGTAAATAATAAAGCAAGACATAATAAAACAAAATCCCTATTTAAAGGGTGTATATAAGGTAACAAATGTAACATCTTATTATTATGGGTTGGGTATGATGTATCGTCAAGTTTCTATGTTGACAGTAGCTGCATATGTTCAATGAAAACTATTGTGATTGTTTCTGCTAAACACATACCATACAAGTCCACTTCTAGATGTAGAGTTAACCAAGGCATGTTAGGGTCGGTTGGCCCAAAAGGAGAGAAAGAAGAAAGCCCTCGCTCCCAAGAGCCCACATCCTGTGGTCCCCAGAATGGAAGCTTCACTTCCCTCGTATATTCAGTTAATACTTTTAAAGGATACATAGCTGAAAGTGTTCACTTTGTTCCTAATTCTTCTTTATCCCTTGATGTGTTGATGTTTGAAAAGTACTTCTTCTCTGGAGGGTCTTTATGTAATTTGTTCTTCTGTCTCTTTCGATTTACGGTCTGCCATTTGAGGGGTCTGGCGGATTGTATTGTTGATGGTTGTTCTGAGGTTGGAGAGGCTGTATTTGTTGTTGGGATCTGTGGAACTTCCAGGTTCAGTAGCTGGCATACCTCTGGGATGTCTTTTGTTTTAGATGCCCTTTAATAGTATTTTTTAAATATTTTAAGAAATGGATCTCTTTATAAAGATCGTTTTCTAAATAATATGATTTGAGTTATCAGCATTATATCACATTTTTTGTCAGCAGTAAATATTATACTAATTATGCACAAAACTAAAGTTTTTCAAATTGTATTTATTTAAAGTCGATGTAAACAATACAATTAAGCTTTATAAACATTGCTTATGACATTTCTAAGTCAAAACATTTATTTCTTCTGTTAAGTGTGATCAGTCCACGGGTCATCATTACTTCTGGGATATTACTCCTCCCCAACAGGAAGTGCAAGAGGATTCACCCAGCAGAGCTGCATATAGCTCCTCCCCTCTACGTCACTCCCAGTCATTCTCTTGCACCCAACGACTAGATAGGATGTGTGAGAGGACTATGGTGATTATACTTAGTTTTATATCTTCAATCAAAAGTTTGTTATTTTAAAATAGCACCGGAGTGTGTTATTACCTCTCTGGCAGAGTTTGAAGAAGAATCTACCAGAGTTTTGCTATGATTTTAGCCGGAGTAGTTAAGATCATATTGCTGTTCTCGGCCATCTGAGGAGTGAGGTAAACTTCAGATCAGGGGACAGCGGGCAGATGAATCTGCATAGAGGTATGTAGCAGTTTTTATTTTCTGACAATGGAATTGATGAGAAAATCCTGCCATACCGATATAATGTCATGTATGTATACTTTACACTTCAGTATTCTGGGGAATGGTACTTCACTAGAATTACACTGTAAGAAATACATAAAGCTGTTTAATAACTAGAGATTATGTTTAACGTTTTTGCTGGAATGTAAAATCGTTTTCATTTGCTGAGGTACTGTGTGAATAAATGTTTGGGCACTATTTTTCCACTTGGCAGTTGCTTAATCTGTTTTTCTGACAGTTTCTGTTCTCCCTCACTGCTGTGTGTGAGGGGGAGGGGCCGTTTTTTGGCGCTTTTTCTATGCATCAAATATTTCAGTCAGCAACTCATTGTATTCCCTGCATGATCCGGTTCATCTCTACAGAGCTCAGGGGTCTTCAAAACTTATTTTGAGGGAGGTAATTTCTCTCAGCAGAGCTGTGAGAATTATAGTTTGACTGAGATAAAAAACGTTTATTCTGTAATTTGTTTCCTGCTTTCAGAATTTGTTATCTTTGCTAATGGGATTAAACCTTTGCTAAAGTTGTGTTGTTTACAAGGATTGAGGCTATAACTGTTTCAATTTATTAATTGTCAACTGTCATAGATCTTCTGTGCTTCTTAAAGGCACAGTACATTTTAATATTATTCTAATTGAATTGTATTTCCAAGTTGCAAGTTTATTTGCTAGTGTGTTAAACATGTCTGATTCAGAGGATGATACCTGTGTCATTTGTTGCAATGCCAAAGTGGAGCCCAATAGAAATTTATGTACTAACTGTATTGATGCTACTTTAAATAAAAGTCAATCTGTACAAATTGAACAAATTTCACCAAACAACGAGGGGAGAGTTATGCCGTCTAACTCGCCTCACGTGTCAGTACCTACATCTCCCGCTCAGAGGGAGGTGCGTGATATTGTAGCGCCGAGTACATCTGGGCGGCCATTACAAATCACATTACAGGATATGGCTACTGTTATGACTGAGGTTTTGGCTAAATTACCAGAACTAAGAGGTAAGCGTGATCACTCTGGGGTGAGAACAGAGTGCGCTGATAATATTAGGGCCATGTCAGACACTGCGTCACAGGTGGCAGAACATGAGGACGGAGAACTTCATTCTGTGGGTGACGGTTCTGATCCAAACAGACTGGATTCAGATATTTCAAATTTTAAATTTAAACTGGAAAACCTCCGTGTATTACTAGGGGAGGTGTTAGCGGCTCTGAATGATTGTAACACAGTTGCAATACCAGAGAAAATGTGTAGGTTGGATAAATATTTTGCGGTACCGACGAGTACTGAGGTTTTTCCTATACCTAAGAGACTTACTGAAATTGTTACTAAGGAGTGGGATAGACCCGGTGTGCCGTTCTCACCCCCTCCGATATTTAGAAAAATGTTTCCAATAGACGCCACCACAAGGGACTTATGGCAAACGGTCCCTAAGGTGGAGGGAGCAGTTTCTACCTTAGCTAAGCGTACCACTATCCCGGTGGAGGATAGCTGTGCTTTTTCAGATCCAATGGATAAAAAGTTAGAGGGTTACCTTAAGAAAATGTTTGTTCAACAAGGTTTTATATTGCAACCCCTTGCATGCATTGCGCCGATCACGGCTGCAGCGGCATTCTGGATTGAGTCTCTGGAAGAGAACATTGGTTCAGCTACTCTGGACGACATTACGGACAGGCTTAGAGTCCTTAAACTAGCTAATTCATTCATTTCGGAGGCCGTAGTACATCTTACTAAACTTACGGCGAAAAATTCAGGATTCGCCATTCAGGCACGCAGGGCGCTGTGGCTAAAATCCTGGTCAGCTGATGTTACTTCTAAGTCTAAATTGCTTAATATACCTTTCAAAGGGCAGACCTTATTCGGGCCCGGGTTGAAAGAGATTATCGCTGACATTACATGAGGTAAAGGCCATGCTCTGCCTCAGGAAAAAGCCAAAGCCAAGACTAGACAGTCTAATTTTCGTTCCTTTCGTAATTTCAAAGCAGGAGCAGCATCAACTTCCTCTGCACCAAAACAGGAAGGAGCTGTTGCTCGCTACAGACAAGGCTGGAAACCTAACCAGTCCTGGAACAAGGGCAAGCAGACTAGGAAACCTGCTGCTGCCCCTAAAACAGCATGAATTGAGGGCCCCCGATCCGGGATCGGATCTAGTGGGGGGCAGACTTTCTCTCTTCGCCCAGGTTTGGGCAAGAGATGTTCAGGATCCCTGGGCGCTAGAGATAATATCTCAGGGATACCTTCTGGACTTCAAATACTCTCCTCCAAGAGAGAGATTTCATCTGTCAAGATTGTCAACAATCCAGACAAAGAAAGAGGCGTTTCTACGCTGCGTACAAGAGCTCTTGTTAATGGGAGTAATCCATACAGTTCCACGATCGGAACAGGGACAGGGGTTTTACTCAAATCTGTTTGTGGTTCCCAAAAAAGAGGGAACTTTCAGACCAATCCTGGACTTAAAGATCCTAAACAAATTCCTAAGAGTTCCATCGTTCAAGATGGAGACTATTCGGACAATTTTACCTATGATCCAAGAGGGTCAATACATGACCACTGTAGATTTAAAAGATGCTTACCTTCACATACCGATTCACAAAGATCATTATCGGTACCTAAGGTTTGCCTTCCTAGACAGGCATTACCAGTTTGTGGCTCTTCCATTCGGATTGGCTACAGCTCCAAGAATCTTCACAAAGGTTCTGGGTGCTCTTCTGGCGGTACTAAGACCGCGGGGAATCTCGGTAGCTCCATACCTAGACGACATTCTGATACAAGCTTCAAGCTTTCAAACTGCCAAGTCTCATACAGAGTTAGTGCTGGCATTTCTAAGGTCACATGGATGGAAGGTGAACGAAAAGAAAAGTTCACTCGTTCCACTCACAAGAGTTCCCTTCCTGGGGACTCTTATAGATTCTGTAGAAATGAAGATTTACCTGACAGAGGACAGGCTAACAAGACTTCAAAGTGCTTGCCGCACCCTTCATTCCATTCAACACCCGTCAGTGGCTCAATGCATGGAGGTAATCGGCTTAATGGTAGCGGCAATGGACATAGTACCCTTTGCACGCTTACACCTCAGACCACTGCAACTGTGCATGCTAAGTCAGTGGAATGGGGATTACTCAGACTTATCCCCTTCTCTGAATCTGGATCAAGAGACCAGAAATTCTCTTCTATGGTGGCTTTCTCGGCCACATCTGTCCAGGGGGATGCCATTCAGCAGACCAGACTGGACAATTGTAACAACAGACGCCAGCCTTCTAGGTTGGGGTGCCGTCTGGAATTCTCTGAAGGCTCAGGGACAATGGAGTCAGGAGGAGAGTCTCCTGCCAATAAACATTCTGGAATTGAGAGCAGTTCTCAATGCCCTCCTGGCTTGGCCCCAGTTGACAACTCGGGGGTTCATCAGGTTTCAGTCGGACAACATCACGACTGTAGCTTACATCAACCATCAGGGAGGGACAAGAAGCTCCCTAGCTATGATGGAAGTATCAAAGATAATTTGCTGGGCAGAGTCTCACTCTTGCCACCTGTCAGCAATCCACATCCCGGGAGTGGAGAACTGGGAGGCGGATTTCTTAAGTCGTCAGACTTTTCATCCGGGGGAGTGGGAACTTCATCCGGAGGTCTTTGCCCAAATACTTCGACGTTGGGGCAAACCAGAGATAGATCTCATGGCGTCTCGACAGAACGCCAAGCTTCCTCGTTACGGGTCCAGATCCAGGGATCCAGGAGCAGTCCTGATAGATGCTCTGACAGCACCTTGGGATTTCAGGATGGCTTACGTGTTTCCACCCTTCCCGTTGCTTCCTCAATTGATTGCCAGAATCAAACAAGAGAGAGCATCAGTGATTCTAATAGCACCTGCGTGGCCACGCAGGACTTGGTATGCAGACCTGGTGGACATGTCATCCTGTCCACCTTGGTCTCTACCTCTGAAACAGGACCTTCTGATACAGGGTCCCTTCAAACATCAAAATCTAACTTCTCTGAAGCTGACTGCTTGGAAATTGAACGCTTGATTTTATCAAGACGTGGATTTTCTGAGTCAGTTATTGATACCTTAATACAGGCTAGGAAACCTGTTACCAGAAAGATTTACCATAAGATATGGCGTAAATACCTATATTGGTGTGAATCCAAAGGTTACTCTTGGAGTAAGGTTAGGATTCCTAGGATATTGTCTTTTCTACAAGAAGGTTTAGAAAAGGGTTTATCTGCTAGTTCATTAAAGGGACAGATCTCAGCTCGGTCCATTCTGTTACACAAACGTCTGTCAGAAGTTCCTGACGTCCAGGCTTTTTGTCAGGCTTTGGCCAGAATTAAGCCTGTGTTTAAAACTGTTGCTCCACCATGGAGTTTAAACCTTGTTCTTAATGTTTTACAGGGCGTTCCGTTTGAACCCCTTCATTCCATTGATATAAAGTTGGTATCTTGGAAAGTTCTATTTTTAATGGCTATTTCCTCGGCTCGAAGAGTCTCTGAATTATCAGCCTTACATTGTGATTCTCCTTATTTGATTTTTCATTCGGATAAGGTAGTCCTGCGTACTAAACCTGGGTTCTTACCTAAGGTAGTTACTAACAGGAATATCAATCAAGAGATTGTTGTTCCTTCCTTATGCCCAAATCCTTCTTCAAAGAAGGAACGTCTACTGCACAACCTGGATGTAGTCCGTGCTCTAAAATTTTACTTACAGGCAACTAAGGAATTTCGACAAACGTCTTCTCTGTTTGTCATTTACTCTGGGCAGAGGAGAGGTCAAAAAGCTTCCGCTACCTCTCTTTCTTTTTGGCTTCGTAGCATAATTCGTTTAGCTTATGAGACTGCTGGACAGCAGCCTCCTGAAAGAATTACAGCTCATTCTACTAGAGCTGTGGCTTCCACTTGGGCCTTCAAGAATGAGGCCTCTGTTGAACAGATTTGCAAGGCTGCAACTTGGTCTTCGCTTCATACTTTTTCCAAATTTTACAAATTTGACACTTTTGCTTCATCGGAGGCTATTTTTGGGAGAAAGGTTCTTCAGGCAGTGGTTCCTTCTGTATAAAGAGCCTGCCTATCCCTCCCGTCATCCGTGTACTTTTGCTTTGGTATTGGTATCCCAGAAGTAATGATGACCCGTGGACTGATCACACTTAACAGAAGAAAACATAATTTATGCTTACCTGATAAATTCCTTTCTTCTGTAGTGTGATCAGTCCACGGCCCGCCCTGTTTTTAAGGCAGGTAAATATTTTTTGATTTATACTCCAGTCACCACTTCACCCTTGGCTTTTCCTTTCTCGTTGGTCCTTGGTCGAATGACTGGGAGTGACGTAGAGGGGAGGAGCTATATGCAGCTCTGCTGGGTGAATCCTCTTGCACTTCCTGTTGGGGAGGAGTAATATCCCAGAAGTAATGATGACCCGTGGACTGATCACACTACAGAAGAAAGGAATTTATCAGGTAAGCATAAATTATGTTATTGTGTTGCTTAAAATTAAACTTTTTTCGATTCAGATAAAGCAAATAATTTTAAGACACTTTTACATTCACTTCTGTTATCAAATTTATTTGTTCTCTTTGTATCATTTGTTCAATTCATATCTACATTACATTAGAAACATTAGTAAACTACTAGTGGCTAGCTGTTGATTGGTGGCTATACACATTTATCTTTTGTAAATAGCTCATATGTTTTTAGCTAAGTCCCTGCAATGTCTTCCTGCTTTGGAGATGTAGGGGTTAAACACATTTATTTACAAAAAGTGCAGTAATAAATTGCTTTTTTCTACACCTTTAAGTACAAAAAAGACAAATTATGACCTTATTAAGATAAATTCCAGATTAAAGTCAGGACACTTCAAATTTGATAATAGACGTAAATTAGAAAGTTGTTTAAAGGGACACTCAGGTTTTATTAAATTTTAATGATTCAGATACAGCATGTCATTTTAAACAACTTTCCAATTTACTTCCATTAAAAAAAATGTGCACCGTCTTTTATATTTGCACTTTTTTTGAGTCACCAGCTCCTACTGAGCATGTGCAAGAACTCAGACTATACGTATATGCATTTGTGATTGGCTGATTGCTATCACATGGTACAGGGGGAGTGGAAATATACACAACTTTAAAATGTGTTAGAAAAGAATCTACTACACATTTTAAATTCAGAGTAAATGCTATTGTATTGTCTTGTTATCTTGCATTTGTTGATTATGCAAATCTGCTGTGTTTACTGGTCCTTTAAAATTGCTTCCACTATCAGAATTATGAACATTTAATTTTGACTTTACTGTCCCCTTAACTCAACTTATTCTACCAAAAAAAATGCATCAATTTTCAAATTAAAAATCCAAAATGTTTTTTTTTTTTTTGTTTAGTTTATTTGTCATCTAAGTGTATAGTCATATCGGTATCTGTTTAAAGGGATGTGAAAGCCATTTTTTTTTTTATTTCATGATTCAGATAGAACATGTAATTGTAAGCAACTTTCTAATTTACTCAAAAATGGGCCGGCTCTGAAGATTACATTCCTTCTTCTCAAATAAAGATACCAAGAGAAAGAAGAAAAATTGATAATAGGAGAAAATTAGAAAGTTGCTCAAAATTGCATGCTCTGTCCGAATCATGAAAGTAAAAAATTGGCTTTCATATCCTTTTAAGTTTATTATAAGATGGAATTCTTGTCAAGTTCTGAAATATTGATGCACATTGTTATTATAAATATTGAAAGGTATGTGCATTTTTGGGCAACCTTTTGAAAGATTTTAGAAAGATACTTATATAAATATATTTGCATGTGTTCTCTTAATATATATATTTTTTTTCAATCCATAGATAACAGAGAAAACACTATTATTAGAATGACATTGGACAAATTAGTGAATCTACTTGAACCTAATGCTGAGCAATTTGGTGCATCCTTGTTGAGGTAACAAACTATATTTTACAACTTGATATATACAAGTTCACAAACAGAACAAGGATAGGAAAACTACACAGCCTGGGCGCCACATGTGGCATGATGCCGGTTTTCAGACAGCCCACAAGCTAAAAATTTTTTTTTATTACATACTTTAAAAGATTGAACGAAATCTAAAGATAATTAATAGTTTGTGATATGTAAAAGCTGTGTAAATAAATTATCAGATTTTTATTAATACAGTTTTAATTACAAGAAAGCAAATTAAATGGATAGTATACACCTTGGGCTAGATTATGAGTGACGTGCTAGAAGTTGCACGCAAGTGTAAAGGAGTTAATTGTGGCTCTTTGCGCATGTTGAAGATGCGTACCTTTTATAGGTTGAAAATAACGTGTTCACTTGTGCGCAATTTCATACACTAATCACTCAATAAATCATTGTGTAGCATGAAGCAATTTCAGGGTTTTGGATACTACAGGGTACACTTACAGCTTATCTAGGGATAGTTGAAAAAAAAAAAAAAAAACATTTTATAGAAAAAGCATACAAAACATAAAATACATGATTTTCTTTTTTGTTGATTACAAATTACATTTTTAGCTTAATGCCCAAAATTTTCTTTGATGATTAAACAGCTTTCCAATTTACTTCAATTATCTAATTTGCTTTATTCACTTGGTATGCTTTGTAAAAAAACAACAAACAAAAACGGCTAGATTACGAGTTTTGCGATAAGAGCTGCTCGGTGCTAACTTGCAAGTTATTGTCACCGCTCACCTCCCTATAGCGCTGCTATTACAGGTTTGCATAAACCCGGCGTTAGCAGACAAGAAGTAAGCGTAGAGCAAAATTGAGCTCCATACCGCACTCCAATAACAGCGCAGCGGTGAGCTGGTTTTACGTGCTTGTGCACGATTTCCCCATAGACATCAATGGGGACACCTGCAATAAAGGAGCGTAAAGCTCCGTAACGCAGCCCCATTGATTCCTATGGGGAAATAAAAACGTATGTTTACACCTAACACCCTAACATAAACCCCTAAAGTCTAAACACCCCTAATCTTACACTTATTAACCCCTAATCTGCCGCCCCGACATCGCCGACACCTACATTATACTTATTAACCCCTAATCTGCCGCCCCCAACGTCGCCACCACCTACACTTATTAACCCCTAATCTGCCGCCCCAATGTCGCCGCCACCCACCTATGCTTATTAACCCCTAATCTGCTGCCCCCAACGTCGCCGCCACCTACCTACACTTATTAACCCCTAATCTGCCGCCCCTAACATCGCTACCACCTACCTACATTTATTAACCCCTAATTTGCTGCCCCTAACATCGCTACCACCTACCTACATTTATTAAGCCCTAATCTGCCGCCCCTAACATCGCCGCCACCTACCTACATTTATTAAGCCCTAATCTTCCGCCCCCAACGTCGCCGCCACTATACTAAAGTTATAAACCCCTAAACCTAACCCTAAGTCTAACCCTAACACCCACTAACTTTAATATAATTAAAATAAATCTAATAAAAACTTCCTATCATTAACTAAATAATACCTATTTAAAACTAAATACCTAACTATAACTAAATACTTAACTATAAAATAAACCCTAAGCTTGCTACAATATAACTAATAGTTACATTGTAGCTAGCTTATGTTTTATTTCACAGACAAGTTTGTATTTATTTTAACTAGGTAGACTAGTTAGTAAATAGTTATTAACTATTTACTAGCTACCTAGCTAAAATAAATACAAATTTACCTGTAAAATAAAACCTAACCTGTCTTACACTGACGCCTAACCTTACACTACAATTAAATAAATTACATTAATTAAATCCAATTAAATAAATTACAAAAAAACACACAAAATATAAACTAAATTATCAGATATTTAAAATAATTACACCTAATCTAATAGCCCTATCAAAATAAAAAAGCCCCCCCCCCCCCAAATAAAAAAACCCCTAGCCTAAACTAAACTATCAATAGCCCTTAAAAGGGCCTTTTGCGGGGCATTGCCCCAAATAAATCAGCTGTTTTACCTGTAAATAAAAATACAAATAACCCCCCAACAGTAAAACCCACCACCCACACAACCAACACCCCAAATAAAATCCTAATTAAAAAACCTAAGCTCCCCATTGCCCTGAAAAGGGCATTTGGATGGGAATTGCCCTTAAAAGGACATTTAGCTCTTTTTCGCTGCCCAAAAGCCCTAATCTAAAAATAAAACCCACCCAATAAACCCTTAAAAAAACCTAACTAACCCCCGGAGATACACTTACAGTTTTTGAAGACCCGACATCCATCCTCAACGAAGCGGCAGAAGTCCTCATCGAAGCCGGCAGAAGTCTTCATCCAGACGGCATCTTCAAGACATCTGGTGCAGAGCATCCTCTTCTTTCCACGGTGACTGAAGATTGAAGGTTCCTTTAAGTGACGTCATCCAAGATGGCGTCCCTTGAATTCCGATTGGCTGATAGAATTCTATCAACCAATCGGAATTAAAGGTGAAAAAATCAGCCAATAGGATTGAGCTCGCATTCTATAGGGCTATTAGATTAGGTGTAATTATTTTAAATATCTGATAATTTATTTTTTATTTTGTATAATTTAGTGGGGGTTTTTTTTTTTGTAATTTAGTTAATTGGATTTAATTAATGTCATTTATTTAATTGTAGTGTAAGGTTAGGTGTTAGTGTAAGACAGGTTAGGTTTTATTTTATAGGTAAATTTTTATTAATTTTAGCTAGGTAGCTAGTAAATAGTTAATAACTATTTACTAACTAGTCTACCTAGTTAAAATAAATACAAACTGTGAAATAAAAATAAAACATAAGCTAGCTACAATGTAACTATTAGTTATATTGTAGCTAGCTTAGGTTTTATTTTACAGGTAAGTATTTAGTTTTAAATAGGAATTATTTAGTTAATGATAGGAATTTTTTTATTAGATTTATTTTAATTATATTAAAGTTAGGGGGTGTTAGGGTTAGATTTAGGGTTAGGGGTTTATAACTTAAGTATAGTGGCAGCGACGTTGGGGACGGCAGATTAGGGGTTAATAAGTGTAGGTAGGTAGCGACGACGTTGGGGTTGGCAGATTAGGGGTTAATAATATTTAACTAGTGTTTGCAATGCGGAGTGCGGCGGTTTAGGGGTTAATATGTTTATTATTGTGGCGGCGATGTCCGGAGCGGCAGATTAGGGGTTAATAATTTTATTTTAATGTTTGTGATGCGGGAGGGCCTCGGTTTAGGGGTTAATAGGTAGTTTATGGGTGTTAGTGTACTTTTTAGCACTTTAGTTATGAGTTTTATGTTACAGTGTTGTATCATAAAACCTATAACTACTGACTTTCAGTTTACGGTATGGATCTTATAGTTTTAGGCTGTACCGCTCACTTTTTGGGAGGACAGACAAACTCGTAATACCGGCGCAAAGGAAGTCCCATTGAAAAAGGACTTTTTGAAAGCTTGCGTTCCGGCCAAAAAAGTGTGCGGTGCAGCTAAACCTGCAAGACTCGTAATACCAGCGGTAGTGAAAAAAAGCCTTAATGCTGCTTTTTCACTCATACCGCAAAACTCGTAATCTAGCCGATACCTAGGTAAGCTCAAGAGCAGCAAAGCACTGTGTGGCGTTAACTGCTAAATGGCGACTGCTTATATTTCCCTCTTGTCATTGGCTAACCCAATGTGTTTTGCTAGCTCCCAGTACAGCATTGTTGCTCCTTTAAGAAAGGATACCAATAGAATGGAGCAAATTTGATATTTCAAGTAAAATGGAAAGTTGTTTTAAATTATATACTGTATCCGAACCATCAAGAAAAAATGTGTGTTTCATGTTCCTTTAACTCTGTATTCTTCTGGAGGTACTTAATGACACAATGTATACAATGATTAAGCTAGATATTGCACACACACAAACAATTAGTAGAAAAATGTTTCAGTTTGTATTTTACAACATACACGTAATTTGGATTTCTGATAATAATGGGGTTGATTACAATCTCTCAACGATTTTCTTCCAAAATGGATTTTTGCTTTCTGTCCGAATTGGTCGTCTAGTTTCTTGAGAGATTACAATGCAAAATGGATTAGTGCATTAAAAGCCTGCAGCCATGAACACCTTTTCAAAAGAAAAGCTCCTGAAAAGGAATTTTTGTGTGTGTGTTTTGGGATAGAAACTAGGAGGTCACTCAAAACAAAAATATACAATAGTCAATTCACACTTAATTTTTTTCTTTCATGATACAGATAGAGCAGGCTATTTTAAGCAACTTTTTAATTTTATTACTATTATCAACTTTTCTTCATTCTCGTGCTACCTTTATTTAAACATCAGGATTGTAAAGCTTAAGAGCCGGCGCATTTTTGTTTCAAAACCTGGGTTATGCTTGCTTATTGGTTTGCTATATGAAGCTACCAATAAGCAAGCGCTCTCCAGGGTGCTGAACCTAAAATGGGCTGACTCCGAAGCTTTACAGTCCTGCTTTTTAAATAAAGATAGCAAGAAACCAAAGAAAAATTGATAATAGGAGTAAATTAGAAAGTTACTTAAAATCGCATGCTCTATCTGAATCACAAAATAAATCATTTGGGTTTAGTATCCCTTTTAAGTTTACAGTGGGAATTAACTTATTTGGTCACTGTGGAAGGAAAATCATTTACAGGTGTGAGATTAACCTTTAGTAATTTTAATTCTTAACCATCTGAATGCCATTTGTATCTTGGCATGATAGGAATACTGGAAACTCATCAGGACCCATGAAATGTAGTAATCTCTTTCTGTGAATGTTTGATTCTAAGTCACACTCACACTCTTGTGATTGTCACTAACAGTACAGGCGTCTTCATAATCGAGCTTTAAAACAGGATTGTGCCATTGTGTGATCCAAAGGAACCTATTGCAATCTGTTTCCATCCCCTTTGCTGCTAAACCATCTGTATTCCATTTGCATGGTAGCATGCTGGTCACTTTTAATGTTTAACAAGTATTGTTTTTAACAATATTTATTTTTATTATTTGTTAAAGCACCATTTCCGGTTTAACGTGATCGTAAAACAAAATAAACACTACAGGTTTTTATTACATAGTCTTATGATATCTTCTTATACTGTATTTTAACAGTACTGAAGCTGTGTATTTTAAACCAGCTCCATTGCAACATTGTATTTGTATAGAAGATGTTCAAATGAGATCACGCCTTTGTGACCGTTTTTTATAGAGGACAGACATTCACTAAGGAGCTATACCGTTTAGAAGTTATATAATGTAGGCAACAGGTTTTCAAACCTGTCCTCAGATCTCCGTAACAGGCCATCTTTTCAGAATTATCTTGTGTGAGAGCAGGTTATTAACCATGTTTACTAATCAGCTGAATATTTCACCTGTGCTCCAGTTCAGATATCCTGATCTGTTAAGGAAGCCTACGGACAGGTTTTAAAACCCCTTATGTAGACGCAAGCACTTTTGAATGCACTGTCGTGACCATGGGCCCGATTTATCACAGCCTGACCTGCCCTGAATACAGCTGTTTCCGCGCGAGGCCTTCACAGTAACAGGAGTTAAGAACCAGCGGTCTTAAGACTGTTGCTTCTTAACTTTTCTGCTGCCTCTGAGGCTGTGGACATCAATCTGCCCAATCGTATATAAGATCGGGTTGATTGACACCCCCTGCTAGCGGCCAATCTGCAGGGGCGGCATTGCACAAGCAGTTCACCAGAACTGTTTCTGCAATGTTAAATGCCGACAGCGCATGCTATCGGCATTTAGCGATCTCTGGCGGACATGATCCGCTACAGCGGATCATGTCCGACAGACATTGATAATTCGGCCCCCATGTTTGGATTTAGCGTGCCTGAAGGCTTGGATTGCACAATCCTGTATTAAAGCCCGGTTATGAAGACACCAGTACTGTTAGTGACATTCGCGACAGTGTGAGTGTATCTTAGAAACAAAAATTCACAGGAAAAAAAGATTACTACATGCCATTTGTAGATGTTGGGCTCTTGATGTGACTTTTCCTGCAGATCCCCTAAGCTGTACAGGATATCACATACTCAACATATATACATATTTATATGAAAATGAGTGTCCTCGTCACTGTATACAGCCTTCACAATATTGATGAATAGCGTTTCGATACCATGTATGTTAAGACACCTTTACAATGTTTTACACATGTTCAAGATAGACTGTTTCCAAATTGCCTTAAAATACTTGCAAAGATGTTCAAAATGCCATTTTGGATCTCTATGAAATGCCTTGAGGGGTTGAAAAAAAATTGTTGAAAATTCTGTTGAAAACTGATTG